>NW_023458559.1:4967296-4980211 GCF_013731165.1 Rhagoletis pomonella
TTTATTAGCAAGTTTTTGTTAAATTCATACCATATGCATACACACAAGAAGTACTTGTTTCAGCCCCAACCATTTCCGTTGCACCATTTCCGTTGCATCATTTCCGTTGCATACACACAAGAAGTACTTGTTTCAGCCCCAACCATTTATTTTGCATCATTTCCGTTGCACCATTTCCGTGTGCAATTTCCGCTGAATTTGCCAATTTACTCCCAACCAACCAACCGCATCTAAAGAAGTTAAACTTCAAAAATTAAAAAAAACACATAACTTTAAATTTTTTAAGGTTAATAGCATATAGTTTACATTACACCAACTTACCACGTTGCTTAGATCCTCTTGTAACAAAGACCTTTCTTCGATAGAGGACAACGTACTAAAATTATTCATTATGGAATATCAGGAACAGAATCGGACCAAGGCGGCTTCCCTGATGAACTCCTGAAGAAACTTTAATGATGTTTGAATAACAATTTTTAAAAATAACTCTTTGCGTTCTATCAGAGAGTTAAGAAGAGATCCATTGAAGAAGACTGGGCTGAAAGCCGATTAGGTCGAGTTTAGGGATGAGAAACGAGTGAAGCTTTACTGAAATCGGTGTATATTACGTCGGTATAGGCATTTTCTCTAAAACCATTTGAGATGTGAGTTGTAAACTCTAATAAATTAGTGATAGTAGATTTTCCTTTAGAAAACCGGGGGTGAGATTGTGAAATTGAAGAAGATATAAGCTGATTAACAATAATTGCTTCGAATAATTTGGGAATAGCGGAGAGCTTCGTTATGCCTCGATAGCTTTCTATAGAAGACCTCCTGCAATTTTTGTGAAGTGGTATTATGAAAGATTCCTTCCAGACTGACGGAAAACGCCATGTTTTAGTGCCAAGTTCAATATAGTTGCTAAAGGCTCACAGATATTCTCAGCGCAGTTTTTAAGGAAACTGGGCAGAATATGATCGGGTCCAGGCCTAAATAACGGTTTTAAGGTTTTTAAATAATGTAAAACTTCATCGGAAGATATTATTGGAATATAGGCTGAGTTAATCGGACAAAGTTCATACGGATAATACGGATAGTCACCAGTTGTAGGGTGCCTAGAGAACAATTGGACCTAAAGAACTGGGCAAACATGTTGGCAATGAGTTGGCTGTCGCTAGACAGAGTGTTGCGATAATGCATAGTGGACGGACATTGTTTTTTATTTGACATAAATATAACTTTAATTTCTTATTAAATGCAAAGTAGCTATGCCGCAAAACCGAGTACTTTATGTAATCACTGTGTAAGAACGTTATTTTATACAGTTTAAAAGAATGTGACTTTTTCATCACTATATATTGGCCAAGATAACATTGAAAGTTCTTTGTTAATTTTTCTGAAATTTGCTTTCGCGAAACATATCTAGTACTTGAACTATACAACTTATTATTCTGTATTTCATTTATGATTTCGTAGCTTAACTCAAGAACTTATTATTCTGTATTTCATTTATAATTTCGTAGCTTAACTCAAGAGCATAAACTGTTTGTCATCTGAGGGGATTTTTTTCAAAAACGAGAAACGGTTTTTAATCATAAAAAACTCAATTTTTTTAGGTATTTTAAAATCAGTCAAGCTCACGTAAATCTTAATATTTTTTCCAAAATATTTTGGTGAATGTCTTCAAGCTTCAAGCCAGAGAGTCTTAAAAACTGAAAAATAAAAGTCGCATTTTTCTAATTTGTCTAAAAGGACGGGCTTACACAGTGATTATGTAAAGTACTCAGTTTTGCCTCACAGCTCATTTACATTAAATAAGAAATGTTGTACATAAGTCATATGTATGTAAAATTAAAAAGAAATTAATTAACAATCCTAAATCATTTTATGGTTTCGTAAATTCAAAGCGTAAGGTACATGGTTTTTCGTTCGCTATGCATTATCGCAAGACTGTGTCTGGCGACAGCCAACTCATTGCAAACATGTTGTGTGTTCCGGAAGAACAAACATAGTTATGGTTCACTAAAGAACTGAGAAGTTTGAAAAACAGAAAGTCACGTTAATTTAGATTACATAAAAAACCGGCTTAAACTCATACTATGTAAAATACTCACTATTGCGTCACAAGTTCTTTGAATTAAACAAAAAGTGTTATAAAGCTTACTTGTGTAAAATCAAACGACGTATAATACATAACCCCAAATGTACGTGGGTTTCCTGCCGCCATGAAGTATCAAAATACCGAATCTAGTGATAATCAAACAATTTCTAACATGTTCGCTCAGTTTTCTAAATCCAATAATATCTCCCGATAATGTATTAGTTTACCTTAAGCCCTTAAAGCAGTCTTTTAGTTATGGTCCTGACCAGATCCCCACTTGTTTTCTTATCAATTGTGCTGATTATCTCTATGAACCGTTAACAGCCTTATTTAATTTGTCTCTTAAAGAGGGCATCTTTCCAACTGTATGGAAAGAATCGTTCATAACCCTGCTACATAAAAGCGGTAGCAGGTCCTCGGTGGAGAACTATCGGGGCATAGCTAAGTTCTCTGCAATTCCTAAATTATTTGAAGCAATTATTACAAATCAGTTGACGCATTCTATCTCCTCTACCATTTCATACTGTCAGCATCGGTTTTGCAAAGGCAAATCAACTTCAACAAATTTTCTTGAGTTCACAACCTATATCTCAAAAGCATTTAGCGAAAAAAAAAATGCGGATGTTATATATACCGACTTCAGTTAAGCATTTAACAAAGTTTGTCACTCGTTGCTCATCTATAAACCAAGAAGATCGGTCTTCAACCTAATTTTCTACGTTGGACCTCTTCATACCTCTTTTATAGATCACAAAGGGTTATGTTTAAAAATGCAATTTCTGGCGCCATTGATGTTACTTCAGGAGTCCCGCAAGGTAGCCACCTAGGCCCGATTCTGTTCTTGATTTTTATAAACGATATATCAACAGATATAAAACTTTCTCAGATTTTTTCGTATGTATCAATCAAAGAAAAGCATTTGCTACAAGCAGACTTAAACAGCATGGCTAACTGGTGCTATGTTAATTGTATGCCTCTAAATCTGGAAAAATGTAAAGTAATGTGCTTCTCGCGAAGGGCTGTTCAGCCACTTTCATATACAATAGATAACCATAATTTGGAACAGGTATATAATTTTGTGGACCTTGGTATCACAATGGATCCGAAACTTAATTTTAATCTTCACATTAATGTGACAGTCAACAAGGCTAAAGGTGTACTTGCATTTGTGAAACGATGGTCAAAAGAATTTAGTGACCCTTATTTCACTAAAACCTTTTATACAATATTAGTTAGACCGATTCTGGAATGCGGTTCGGCGGTTTGAAAACCAAGGTATCAAAGTTACTCAGACAAGATAGAATCAATCAAAAAACAGTTCCTACTTTTTACGAGCCGATCAAAACTTACTAATCTTCCAACACTTGTCAGTCACAGGGAAATGCTTCGTACAATTTTTGTGGTTAAATTACTGACAGGCTCAATTTCAAGTCCGCTTCTTCTAGGTGAAGTTAGCCTTAATGTTCCCTCCCGTGTATCAAGACACTTTTATCCCCTATTTTTGAAAACTTGTAAAACAAATTTTGAATTACACGAGCCACTCCGTTACTTAAGCCAGGATTTTAACTCTCAATCCAGCACATTTGATATATCTGATTCGCTTTTCAGCATTAAGAAAGCGGTACTATCCTCTCTCAATAAATGAATTATTAACATAAAGACATTAAATCAGCTGATGAATTAAGTTCTGTAGCTGAACAGTTTTAGATCTCGACACTTAACAAACTCCTGCCTATCGTGACCCAGCACAAAAATTGAAAATATTGGTTCCGTACGTCATGCGGACTGCGCCTCTCGTGCGGATGGGCGGGAATGGAGGGTAAAACCGTTGGGACGTGTGCCCAGTTGTTTAGGTCCAATTATTCTGTAGACTTCCCTATAAGTGGAGACTATCCGTCCGTCATATTCCAGTAATACCTTCCGATGAAGTTTTACACTATTTAAGAACCTTAAAAGCGTCATTAAGGCCCCGACCTGATCATATTCCGACCTGTTTTCTTAAAAACTGCGCTGAGAACATCTGCGAGCCTTTAACAACTCTATTCATGGCGTTTTTCCGTCAGCCTGGAAGGAATCTTTCATAATACCACTTCGCAAAAAGGCAGCAGGTCTTCTATAGAAAACTATCGAGGCATAGCGAAGCTCTCCGCTATCCCCAAGTTATTCGAAACAATTATTGTTAATCTGCTGACATAATCTATATCTTATTCAATTTCACAATCTCAACACGGGTTTTCTAAAGGAAGATCCACTATCACTAATTTATTGGAGTTTACAACTCATGTCTCAAACGGTTTTAGAGAAAATGCTTATACCGACGTAATATACACCGATTTCAGTAAAGCTTTTGACAAAGTATGTCACTCGTTACTCTTCAGTAAACTCAACTTTCGGCTTTCAGTCCAGCCTTCTTCAATGGATCTCTTCTTACCTCTGATAGAACACAAAGAGTTATTTTTAGTAATTATTATTCCAACATGATTAAAGTTTCTTCAGGAATCACTCAGGGAAGCCACCTTGGTCCGATTCTGTTCCTGATATTCATTAATGATATTTCATCCATAATAAAACATTAAAAAAAAAATTAATATAGTATCTCGATGATGTGAAACTTTTTAAAACTTTACCCTCTATCGAAGAAAGGTTTTTGTTACAAACGGGTATAAGCAACGTGGTTCGTTGGTGAAATTCAAATTATATGCCACTAAACCTTAAAAAATGGAAAGTGATGTGTTTCTCTCGAATGGCTGTTCAACCAGCTGTTTATTCAATACCAAATAATAATCTGGAGCAGGTATCCAATTTTGCCGATCTTGGTATCACAATGGATTCGAAACTCAATTTCTACCTTCATATTAATGTTACAATCAGTAAAGCCAAAAACGTTTTTGCATTTGTAAAGCGATGGTCAAAAGAGTTCGAGATCCCTATGTTACAAAAGCTCTTTCTACCACTTTAGTTAGACCTATACTAGAATAGGGATCTATTGTTTGGAATCCCCGCTACCAAGTTCAGTCAGAAAGGATTGAATCAATTCAAAAATAATTTTTGCTTTTTGCATTGCGTGATTTTAACCCATTAATGCCTGCCCATAGACCCGCTGGTACGATTTTGATGAAATTTTTAAATATGTGCCTGGGAGGCCATAGAAGTTGATAGAAAAAAAAAAAAAATTTTTACATGCGAACACACCTTAGATATGACATGGGTATTTAAATACCCGACAGGCATTAACATTAACTTTGAAATAACTCCAAAAAAAACACCATTGGCTATTGTTTTGACGTTTTGTGCATTATTGACATTTGCCAAATGGTTTTTTATGCACCATCATCCCACATGTAAAAAAAATACTTATAGTGATATAAAAAGGTAAAATAAACAAGAAAAAAGTGATAAGAAATAAATTGGCTGATTATAAACAATTGTAAGTACACATGATCTTTTTTCGTTATATTTTATGTAAAATTATAAATATATGTCTCAATATATTATAGAATATTCAGAATGATTCGTCGGCAGAAAGTTCTCACTGCTATCGAGCTGCAAGCTATTTTAGATAGTTGGTCTGATGGAGATAGTGATGGAGAGGATAACTTTGTCCAACACGCAGACGCCGTTGATATTATCATAACGCCACCCGATGTCGATATTCTGAGTGACAATGAGGAATTGGACGACAATATTCAATTGTTGCGCGATGACCCGGAGCTGCCTCATGAGATTGCAGGGCAATTTGAAATTCAATGCGTTTACGATGACAGCAACGAGCACTTGCCATCGGGTTGTGATGGTGATACCGTAAATGAACCCGATTTTGAACAAGAAGAAGAAGATGATACACCGGTGGCCTCGACATCTAGTGGTCGTGGTCGCAAATCAACGCTTAAATCAAGTAAGCCACCTAAGCGACCCAGAATCGAAGAGGGCATGAAACCAAAATGGTCTCGGTCGCAAAATTATCAATTCACTAAGATTCCATTCGATGATTCGGCCACTTCACACAAAGCGTTGTATGAGAAAATTGGTGACATGAATCCAGTGCAGCTTTGGGAAATGTTCATCGATGAGGAGGTGTTGAACATGTTGGTTACTTCAACCAACCAATATGCTGCGACCAAAAATTGTCCTTCGTTCATAACATCAATTAGCGAAATGAAAACGTTTTTGGGCGTGTTGTATATAACCGGTTACCATACATTGCCGCAAATATATAGTTATTGGTCAAATCGGGAATCATTAGGATGCGCGCTAATAAAAGAATGTATTTCAAGAGACAGATTCAAACGAATCAAACAGTTCTTTCACGTGTGTGACAACTCAGCATTGGATATGAAAAACAAATTTGCAAAAGTCGCACCATTGAATGACTTATTGAACAAAAAATTTCTTCAATTTGGTGTTTTCTCTCACAACCTTTCCATTGATGAACAAATGATTGCCTACTACGGCCGACATTCGTGCAAAATGTTCATCAAGGGAAAACCAATTCGTTTCGGGTACAAGTATTGGTGTTTGGCTTCGTCAGAAGGCTACTTGTATCAACTACTTCCATACGCTGGTGCATCAGAACAGGAGGACCCTGGTTTCGGACTGGGAGAACGTGTTGTGCTATCACTTCTTTCCCATCTGGAGGCCCGCGCCAAGCGCACGGTTACCTTTGACAACTTCTTTACAAGTCACAAACTTATGACTCGTTTGTCGAACGATGGATTCTTCGCTTTGGGAACTGTTCGTGATAATCGGACCAATCATGCCCCATTAATGAACATCAAGGAAATGAAAAAGAAGCCTCGCGGGACGTCTGACTTTCGTTTCGACATGAACAATTCTATTTTGGCGGTGCGTTGGAATGATAATGCGGTAAGTTATATGTGCAAAGAAACATTTCAATTTGACTATCGGTTCATTTTGATCTTTACGTCCATCGTTGATGTGTTCTTCATTCATTCTTATCTTTTCAGGTCGTGACCTTATTATCGAATTTCCTAAGCCATACACCAATGGTCCGCGCGAAACGGTATGATCGAAAGCAACGGAAAATGGTTACTATTGAGCAGCCGTATTTGGTCAACGAATACAATCATCTTATGGGAGGTGTGGACCTTTTTGACAATGCAATGAATAATTATCGAATTCGGATTCGGGGAAAAAAGTGGTATTGGCCATTAATAACAAATGCGTTTGACGCGGCTATGGTAAATGCATGGAAGTTACATTGCTTCTGTCGCAAGTATGACAAGAAGCCACCGATGTCTCAATATGAATTTCGAGTGGAGGTGTGTGAATCGATTATGATCAAGTCCAGTTATCATCATCCGGGTAGAACGTCGGCTTCCGGGGCACAACTGGCAATGCGTTACGACCGTATGGATCATTTCATCGGAAAACTTAATACTCGTCATCGTTGTCCGCAATGCGGTGGCAAAACTGAATATGGTTGCTTGAAGTGCCAAGTGAACTTGCATCACGCTCCTTGCTTTCTGGATTACCACAACGGCGTTGAACCAGATAAGACAAAGATTGCCAAGGCTAAGTAATCTATTTCTTATAAATATAATAATTTCTCAGTAAAATAAAAAAAAATTCTATTTAATTATGCGTTTTATTCACTGCAAATTAAATGTTTCCATATAGGAAAAAAAAGACTTTTTGTGTACCCACATTGGACTGTCGGGTATTTAAATACCCATTTTCATTTAACCAGGTGTAACGGCCAGGTGTGTTGAGATATCTCTATAGCGTTTTTTTCATTACATGAAGGACACCTGAAGCTATCTGGTAAGGTGAGCTTTTTTCGTTTTTCCCATTTCCCTATATTTGGGAGCGCTTTTCCTAAGAATTTTCCGATAAAAAAAAAACCTCGATTTTTGGCTTAAAAAAAAAAGTTTTTAACGAAAACAATATACTGACATAATTTTATTTTTTAAGGCTCATTCTTCCTCTTCAATCAAAAAAAAATATAACTTCGATATCTCTTTCCTAGCCCGAGCTAGAATTTATTTAGTGACACCACTTTCTTGGGTATTTAAATACCCATTAGGCAGGAATGGGTTAACTGGGACTCAGACTATAATCTGCCTCTTAACTACACGAGTCTTCTAAAGCTCATAAGCTAGATATAATATTTATCGTAAAATTAATGACAGGCTTGATTATCGGCCCGGCCCTTCTGGCTCAGGTAAATTTTAATGTTCCCTCTCGAGTGTCAAGACACTTTCGACCTCTGTTTTTGAAGCCATGCAAAACTAATTTTGAACTAAACTAATCAATCCGTTGTTTATGTCAAGATTTTAACTCTCATTCCAGCCCGTTTTACATATCGGACTCGATTTTTACTATAAAGAGAACTATCATTTGCACTAGTGATGAAAAATGGGTGTGCATTGTGCCATTTTCGGCACTTTCGGAAGCAGCCGGCATCTTAAGCACAATCGATTGGTTTTCGGCACTATTTTTGCCTAACTCAATGTAACTAATAAAAAATATATTTTTTGAAGTGAAACTTCTTAGGCGGCGATATCGCAAAAATGTAGAGTGAAATTTTCAAAACTGAAAAAAACTGGAAAAAAGAAATAAAGCGACGCATGACGGGTACGAGTACCTACATATTTATATATCAAGAATGATAGAATACAAGATTGCGACAATGAGAGAGGATTTTTGAGCAAATATTCTATGTCAGTAAAATATAATTTAAGCTGAACATTTAAATGTATAATAATTTGGGCACTGTTTTGTATTAGGTACGTAACAGCGCGGTAAGATGCCGCTTGAATTAGCGCCTGGCGACCTTATCCACTGGTGCATTACCTCATACCAGCACTAAAAGAATCTGGTACTAACAAAAATAAGTACGTAGTGAAGTTCATGTATCTATTTACTGTAGAAACTGCTTTTGTATGTATGCCATTGCCAGCAAACTAAACCAGCAACTGTCTACATTCACCATGGAAATATACCTACTACAATTCACCAAGGAAAGGCCAACATAGTTCTATGTAGAAGCTCATAGCTCACACACATAGCACAAAGCTCAATTTGATGTTTAATGCATGTCCTCGCCGGCAGAACTGCTTCCACTTTTTCGCCAGGTTTGCTTCCGTAGGAAACGAAAAAGAAAATCTTATATATCACACTTTCCTTTTGTGTTCGCTATTACACTTTGCTACTGCACACTTCATTTTGCTTTTTAATGTCTCAATCAGACATGGGCAAAGGGTGCTGTTTTTGTGACTTTAAGCTTACTCACGTTAAAAACGGGGGATGAAAGAACAGCAGCGCAAAGCGCTCTGTCTTGCAAATACAGCCACCACAAGTGAACTATACTTATAACAGCTCATACTGATATTGACTTCGGCAAATCTGTACTTCGAATGATCGTGCACGAAACCAACAACCGCCGTATTTGACCGACTGTCAAAAGCACGATACTGCATTTGAACGGTTGCCGAAAGCATGAGAGCTTATGTGAAAGACTGGCGAAGGCAAGATGCCGCAGTTAGCTAACTTGATTTGTTCCAGAAGTCAAACCGCCGCCTTTGGTTTGTTTCTGAAGGTGCGTTCGACGTGTTGCCGAAGTGATGATACTGTAGTTCAAAAACAATTCAACGACACTTTCTTGTTTGAAATAGGCTTGGGTAACGGCGCAAATTTTTTGGCGCTGGCGCACTAACTCCAGCGCCACTGCCGGAATCAGCACAGTGTGTTGGCGCAATTGCGCCTCTTCAGGCTAAAGCTCATTTCCTTTATTGCTGCACGCTGCACCAAAGTAAATTAATACAAGGTGATATCGGTTGAGAAAAAACTCAAGTATACCCAAGTTCAAAACCCAAAAATACAACAAACCCATCATTTTCACATTCAGAAGGACCGCGACGAATTCTAGCAACACCACCTTGTATAAATTCGCCTTGTGCTGCACATTTTACAAGAGACACTTCTATTTCGGGTGTTCTTTGCAGGTTCTTTGCGACACCCGGTGTTGTCAGTGTTCCGGTGTTGAACTAAGGTGAATGAATACAAGGCAAAAACAACTCAAGTATACCCAAGTTCAAAACCCAAAAATACAACAAACATATAATTTTCACATTCAGAAGGACCGCTGCTAATTTTAGCAACAGCACCTTGTAAAAGTTCGCCTTGTGTTGCACATTTCACAAGTGACACTTCGCTTTTGGGTGTTCTTTGCTGGTTCTTTGCGCCGCCTGGTGTCTTCAGTGTTCCGGTGTTGCTGGCGCCATTGCGTCACTGAATTGTGAAAATCGGTATCGGCGCCAGTAACTCAGCTCTCGGTATCAGCGCAATGGCGCGGCGCCGCTCTGTGTTACCCACGGCTAGTTTGAAATGAAGCATTGATATGTACATACATACATACATACGTACGTATGCACATTCCTCACAACTAGCCAGCAGGGGGCAAAGCAATTGAATGGTAGACGCGCTATAAACACATACATACATGCATACGAGACGATAAATTACCCTTTACCACATTCGGCGTGATTTCAGCAACAAGTCAAATGGCTTTCAGCAACAAGCCAGATGATTTTCAGCAACAAGTCAAATGGCTTTCAGCAACAAGTCAGATGATTTTCAGCAACAAGTCAAACGACTTCTGCAACAAATGATGAGCTCTCATGCTTTCGGAACCGTTCAACTGCCGCGTTTGCCAGTTTCGTGCACGATCATTCGGAGTACAGGTTTGCCGAAGTCAATATCAGTATGAGCTGTTATAAGCATCGTTCACTTATGGTGGCTGTATTTGCAAGACAGCACGCTATGCGCTGGTGTTCAGTCATCCTCTAATTTCATTTAGGTATCGATACTACTAAGCCAACGCCGCTGCTCAGTCATACAAAGCAGCAGTATTGATTGAGTAATAAACAGTTTAAGTTCAACCAATGCCAATCCCTGGTCTCAATGATTGTTTAAAAGCACGCAGAAATATTAATGCACAAATATTAAAATTGTTATTTGGGTTTTTCGTATGCTCACATTCAACAATTGCACCAAGATGACGTCACGCACACAGCTCATTCTGTCAAAATCACAAAGAGCGGATTAGCGGTACCGCGATTGGCGCAATATCTTAGTCTGTTCCTTTGAACTTCGGACTAAAACCTGTGGAACTGTCAAAGTACAATTTTACTCTCTCAAGTGAGAGTAAAAGGAGAACAGATGCAGAAGTGCACGGGAACGCAACAAGCACTATTTCCTGTAAAAACGTCAGTCAGTTTGTTTACATGTCATTGGTACAACACTGATTTGGGTGAAATATCACTAAATTATTATTAAAATCTATACATATTCAAATATTTCGTTGTTTACTTAAATTTTTTAACAAATATAAGGTTCTTTGCTTTCACCGCTTTATGTTTTTTGCTTGCACATGCAAATCAGCTGATCGTTTGACACTTTTCATGAACTTACAGGAACTCCGGACTAAATCCTTTAACTTCTGACTAGGAACAGTGGCTCAGTTACTCTCTTTAAAGTGTTCCCACTTACAGGTTTTATGTCAATAGGAACGACTTCCTGTAAGTTCTGACTAAATCCTGTAAACCGGACTGCTATTGGAACAGACTAACTATTTCTCTCAATCGTGGTATATATGTATGTTTGAATGCACGCGTGTATGTATACATATATATATGCATATATATATATATATATATATATATATGTATGTATGAACGAACTCATTGCGCATTTCAGTTATGCCGCTACCAAGCAATATATGTATAAATGAAGTTCTGAACACATTGAAAACGGCGAGCTACGGGCCACAGCTTCCAATTTGTTGTCTTCATTATCTAAACGCTTTGTCGATGACGACATGATTTTTTTGAACGCGGCAGCGACATCATGAACGAAAGACACAAGATCATGCCTTCCCGAAAGAAAGAAAAAAGTTATTTTCTAGCTGTTGAAATCTCGACGCCATCTTTGTTGGAAGAAGTAAACAACGAAGAGAACAAAAAAAAACCGCGTAATTGTTGAACGCATGAATAATCATTTTTATTATGCGAATTCTTTTATAAATCATGTCGTTGTGTTAAATTATTCTTTACCTTATGTGTGCACACGTTGTCACAAGCGAAAATTAAGAAAATTGCAGTAAAAAGCCACCACCAAATTGTAAACAACGAACAAATGTAAACAAACGACTAATGTCAAAGTCGCCCAACTTTTTCCTAAATGCGATTATAACGGGCTACTAAGAAGAGGGCGTGATCTTGTATTTTTGGTTCATGCAGCGACATCATGAATTTGTATGAGTTTGACATAAAGAAGAGGAAGAACCTTATCTGTCGCTGGAAAAATAGAAATAGATCTAATCTGGCCACAACGACAGCCGTCGCGTAGCCGGTCGTCGCCAAAATAATTATCTACATAAGACTACGTGTTAAAATAATTTGACAGCTGTGGTCCCTAACTCGTCGTTTTCATTGTGTGTGCGTGCTTCGCGTAACTGCATCCACTCGTACATATGTACATATGTTTGTATGGATATATTTTTGATGAAGCAAACGGGCTTCGTTGATGTACTGATGGGCATATGTATGTACTTATGGACAGTAATGTTTTCATGTATGTACATATGTTTGAACGGTTGTATATATTTGTATGTATGTACATATGTTTAAGTATGTACATATGTTTGTGTACATGTAAGTTAAAGTTTTATTTAATAAACTTCATTTTTAAAAAGCTCGCGGACTTTTGTCCGCTTATGTGTTTATTTATTTGAATCCAACTTAAGATTAATTACAATATATTTCTTATTTCTACATTACACCTATGTCGACCACCAATTTGCTGACTGTTGTTGA
>NW_023458559.1:4980311-5024733 GCF_013731165.1 Rhagoletis pomonella
GTTCACTAATATACCAACAATGTTAGCCTCAAAAATAGTCATGAACAAATGGGACCAAGTTAAACAAAAAACCAATATTCCGAAAAAGAAATTCCAAGAAATTTTAGAATTTTGCCTAAAAGACAACAACTATTTCATGTTCAACAAAAAACTATATTCACAAACGTTTGGAATGCCTATGGGCAATCCTATTTCCCCAACAATAGCGGACATAATTATGGACAACCTACTAGACAATACCATCTCGGAACTCAAGCAAAAATACAATATCGACATTAAATTTATAGCCAAATATGTGGATGACATCTTTGCTATAATTAAACGCAATGACGCGAATATCATTCTAGGAATTCTTAACAAGTATCACAATAAACTTCAATTTACGATGGAAATAGAGGAAAATTCAAAAATCCCTTTCCTTGACGTTTGTATACATAGAGAAAACCACGATCTTTTACTTGACTGGTATTCCAAACCAACTTCTTCTGGACGCCTGATTAATTATTACTCATCGCAACCAACAAAATATAAGATAAATACAGCAAAAAACCTCATCCATAAAATATTGGCAATAAGCCACACACGATTCCACGAAGCTAACAAAGAGAAAATCAACAAAATCCTAATAAACAACAATTACCCTGTAAACTTAATACGGGAATTAATAAATCAAGAAGTTATGAAAACAAGCATCCATCCCAATAAAACACCGAACACAGACACAACAAAAACTACTAAGAAATTTTACAGTGTAACATACATTCCCAACTTAACTGGCAATTTTGGTCACAGCATAACGAAATCACAAAACACAGCACTTGCCTACAAATCTAATTACACTCTGTCGTCAATATACACAAAAACTAAGTGCTCAGTAGATATCCAACAACAAAACAATGTAGTGTATGAACTTAAATGTAAGGGAAATGAAATTGAGGAATGCGAAAAAGTGTATATTGGGACAACTAAGCGGCCTTTAGGTGTTAGACTAGGCGAACATGAAGCAGATATAAGAAAACAAAAAAGCAGTACAGCATTATCACAACACATCATAACAAGTGGACATACAGCTGATTTCGCAAACACAAAGATTATCGACAAAGAAAGAAGGGAGTCAACCCGATATACATTAGAAAGCCTTAGGATAATGCAAAGAAGGAAAAAGACAATGAACAGAAAAGAAGATACGGACAACATTGCGGCCGCTTACATTTCTTGTTTATGATTAGAAATAAAAATGTTTATTATTTTAGTATTGACAAAGCTACCACAAAAGATGGTACAGATGCGCTGTATTTAGGTGTTAATCTAAGTTCTTAAACATTGTGAGTTTTTTGTCCTCAAATTGTTGTTTATAATTTTTAACTCCATATATGTATATGTATGTTTGTATGCTATATTCATTAATTTTTAATTACAATGTGCCTTTGTATTTTTGGTTTGTGGCAGATTTAATAAAGCTGGATTGCCCCTGAAGATGCTAAAAATGTTTTAGCGAAACGTTGGTCCAGAAAGTGGAATAATGTAGTTTTATTCGCACTAAAAACATAGATCAGACTAGCCTGGTAACATAATATTTAATAAATTACGAACTGATCGGACAATAAAACATATAATATTGTTCATTTTCTTAACGGGTCTTACAATTATTCTTTTGAATGTTTCACTTAATGTTATTGGTATTTTAATAATATAAATGATTTTCGTATATCTTTACTCAAAACGTTTATTTTTGCTAATCTTAGTGCATCTTCGGCACTTGTAAATTGAGCTTTTTCCTTTTTTAGTTTGCTAATTGAAAATTCGATTTCTTCCTTACTTAATAATACAGAGTTAATTATATCATTCTTTGCCCATTGAATGGCGTATTCTATATTAATTAGTTCTTCTTTTATTAATCTAATTTTGTTTTGCAAATTTACTATAGTTTCCATTACAATACTACCATCTTTTATGATGGTGTTCAACATCTTATTTACTATACCAGTTATATTATTTATACGTTTTTCAAATACATTGTTTATTACTACTTTGTTGTTATTGTTTTCATTTAAATTATTCAAATTATTAGTTATTATATTTAAGTCTTCGTGATCAGGAGATCCGGCTATAAATTTCCATGCCGTTCCTAATATATCAATTGATCTTTTTCTTCTAATGTCATTAATAGGTTTTAGGGTATTAAGGATTTCGAACGTTTGGATTGTTTCATGTTTTAGGACGGGATATAGAAGGTTGGGTTTTCCTGATTGCTCAAGGACAGCACCTAGAGCGTAGTTTGATGCATCTGTCGTAAGGTGAAATTCCTCTTTGAAATTGGGGTAAGATAAAATTACTTCTTCTGAAGTTAACGCTGTCTTTATATTATTGAAGGCAGTTAGGGCGTCACTATCGAACACAACTAGCTTTTTGCTGGAGGCATTTTTGGACACTCGTCCATCTTCCCCTCTCAAAAGCGAGGTCAGAGGTTTTGCTAGCTTAGCATAATCCCTGATAAAGCGCCGATAATAGCCTGATAGTCCAAGGAAAGATCTAAGGTCTTTCAATGTTTTTGGACATGGAAAATTTTGAATTCCACTTACTTTGGCGGGATTGGTTTTTATACCTAGCGGGGATATGATGAATCCTAAAAATTCGACTTCTTTACGAAAAATTCACACTTGTCCAATTGGACTTTCATATTCGCTTTTTCTAGCGTGTGAAAATTGTTTTCGACATTTTGGAGGTGGCTCTGTTCGTCTTTGCCAAACACTATTATGTCGTCTATATAGACATAACATGTTTTACCGATATGTTCCTTCAAAATGTCGTCTAAAGCTCGCTGAAATATAGCGGGTGCATTCTTTAGACCGAATGGAAGTCTGGTAAACTCGTATTTCCCGTTATTAATTGAAAAGGCTGTCTTCTCAATGTCGGATTCCTTTAATGGAATCTGATGGAAGCCACTCTTCAGGTCAAGAACGGAAAAGTATTTGTTATTTCCCAGTTGTGAGATAACCTCATTAATTTCTGGGATTGGGTATTTGTCGGCTATTGTTAGTGTATTCAGTTTCCTGTAATCTATTACTAATCTGTATTTTCTTTGGCCTGATGCATCCAATTTCTTCGGTACAACCCACACGGGTGAGTTATAGGGTGAACGGGATGGTCTAATAATTCCATCCTTTAACAAATTTTCTATTTCCTGTGTCACGAAGTCTCTCATCGCGAGGGGGTATGGGTAGTACTTTGTGTAAACTGGGGTATCTGAGGAAGTCCTGATTTCTCCTACTACCGTAGTTGTCTAAGTAAGTTTTTCGTCCTGTTCCGTAAAAAGGTGGGGGTACTTTTTGGTTAAGTAATTTATATGTTGTTTTTGTGTGGCTGTCATATGGTCAGTTCTTTGTGTGGATGCTTTAAGCACAGGGGGTCGGACAAGATTATTGGGATTAGACATTTTATTTCTGTTCTAAATTTTATAATTTTTTTTATTTTTTATTATTTTATAATTCTTCTGGAGGGTCCCTTGGGTGGTGAATCGCAGAGAATTTTATTGTTATAAGCTGGAGGGTCCCCCGTTAGGTGGTGAATCGCAGCTTCAAATTATATTATATTATTGGCTGAACCAGCCCGATATTATATTTGTGACTATTATTAGTTGATGAGAGGAAAAAAAAAAATCTCATTAATTATTAAATAAGCGTGTCTTTAGATATTTTAACCAACACTTTTGGTTGCACAATTTTCTAATGATTCTATATTTCTAAATAAATTTTTACTTTTACTTTTTATTACACAAAATTTTAAATTCAAATATGCAGTTAATGTTATCCTTGTTTAAAACTTAATGTTACAATTTCTTCACTATTTTGGTAAACTTAATAACCTTTTTGGTTTAAATTTTTCTTTATTAAATTTGTTCAAAAAAATATTTTTTAACACTTTTTCAACATTTATTAAATATTTCTCTTAAATTCTATACTTAAACTAAACTTCCTTAAGTCCTCCTGGTGTTGGGGTATAGTTTCCCTTTTGCTGCAGCTACTCGTGGTACCACCAAACACACTTTGAAGAGGAGTGCATTTCTGTCCTACAGGAATTTAACGCTGCTGTCTTCTGGACCGGCTCTTTTCTTCACGTTCCTTGGGTATTCCACTTTTCTTGCACGCAGACCAATGAATGTCCTTGTTGCAGTCTATTTCACTTCACATGCGTGCTGTGGATGTCCTTTTGTGAGTTTCCGCGCATTGATTTTCGGCTGTTTTTTTACAGGCGTTTTATCATCACTTATTAATATTAAGATTTTCGCGCGTTGACACTTCGGCTGTTTTTTTACAGGCGTTATTTTTTTTCACTCACTACCGAAACGCGAACTTTCAAACCGGCCCCTACTCGGGCGCCAGTTAAAGTTTCATTTAATAAACTTTATTTTTAAAAAGCTCGCGGACTTTTGTCCGCTCATGTGTTTATTTATTTGAATCCAACTTAAGATTAATTACAATATATTTCTTACTTCTACATTACACCTATGTCGACCACCAATTTGCTGACTGTTATTGACCGTAATGTTGGTTACCAATATGCTGACTGTTGTTTACCGTAATATTGTTGCTGATCGATACATTTAGTAATTTGATGAAATGTTCGTGGAATGCTGATGCAGCGTCTGCGGTTATAACGAATTCACCGGATGTGTTATCGGTGCCACTAACCCATGGGGTTATTGTCCAATTCGAGGTATTGTAAGGTGTGGTGTTAACTTGTATATATGCACATATCGCACACCGTCTTCAAAAGAGTCACAGCTCAAAATTTGGCATTTTTGAAATTATGCGCTAAAAATGTACACAGAGCTTTTATTTACCTTTCAGTAAAACCTGGAGTAAATTTTTGTTATAATTTGTTAAAAAAACCTGAAGTAAAGTCGCCGTTGCCCATATAATTCGCATGTGCTACGAATTAGTTTTTCGCATTTTGTGACGAACGTATTATTTTGAGTTGTGACTCTTTTGAAGACGGTGTGCGATATGTAGTACAAACGAAAACAAATCTAATAAGCTGCTCGTTGATATAAATGCGAACTGTACTGATTGTCAAAAATTATGCGTGTAATTTTCTAGAGTAGTTTTGTGCTCTCGCTATCTCCTTGTATTAACTCGTCCTTCGTTGGTATACTCTGATGAACATATGTAAGGATGATAGCAAGGCCAACTTATATAAGGTAGTGTTACAGGAGCAGTTGGAATTTTCGGCCGATGTTTCTTAAAGAAAGCCATAAACGTTGCGACCGTTGGTTCAACTTGGTGTTGTTTTGCTCTAGATTGCACCGTTTGTGGGCCTGTTGAATGAATTTATGTCTTGGTTGTATGAAAGATCAAAAAATTTGGATTTTCTGGCAAGTTGTACAACTTATCGCTACATGAATGGCCATGTTGTACAAACTTATCTAATTTTCGTTTATTTTGTACACTAAATAAATAACCGAAAATGGATAACTCAGCCGAAATAGGTACGTGCTTTCGTTGAATTTTATAAATGTAAAACGATACTATGAAATTGTCAAAATGATATTTTACAATGAGACTGCTCGCAAAATTTCAATGTTTGTGGGCAAAATGTCCAACTAGATTGCGGATTGATTTGAACCAACGTTTTCGGCTTGCATTATGTCAAAAGGATGTGTTTGTTGTAATTCATTCTGTCATTTACTACCATTATGCGTAGGCCAATTTATGAAATCACTAGCAGAGCACCCGACGTCGTTCGGTTACCCCGTTAAAATATAAAACAGTAATACAAATATTCAGTCCAGCATAATTTAAACTACTATTTTCTTTGTTTACATTAAAGCATTCTTATGAGCCATACTTTTAACTTTATCGTGCTTTAACTATGTATATTGATCATAATTTGTACTACACATCTTGTTGCATTATTAATATTATGTGGATTAAGGTAACGATCAAATTTCTAAATTAAAATTAGTGTACTACGGTACATTCCGTTTAGCTGCTTTTCGCTTGGCTGTTTTAGTATAGGCGCACATTTCTGGTAGAAATCTTAGTTCGGAAGGAGTTTTATTCATTAAAAAACGATTTAATCGTTCCATTTAAAAATAATCTAAAGACGGTAAGGTTTAAAAAAAACACAGTTTTAAATATCCCAGTTATCTAATAGATGAGTACATATACGTATGTCCCCCTTTGACAAACCCATTTATATATACTTTACTCTGAAGACCTCCCATAGATACCTATGTCTGAATACCAAATTTAAAGTTCATGTGACTTATGGTTCCGAAGTTACAGCTGATAAAGGATTCCATGCCTATAGGACGTGCCATGCCCCCTTTTACAAACTCGTTTATATATACCCTCGTATAAGCACCTACCATTGTTATGTCTGCATACCGAATCTCAAGTTCGTGTGGCTTATGGTCTGGAAGTTATGGCTGATTAAAAATTTCACGCCTATGGGAGGTGCCACGCCCCCTTGTCTGATCCCAAGTTTTTTCATCCTATTATAGGCCCAGGTGTCATGGCAATACTCCTGCAAAATTTTGATCGATTCTGTCCGTCCGTTTAGACTGCAACCTGGCACATACATACATGCATACATACAAACATACTTTCACAAATATCCCTGCAAAAAATGGGACTAATCCGGGATGACTCCGGGAGCATCTGCATACCAAATTTCAAGTTCGTGGGACTTATGGTTCCGAAGTTATAGCTGATAAAAAATTCCACGCCAATGGGATGGGCCACGCCCCTTTTACAAACACGTTTATACGTACCCTTCTATAAGCATACCAAATTTCAAGTTTGTGGGATTTAAGGTTCCGAAGTTATAGCTAAAAATTCCACGCCTATGGGATGTGCGACGCCCCCTTTTATAAACTCGTGTATACATACCCTCCTAAAAGCACCTACCATTGAAAGGTCTGCATACCAAATTTTGAGTTCGTGTGACTTATGGTTCCGAAGTTATAGCTGATAAAATATTCCACGCTTATGGGATGCGCCACGCCCCTTCTACAAACTCTTTTATATATACCCTCCTATAAGCACCTACCATTGATATGTCTGCATACCAAATTTCAAGTTCGTGAGACTTATGGTTCCGAAGTTATAGCTGATAAAAAATTCCACGCCTATGGGATGTGCCACGCCCCCTTTTACAAACTCGTTTATACATTCCCTCTTAAAAGCACCTACCATTGATATGTG
The DNA here is from genome assembly GCF_013731165.1 of Rhagoletis pomonella. NCBI lineage: Eukaryota > Metazoa > Arthropoda > Insecta > Diptera > Tephritidae > Rhagoletis > Rhagoletis pomonella. The sequence continues at coordinate 4,987,520 of NW_023458559.1, forward strand.
TGCATACCAAATTTAAAGTTCGTGAGACTTATGGTTCCAAGGTTATAGCTGATAAAAAACTCCGCGCCTATGGGATGTGCCACGCCCCCTTTCACAAACACGTTTATACATACCCTCGTATAAACACCTACCATTGATATGAATGCATACAAAATTTCAAGGTCGTGGGACTTAAGCTTCCGAAGTTATAGCTGATAAAATATTCCACGCCTATGGGATGTGCCCCGCCCCCTTTTACAAACTCGTTTATATGTACCCTCCTTTAAGCACTTACTATTAATATGTCTGCATACCTAATTTCAAGTTCGTGTGACTTATGGTTCCGAAGTTATAGTTGAAAAAAAATTCCGCGCCAATGGGATGTGCCACGCCCCCTTTTACAAACATGTTTGTATATACCCTCGTATAAGCACCTACCATTGTTATGTCTGCATACCGAATTTCAAGTTCGTGTGGCTTATGGTCTGGAAGTTATGGCTGATTAAAAATTTCACGCCTATGGGAGGTGCCACGCCCCCTTGTCTGATCCCAAGTTTTTTCATCCTATTATAGGCCCAGGTGTCATGGCAATACTCCTGCAAAATTTTGATCGATTCTGTCCGTCCGTTTAGACTGCAACCTGGCACATACATACATGCATACATACATACATACTTTCACAAATATCCCTGCAAAAAATGGGACTAATCCGGGATGACTCCGGGAGCCATCGCAAAGGAGCATGCGACTAATACCACTTTTGATCTCTTTATATGGAATGAACTGTTCGCTTTTGTTCGAGCATGTCCTATGAAGAGACTAATTGTTCACCTTTATACCCGAACGGGTATAAAAAGCTACTAGTCACTTAAAAAAATAACAATAAAAATTTGCGCCAGCTGAGATTCGAACCGGGGTGCTCAGTTTTGTCAGGCAAATACTCTCTCTGTGTGCCAACGCCGCACATGAAATTTCATTGACGAAGTGCGTACATATCATTAAATCGTTAATAGTACCCGTTAGAGATGAGTTGGGGACTAATTGATCTCCAATTATACCCATAAGGGATGAGTCGAGACTAATTGATCTCCATTAGTACCCGTATGAGACTAGTTGGGACTAATTAATGCCCAATTGTACCCGATTGAGAGTAATCTCGGAATACTCTCTTTAGAGATTAGTCGCACCCTGCAGGGACTCTGCAAAAATTGTGCTAGTCGCTTTTTATACCCATTCGGGTATAAAGGTGAACAATTAGTCTCTTCATAGGACATGCCCGAACAAAAGCGAACAGTTCATTCCATACAAAAAGATCAAAAGTGGTATTAGTCGCATGCTCCTTTGCGATTGCTCCCGGAGTCATCCCGGATTAGTCCCATTTTTTGCAGGGGATGTAGTAGATTTCATGCGTTTGAGTAGAAACTGAATGAATGAACACCATTTCATGATTTCAATTAGAGTTTATGCACTTAGTTTTTACTCAGATCGATGAAATGATTTCAAGAATTGGACTACGTATACATGTGATACTTATGCTTTTAATTTATAAGGTAATTTTATGTTTTTATACTCTTGCTACCACATGAATATATGAATTCGTGATAAGAATAGATGAATTCGCCTTGGAAGATAGAAAGGGAGTAAGGACAAATGCCGAACAAAGGAATTTGTCTTCTTTCAACTTAAATAAATGCATTTTGCAAACAAAAGTGCGTGCGTTACTTATAGGGTTGCCAGATTTTGAAACGGAGAAAGGAGTACATTTATATTTTGGGTAGAAAAAAAGCAGTACAAGACCTAAAAAAGGAGTACATTTTTTTTTTTATTTTTTGTGCAATTTATTGTTACAAATTACCATTAATTAGGTACAAATAAACAATAAATGTTAAAAATAAATAACTAAATGGGCTGGCTTTCCAATAAAGGCGGTCGTTAAAGAGATGGTGATGAAAGGGGGAGTGGGCGTGGCACCCAATTGTAATATTTGGAGATTTTTCTAAGGCGTCCCTAGGGACCCATAGGGGGCCTAGGTGGTCGGGGGGGCTACGCCCACTCCCCCTTTGCTCACCACCTCTTCAATGATCGCCCTTATAGGAAATTTTCCCAAACTAAATTCTGCAAAAGAATTCCAAACTCTTTCTGAATATATGGCCAGTTCTTTTTAATTTAAGGATTATAATTAATTTAATATTTTTCTGATTTTTATACCCGAGCGCTCTGCACCTACCTTGCTACGACCATGCCTACACCTTTTCACTATCACACTTAACTTTGCTTACTAACTAGTGTTTGCCACAATATGAATGGCAAAGTACAGGGCGTAAGATAATAACTGTTGCACAGGTTTTTTGAAAAATAAAAGGGTCCTTTATAGATGTTGCGAAAAAAAGTATTTTTTTGTTAACTTTGTAAATATTTTACATTAATTTTATTAATTAGTTTTAAAATTTTAATCCTTATTTGCATTTGCCAGCTTTGGGTGTACTTTTTCTTAGACTTTGTATAAAAAAAAGAGAAAAAAAACTGTATAGGGTTGGTCGTATGAATGCCCTCGTAGTCACCGGTTCGGAGTCATTTTGATTGCTGAGTATGAGGCCTTATGTTGGACAAAAGACGGAGTATTAAGGACCCAAATGGGGGAAATTAGCCTATATTTACAGAAGATATGTAATAAAGTAACCGATGAAGACTTGCATCTTGCTTGCGCTTTTCTCCCAAACCCGCTGGTAAACCCAAATGAAGGTTAAAATTTAAAAACGAATTAATAAAATTTTCGCAAAATCTATAAAGGTCCCTTTTATTAAAAACAAAAAAAAAAACTGTGCGACAGTTATTATTTTACACCCTGTATATGATAATATATTAATAGCTGGAAAAAGGAGAACAAAAGAAGTACAAAACTAATAAAGGAGTACATTTCCATATATTTTTTTTTTGGGAGTACAAGGGAGTACATTGCAATAAAAAGGAGTACGTGTACTCCAAAAAGGAGTACGTCTGGCAACCCTAGTTACTTAGTGCCTTGGTAATGGCATTCGAAAGGATCTATTGATTGCATTATAAACATTTTCATTTATCTATTAAACATATAATTACTTCCATTACAACCCGGTCCTATGGATGCTAGAAGCGCAAATTCATATAAGGTGGTGTTACCGGAAAATGAATGAATAAATTATATGTATATCAGAAAATTAATAAGATGAAATGAAATTATTGTTTGATTTCTAACCAAACCTATGTATGTAACTCAATCGCCTAATGGTTTGCCGAACCGTAAAGACATGTTTACACATCCAATTTCGTGTGTAGACCTGGTACTCACACATTTTTTAAGAAGTTTCACTTCTATCATGTGAACGGTGTTACACACGCATTTTTTTACATTTGATCGTATGTGCTTAAACTGATAAATGATATAAACATAGAAACGCAAGCAGAGGAAGCTGGCTTCCGCGTTCTGCATACATATACGCTTAACATTTTTGGTTAAACAAATTTGTCGCAATTTCGTCTCTAAAGCAAATATTAAATATCATTTAATATACACTTTAGACTTAAATAATCACATACCTATTTTGAATATTCATTGTGGAACAGAAGCCGAAATATTTCTTACTAAAGAAAATTCTGCAGAAAATGAAATTAAAAATGCTTTGCTACTTAATGTTAAATTCTGCCAAGAATTAAGAAAAATAACCTTTATACTGAAATTTTGAAAGCCGTTACGGCTTTCGCGCCAAAGGCAGTAAGCTCTGACGATACAAATAACATCGATTATGATACGAAAAAAGTACTGCGTTATAATATGTATTAAAAATAATGATCTCAGTGAAAATGAACTAACTAGTTGACTAAATTATAATTTACCATGAATTCCAAAATTTAAATATACAAAGAATCAGGCCTTCTCCAGTTTGTTACAAGTAAGTTTGCGCAAGCTGGACATTGTAATCAGTAAATACTTTAGGAATAAAGGGGACTAATAATTTGTGTTTTTACAATTCGTAATTCAGGGTAAATGACAGCGATGATTTTGGTTCGTTTTTGAAAACTACATATATTTTCGGGCATGCAGTTTTATAGTCCATTCAATTCGCGTTGATTTTTGAGAACTTTTTTCTTCGGAGGTGTTCACTTTTTCCTCCATACTCAAATGTACATCCAATAGTAGTAATAAAATGCAAAAAATAAAAAAAATTCTACAAATCAATGCGAGTTCTTAGCCGCACTTGCATTTTGTAAATCCAAAATTGAATGGACTCTAAAACTGCATACCCGAAAGTTTCTAAAATTTCTGACAACAAAGTTTTAAATTAGAATGAAAATTTTTTGTAGAAAGCTTTAAACTTTAATTTTTATGGTTTTGTTGTTGTGTTCTTTTGTTGTTGCACTAAATAAAGGTTTTTCGTGAGATTTCTGTTTTTCTTATATGCAATAAGTACTGAAAATATATTTATTAAAGGAAATGGTACCTATCGACGACTTTCAATTTATTGGCACATTGATCTGCATTTAGGCACATTTTTCCTGAGAAACTCGGCACAATTTTAAATCTTGATTTTCCATCACTGATTTCCACTCTCAATAATTGAAATACTATCTTTAGCATATCCAATCAGCTGATGAATTTGATTCTGTAGGTGAGTAGTTTTAGATCTTAACACTTAAGATACTCCTGTTTCCACGACTCGGCACCAAAAAAAAAAAAAAAAATATACCTATAAATTTTGTGATCCCGGAGGAAAACCCGCAACTTTCTTGTTGATGCAGTCTAATATACATATATACGTATATAACAAATGTTTCTAAAGGACGCGCAGTGGTTCAGAACTCGCATTTAACACGAACAAATTCGCATTTCTTATGAAACGATTATTCCTAAAATTGATTACAATAATCTCCTTTAGTAGGGCCACATTTGAAACTATGCATCGTATCGATACCTCTACCGGTACTGCACTTATAGGCTGAAGTATGGTCACAAGAAATGGATAAAATTTACTATCCATTAAATTATATAAAACATGACAATGTCGGTATCAAAGGAAAGGTAATTCGATATATTATAATCCAAACATATTTTTGTGCCACCTAGTCAAAACTTAAAACGTATATAACAATATTTATTTTCATAATCTTTCTGAGAGAATACCCGGATATCACACACCTCTAAAAGTGATGGACAATTGGTTTTATAGAGGTTTTATAAGGCTTTACTCGTAGACTGCGATCTTATAATGGTTGTTAAGGCGCTACATGTAGACATATTTGATAAGCCTCTTCTTTTATACTGTTTTCTCATTTAATTTCCATTTAATGATAATTGCAAATCCTCTATAACTTTAAACTTTAGATCTGTATCAATTTTCTTCATTCAGAGCGATTAATCGATATTTTTTTTTGTTGGGCAATTAGTCAGTCACAAGCTAAAGTGTATACATTTCTATAAATTTTCATTTTGAGAGCAATTGCTCAGGATTTGTCTTCTTTGAAATCATGAATGCTCATCAGTAGCACCATTTCGGATTTCGCTAGATAATAAAAATAATTTGTTTTTGAAAGTATGTATGCTCTTCCTCTTTCCGAGCTTATATTCCTCTTCAAAAAGATTACGAACACTCATTATCCATGCCAAAGCATATCAAACAGGTAGTAGACCAGAGCAAAAACAAAATTTACGTGTATTTTGTTGCTGTTTCTGGTATCTAAAGTGTCAAAAAATAGTAGATTATTTTTAGATATCATAGTGGGCGATGAGAAATATAAAGAAATAATGAAATAAAACAAAATAAAAAATTGGTGTGAGTTTTTTTTATAAATTTGTTTCATTCCAGAAGCATCAATGCATCCTTTCCAGGTCCCAATAACACTACTCAACAATTTTTGATCAACTTTAACCACCAAGAATAATACAACTTTTCTAACGTACAATTCTCTTCTGATTCCGAATATCATAATGGTTTCTCTAGGTCAGACCTATGTACATAGTTTCTGAGATATCGGAGAAAATATGAAAAAAAACAAATAGTTGCGACACAATACATCACATATTTGTTATCCTATCGGTTTAACATCTGAGAGAGATTTGTAAAGAGAGAGATTTTGCCTTCATAGTTATAAATCACACAGTGTTATTAAAAGGCGTCCGTGGCCTTATTTTTGTGCAAGAGGGCCAAGAAATGGGGTTTGAGCCCCAGCATATGCCGCCGGATCTAAACATCGATGGTTAGACCTATTCTCCTTTATGGAATTATAGTATGGTGGCCTCAAATCTTAATCTACTCAGCAAATTACAGAGGATTAGTATGATCTGCATTAGCGGAGTAATCCGGACAACGCCAAATGATGCTTTAAATGTATTTTTGGATCTTCTGCCACTAGATCTAGTGGGTCAGCAGATGGCATCTCTTTCTGCACTTGTTGTGTAGAAACTCTGGTTCCGGATAGAAACTTCGTCATAAAAATCCCAAGCAGGGAGGAGTGGTAAGAAAACTACTATACTCCACCCGGTAGTATAGTAATTTTTACAGACGCTTCAAAAATGAGCGGCGAAGTGGGAGGGGGTTCCTTTCCAGAAGCCCTGCCCTGAGCCGTTCATTTCGACTACCGGACTACTGTAGTGTCCGGACTGCCGCCGATCTCTGCAAGAGATGGCTCAGCAGAACAGTCTAAACCCCCTTTTGGCTCCCGGACATAGGGACATTGAAGGTAACTGTATGGCAGACGAACTTGCGACGGGGGGTACGACCAAGCAGATTCTTCCGGATAAAGAACGCATTGGTATACCCTTCGCCACTTGCAAGCTGCTTTAAGTAAATTTATCTATACTCGCGCGAGCGAAAGATGGATGCAAACTAAGACCTGTCGAATTTATAGGCAAACTTGGCATAGGTGGGATCGAAAAAGGTCTCGAAGCTTATACTCTCTAAAGAGGGAGGATATATTTCATACAATCGGTGCTCTAATGGGTCACGGCCTTATAGGCGGGCATGCAGAACGACTCGGAGTGCATTACCATAGATGCTGCAGAAGTTGCAAGAATTATGAGGAGGAAAAGACAGTTCTTCACCTTCTCTATAAATACTCGGCATTATCGAGAAGCAGACTGCGCTTTCTGGGGTCTCCTTTCTTTAGTGACCTTGACAAATTGGGAGATTTGAATTTAGATGCCTGGCGAATTTCGTCAAGGATTTAAAATGGTTTAGCAAGGGGGAGTGAAAACTCTTAGTCGTGGTATCACAACGGGCCTTCATTTCGTGGCCCTGCGCAGCAGTGGCAGGCACATCTATCTACCAATAAATCACACAAGTGGTTTGGTCATTATAAAAAAAACATGCGCAAAATTAAAAAAATCGTTATTTTTTGTTTAATTATAGATTCGACGGCCTTGAAATCAAGAAAAGTGTTCGGCCGAAAAAAGTTAGCGATGATTTTCGTTCGACAGATTTTACATAGACGAAAACACAAGTTTTGGGTCGAAAACTAGTTTTAGCAACGAAAACATGTTTTCGATGTCGGTACGAACATGGTATAAGAGTACAGTTGCCAGACGTACTGATTTTATCAGCACAGTACTGATTTTTCAACTCTCGTTTTATTGATTTATTTAATGAGTACGGTAATATCCTGATTTTCCAATATTTGACCTGATTTGTACGAACTTTAATTCTGAGCATACAAGTTTATAATAGTGGCCTTTCCACCGAGCTTGGTACTCGATAACAAAATATCTGTACTGTGAAAAGTAAGAAGAAAATAATTTAATTATAGTTGACATGTTTCAGATAATGTCTGATATGCGCAAGAAATTGGTACAGCATAAAAGCAACTGTTTTATGGGCATATCGCCGAGTAAATAGTTACATACCAGGTTGCGATAATATGATGGAGTATAATTTATTTAAAAAGAGGGCTAACGTGTTTTTGTCGAATGTTGTTAGTTATCTCGAAAATAACTTTCAGTTTAATAAAACAAATTTGAATAACAGAATGGCTTTTCCCTACAATTTACAATTCTTTTTTCTCAATTTACTGACATTGTAACAGAGTTTACCATAAAGGAAATCTCGATTTCTTAGACTATTTTTAGCGAAAGGTTAACTTTCAATGTTTTTCGCAGTTGAAAAAAGTTATTTAAGTCATGAAGAATTATGGAAAAGGCTTAAAATAGTGGTACGTTTCCAGAGTTTGAATAAAATGTACATATAATTCTGTTTTTTCAATACCATACTCAAACGAAGCAACTGAGAAAGTATAAAGTTTGCTTCCTGGTACAAAGAGAGAAACCGACTTCTAATTAAAGTGTTTGAAAGTCAACTCTAAATTAAAAATAATTTTTCAACGAAATGTAAATAATTCTTTCACTATTTAAACACTGAAAGTGGAAATGATCTCATTACTGCTATTCACATATGTCATAAATATTAAATAATTTGTTGGCTCCTGTATGCAATAATATTATAAGGGCATTTTATACTACATGTTAATGTGTGCCCTTGTTAAAATGAATAACATTTTTATTTTTTGTGAACTACATTTTATTTTCATACCAAAATATTCCTAAAAACAAGTACTCTGGCTCTTTAAAGTATATTCTGTTACTTACCTTCACAATTTTGCTTTGAATAAAAAAGTACATAAAAGTCATGATGCAATAAAGGTGATGTACGTAGCATGATACAAATATTTAAAGGTAAAACCACTCGCTCAATTCGTCTGCCATTGGGTTTTTTTGACGTTTGCTAGCATTTTCAGTTTTCTCTCTCGAAATGTTTCTAATGTCAAAGAAATTCAAAATAAACAAATGAAAATTTATGATTTGAAATATTTATTTATTCAGAAGTTGAAAAAAACTAAAAGAATTGGAAACGAAAAATTAGTTGCTGCTTTAACGGCTGCCCAAATTCCTTTTCTTCTGCAAGCAAAGCAATCTAAAGATCCTCAAGTTCCCGCAACTATCGTGTATACAGCAAAAATGGATCGAGGTTTGTGGTGTTATGAAAACGGATTTGCCACAGTGCCCCTATGTATGCTCGACTCATTTTTTGCCACACCACCTCACCCAATGTAAGCACAAGATAGTTCTTTGTAAAAGTGCAGTGCCTTTAAGGTAAAATATCTTCAAATGCATGCCAAAAGCTTCGCCTTAATATGCCATTTATTTATTTACATATGTATGTATATTAAAATTTTGTTGTTTCGTCAGAAATATATTTCTTTTCTTTGGGTGAAAATAAAAACAAACAAATGCGAAATGACGGCGAGAGAAATTTTCAAAATGCTAGCAAACGTCAAAATTCCTAAAGTTGGCTCTCAGCGATTGTACCTTATAAATATTTTTATCATGGCATGATGCAATAATGAAAGGTGTTATACGTTGGCAACTTCTCGCTCTAATCCGCCATCTTGAACTACCTTAGGAGAAACTGTGTTGTTTCTTTGCTAATTTCACTGAACATTTCCCAAAATATTAGAAAAAAATTCTAAACAAGCTACATTGATTCAATTTTCGTTGTTCGTTTTGTTCTTATTCGCTGACATTTGTTTTCTAATTGCTTGAAATTTGGTAAGTATTGTAATAAAACCGATTTATTTTACAAATTAATTATAATTCTGCATTTATTAGGTAATTTCCTTAGTGTTTTCCTGGCCGACCTGTGCTGGTATTGTAATTAAGAGCTAATACACGTAAGTTACAACATATTATTTTGACTTCATTGATGAACCATTCCATTTGCAGCATTCTCTGGTGAACTGCAGCTGCGGCCGAATTTGATTGTGTGCATCATCCTGCAGATATTTTGAAGTAAGTTGGAACCAGCTCTTTGTTATTTCAAAACCTAATGAACCATTTATTCGCAGATTTTGTGGACGCTTCTGTTGTGCTGCGTTCCTGCTCCGCCCGTGTTTTATAGTGTTGCGTCCCTGTTGCGCCTTTGCAATAGTGTGTGCGTTGTGCTTTAGACACGTTGAAGTAAGTTGAAACCAGGTGTTTGTTTGTTAAAAACCTAAAAAGCCATTCATTTGCAGATTGTTTATATGCTTCTGCTGTGCTGCGTTCCTGCTTCACCCGTGTATTAAATTGCAGCGTTCCTGTTAACATAAGCATCGTCGTTTAAGTACAAAACCGCCGTAACTGACATTTGATGCTAAAAATTGGATTTGCTCACACAAGTTCTTGGCTCAATCCTTATCCATTCTTCCTGATACATACTAGCCAAAAATGCGATTGCTTTTTAAAAAAAGATAACCATTTTGAAATATGAGTGTTTTCACTCTCTAGAAAATAATGTATGCAACCTCGCTGGGTTTGCATTATCTTGATACGCGGTTTGGCATTTTACTGATACACGGTTTTGTACTTTAAACGACGATATGTAGATGTATGTACATATATATCACATATATTGACTTAGATATGCATAGACAATTAATGTGTACATAATTTTTTTTATGTTGAAACTAGATATGTATATAGTATGTTATTATTATTATTCGGTTCAAAAAAGTCCTATCTCAAATGAAAATACTTTGAAAATGTGCTCAGATAGGGCGTTTTTGGATCGCCAGCTGAGATAGGGTGTTTTTGAACCGAGTTCTGAGATAGGGCATTTTTCAATCAAATCCTAAAATAGGGCGTTTTCCAGCCAAATTTTGAATTAGGGCGTTGAAAAGTTTTCTGATATCGAGTGTTTTCGACCTGGCTGCCGAGATAGGTCGATATTCCACTCAGCCATGGATAAATAGTCGCATTTTTCGGTATATGGAAGACGATTAAACACGATTTGTTATTATATCGATTCTAAAAAATCAAAGGTAATTTTTAGCCACTTCCAACTTGCATATAATAAGACTAAAATTGAAGGGGCTATAAAACTGAGTGCTCAAAAAAATTCTAAGACTTCTGAGAAAAAAATGTGAATTTTGGGTGAAAATTTGTTGTATTTTTTGTAGTTTTCTACGAAGTTTTAAAATTGGGTTTTTATGGGTTTTGTTAGAAATTGAACTTTATTTTTTTTGTAAATTCTTAGAAATAAATTAACATGAGAGGGAAATAATATCACTTTGAAATAGGGTTGCTATTGATATGACCGATACTGTATGTATATAATAAATTTTGTACAATTAAAAATCAAAGTGCATTTACTAAAATGAACACAACGTATTAATTATAAATTCTGAAATATATTGTTAATTTCAAAAACAAATAAATAATTTGGATGTACGTGAACTTGGGTAATGTATAATTGTTTATATGATTCCTCAAAGTATCCCTTATATAACACTGTGGAACACAACAAAACCTTAGTGCGAATATATCAGGTTTGATAGCTGTTGGCATACGAATAATGCCTCATACTCAGATTTACTAGATCAATTCGTGTTCTCCGAGAAAAAAAATTTTCACGATCCAAAAATCTGAAAAATCTTTTTTCTCCAAATTTTGAACATTTATCGTTTTTGGCCTATATTTTATGGCAAATACCATACAAAGCAAATATAGGCCAAAAACGGAGAATTTTCAAAATTTTTAGAAAAGAATTTGGCCGCTATACTCAGATTTTTGAATCGTGAAATTTTTTTTCTCGAGAACACGAATTGATCTAGTAAAACTAAGTATGAGGCATTATTGGTATGGTCAACAGCTATCAAACCTGATATATGCGCACAAGAAGCCCATTTGAAAGAGGGGGACAAAATATCACACGTAAATTAATTCCTCTATTTGGCCTGTACAATATAAGGGAAACATTTCAAATTCACAAGGGATAATTTTCTTAGTGATGCGGCTTATAAAAGGAGTTATATATGCCATACTGTTCTAGCTGGGTATTATCAGCTCAAAAATTTTAAGCAAATTATCATATTCCTGTGAATAAAAACGCGCCTTATTTTATTATTTTAATTATCTACAACTTTATGAGACTACCAAGCCATATATATACCTATTCAGATAATCGGAACGCTGTTGAGAAGGCATAAAATTTAGTACTTTTTCAACTAAAGGGCTTTTTTTCTTCCCGTTTTTCTTGTACTTCCAAAATACAATATTGACCTAAGGTAGTTCGATTTCGGGCTGTCACAACGTACAACACCTTTTATTATTGCATCATGTTATCATGGTACGTAGTGACAGCTCGCTTCGCTACTGCCTTAGCTCAACGTTGTATTTTGGAAGTAGAAGAAAAACGGGAAGAAAGTAAGGCCGTTTTGGGGGAAAAAGTATTAAAAAAAGTATTAAATTTCATACTTTCTTAAAAAAACATTCTTATTTTTTATATTATCGCATTGTAATAGTATATAATTAGTAATACGATAAAATACAATTTTTTTCTGGAATATTAAAAATTAGTTCATAACTAAGTGCTCGTTTATTAGTTTCTTACCTTACCGGATATATAACTCCAAATAGGATTAATATTGACGAAGAACAGTTTTACTGAGGTAAACGAACAGATTTGCCTTCATTAAATTCGGTAATGTTGCTTTTATTAAAAATATTACATACATCTTATTACATTAAACGAGCAATTCTTGTATATATATACATATATATATATATATATACCCATAGCGTTCTCGGAAACGGCTCCAACGATTTTGCTGAAATTGTGTACACAGATAATATTTTGAATTTTGAGGTTATCTGAATAGGCCATATCTCCGAGAAGACTCGTATAAGGTTGCCACCTAATCGAAATTAGTTACAAATTAATTAGAACATCACAATATGGGTACCATATGGAAGGCATTTTAAAGATCCCTAATTCAAAAATATTTTAATAGGGTTGCCACCTATTTTTAATTGCATATTTAATTTTTTGTTTAGAAAAAAAGGTAAAATATTACTATTCATGGGTACCAAGAGAAGGTTCTTAAACAATGCTTTCTCTATATACATATATTTTATCCCTTAGAATAATAGTGTAAGGTTGCCACATATTTTCGATTCTACACAATTTATCTAAAACATCGCAATATGGATATCAAATGAAAGCTGTTGTTGAGGACTATGGTCAGAAAATATTTTCTATCAGGATTTCCACGCTTCTATGTAATACACATTTTTATTTTGTTAATTTCAATGAGCATTTATTTTTATATATACACAGTACATATACGCTCAAGGTATGTACCAATCATTACAGCTTATTTCGGAATAGGCAACCTAAATTTTGGAGTAAGAAATTTACTTAATAGATATCGAAATCCATTTTTTCCAAAATATTTTTTTTAAAGGTATCCAGATCTTGAAAAATTTAAAAAGTACCGGGGCAAAGCTCGGTCAACCTGGTACTATAACTTAAAGTGCGGTTAGACGTGCCAGTGCAAACGCTGATATGAAGTATTTAAATATTAAAGCATTAGATATTTTGTGATTGTTTTGTGCGCGTTTTAGCTAATTTTTCAATGCAGTAATTTTATTATAAGCATAAAATGTCTGGCCGCTTAGTTGAAAGTGAAATTTTCTGAAAATTCTTTGTTACTTGTATTTAGTTGCGTTCCCTCGCCATAAGTTGCAAGATTTTACTAGATTTATATTATGTCTTAATTTCTTATTGAGGTATTTGACTCGCTCAATTACATCAAACGGTGCAGATATTTCGGGCAGGTTTCCACCAGAGTTCCATTCATGGTATTGAATACCACCTCAAGTTCTTTTATTTTTGTTAAAAAATCACAGGAATAACAATACACACAAACGCTGGGCGAGGTAGCACTTGAGCAGTAGCAGCAACAACACACACTAACGCTGGGCGAGGTAGCACTTGGGCAGCAGCAACAAGAAAAGCTATGTATGACCTGCAATGCTAAAATTCACTCGATACGTTTTATTGTTATTAAATGCCCATTATAAACTTACTTGGAGGTATTTAAAAATATTCACTCGCACTCGGGTGATGCAGCACTTGGACAGGAACAAAACGCACTAATGCAGGACGATGTAGCACTTGGGCAGGGACACCACAAAACTCATTCGCACTCGGGCGGTGCTGCACTGGGGCATGAACACAATATAAACGAATTAAAACCTGTAATAGGGCTACTTATTAATAGTTTTCTGTGAAATAAATAATTAAAGACTCGCTTACAACTTACTTGAACGTGTTGATAGAAGTGAAATTATAATTTAATTGAAGAATAATTGGATTTAATAAAACATTTACACAAATTCACGAAATCAGGAAAACAAATGACAGCGAATATGAACAAAGCAAACTTCGAATAATGAAGCAGTGTTGCCTACTCAGTATTTCGTCAACTTTATACTACTATTCAGCAGATCCCTCTCAAAATGAGAAAAGAGATCACACGGTTTTTCTAAGGCAGTCAACATGGCGGATTTAGAGTGAGAAGTTGTCTATGTACATCACCTTCTTTTTTGCATCATGCATAAAACTACTGGGCATGAATCACGTAACTTTGAAACGAATGTCGTTCAAACGATACTGACAAAACGATGTCGTCAAAACACTGATTCATGCATTTATTTTGCTGTTACATGCTACTGTTACTGTTACGTGAAGCAAAACTGGAATTGAGTGGACGATATCGCACAAACGATCGAACAATTTTTGGTTATCATGAAATAAGGCAATCTCAGCACGATATCGTCCAGACGATTGTCGTCATACGTGATTCATGCCCAGATTTTTATAGCATGGAAAATTCTAAGGTACATCATTCTAAGTAACAGCAGAATTAAGTTTATTTAAATTGCAATTATGGATGTGGAAATTAGTTTTTCGAGCTATTCAACAGTTTTAAACAGAGATCGAAAATAACCGTCACCAAGTGTCTTGTATGGTGTTTACCACTGGCACAAACACTCATCACTCAAGAAAAGAGTGTTTCTCCACGTGGCATATCACTCTGTGCGATCTTTTTGTATTTTCCGTTGTGGGTTATTTATCAACTGTTTAAGTGTCTTAATTTGTGGGTTATTGTAAGACTGAAAACTGTAAGTGGGCGTACATAAGTGGAAGCAAAGCGTTAGGCATTTCTTTACACGACATATACGTACACATACATGTGCGAACATATATGACAAAGAAGAGAGCGTACACATTCAGAATATGATACACCGAATATAAGTTATTTTATTTCATTGATAAAGAAAAGGATAAAGGCAAAGGTAAAAAAAAAAACAAAGATGCTTAAAGATAAATGCAAAAATTAAGATCAAGGTAAATTTAAAAATTTTATTATAAATTGAAAGAAAACAACTACGCGGTTCGGACGTGTTTGCATATCGCTCTGACTCTTCCTATATTTCCGGCATAATCTGTGTGGTTAAAATTTATTTTATCAAACATACTTGTTTATACTCAAGTGCGGCTTAAATTTGTGCTACGTTTCTCGTGAATACTGAGTGTGGCGCCCTGCAATTATTAATAAATAAAATTTAAATAAATTGTCGGCATTTTTTGTTTGTGTCTGTTCTGCTATGTCGCCTACTGCTGCCTCGTCGCTGAAACGTCGGTCGAGCAAAGGTTCTCCACCGAATAAAACTGTTAAGCTTGACGAAAGTGTCACTCTTATGGCTGTTTATCACAAAATGAAAGAGCTAGAGAAGAGAGTTCATCAGCAGACAGAACAGTTGTGCCTGCTTATCGAGTGTCCCAACCAAACTAACTGAGGTTGAAAACAAGCTGTCGAAACGTATTGATGAGGAGATATTGTTGCTAACAACCACACTAAAGGAGACATCTACACGCATTGATGTGTTAGAGGAGCGTGTGCAGAAAGCTGTGGCTGAAATTGCGTGCATATCTGCGTTAGAGGAGAGAGTGCAGATAGCTGAGACTGAACTTGCTCACATGAAAGAGGAGATCATGAAGAAAACACAACAAACAGTGTTGCCAAACATGGGTTTTTCCTACCAAAACTGGTAAGTTTTTTCCATTTGGTAGGTTGGTAGGCTTGATTGGATTTTGGTAGGTTTCGGGACAATGTGTAATAGTCCAAACATTTTAGCAACCTTTTTTACACGAATATTTCACCGGTGCGTTCGTATAACGGCGGCCGCAAACATGTAAATAAAACTGATCCCTAAGTACAAATTTGTACCCTTATTTTTGCCAATATACAATACGAACATCGATATATCGTCACCTAAGGGCGAAACGGTGCCAAGTCTATTTTTTTTTAATTCTTCAGGAGAGACGAAAAATCGATTTAGTTTCGTATTACCTGCCATTCTGGATCAAAAACCAAACTTTGAAAAAAAAAACGGACTTGGCACCTTTCCAGAAAAGTCTGCCAACGGGCTCGTACCCAAACCCAATCGTAGAAGGCAAATGAGGCCAGAATAAATATTATGTCGGAGCAGGCAGCGTTAAAAGCGTTAGAGTCTTTTAAAATGGCATCAAGGCTTGTAACGCTGTGGGGAGTTCAGGGACATGAAGGGTTTGTAGGTAACGAAAGGGATGACTATCTCGCAAAGCGTGGAGCCCAAATGTGTTTGCATGATCCCAAGCCATTCTGCGGTACATCCAAATGATACACTGCAGACCTACTTAGGAGCTAGCTGGGAATAATCTCAAATTACTGCCGACTGGCGGAAGTCAAAGGGAATAAGAAAATCAAAGAGATTCATAACTCTTTCCAGAAGGAACTCCGAAAGACACCTTGCACTTATAACTCTTACTGGCAACGTGACAGCACCCTGCAAGGTAACGTACCGTTTGAATTAAATGGGTCTTTCTGTAGAGATGGACTGTAGGTTTTGTGGGCTGGTGAAGGAAACCCCAGAGTATATTCTGTGCCTATCCACGAAGTATGAACCGTAGATTGATACACCTTGGAGAACTATTCTCTTCTCCATCTAAAGTTTGGAACATGGCTTCATCCAAAGTGCTGAGCTTTTAAATAGGTTGGAGTGATTACAATTACGATTTAGCACAATATATATTCTTTGGTCGCAGCGCGGGTATCTCCGACGTAATAATAATAATAATAATATCGTCACTAGACACGAATAAAGACACTCGGGTGTTTTGACGACGAAAAAAAAAACGTGAAAATATGTGAGGGAAAAGACGCGTGAACATGGATTCAACATCAAAAACTCATTGGGAATTCGTATACTGTTACACTCGCAAACGAAGTTGACCGCGAACGTAAGTTTATGCGTCTTTCTTCGCCGTCAAAGAGGTAAACGCGGCTGTCTTGCCGTCCCCTATGTTAAGAGTCTTTCTTCGCCGACATTTTTTTACGAGTCTTTTTTCGCTGTCATCTTTTGAGCTCGCGTCTTAATTCGTATCTAGTGATGATGTGTATGTATGTGTAAAGTGACATAAATTTGGGCAAGTCTGTACAGTAAAATGAATCGTTATACGCAATTAATTTTATTTTATTTTACTAGCTGTGTTTTAGTTTCACTAAGGGTTATGTTAGCTATGTTTTCATAAATTTGACATTGCAAAAAAAAAATTAAAACTCAAAAAAATGTTTGGTAGGTTTTGGTCGGTTATGGTGGGAAATTTTGGTAGGAACAAAAGTTTGTCTGTGGCAACGCTGACGACAAAGAGCTCCTCCTGACATTGCTGCTGACGCCGTTGCTTTTGGCGCTCCGTACATAGAAGGGGAAAATTTGAAAAGCATATTTAATCAGGTCTGTCTCTCAATTGATTTCTTGGCTCCCCAGATTAGAGACATTTTCCGCATAAGGCCTGCAAGTGCTGACACTAATGGTACGATTGTGATCAAATTTCACTCGCCACTCGATCGCAATCGTACTCTCCGTGCTTTTGGCGAATACCGCAAGCGTACTAAGTCAGCCGTTCCCCTGCAACCTCTTGGCAACAAAGGTAGTTTTTACATATTTGCGAGTCTTACCAAAGAGAATCGGCTTCTACTTCAAGAGGCTATAAAACTGCGCCGCGAGGGAAAGCTTCAGTCTGCCTTCCCTTTTCGTGGCTGTGTACATGTTAGGAGTATTGGTGATAAAAGTAGCTCTCCCATTAAAATAACGAGCAGCTCTGATTTGGAGCGATTTCGCTAGTATTTTATACTCTGTTGTGTTTGTTTGTATGTTATTTATTTTTGTTAGTATTAAATGTAATGTAAAGATAACGCAGCCCTCTGTTTTTTATTTTTCCATTTTAACTCGCTTTTTCTGCCTTAAAGTTGTTTTTCTTCTTTGTTTTGTAAATGAGTGTAAACTACAACAAGATGAATAGCGTTGAGGACAATGGTCTTGCAATGCTCAATATCTTGTGTGGTCGACAAAATTGTTTTAATGTTGTGCATTTTAACGCCCGTAGTCTTAATGATGTAAAGATGGATGTTATAAGAGCAGTGTTTGAATTTTCCAGTGTCGATGTATTTGTGTCTCGGAGACGTGGTTCAGACCTGGCATGAAGGACTTTCATTTCGACATCAATGGTTATACACTTTACAGGACAGACAGACAGATTAAGAAGGGTGGTGGTGTTGCTATATACTGCAAGAAGTGTTTAAACACTCGATTAATTTCAACAACGCCTTGTGGTACTACTGAGTATCTGCTAGTTGAAGTGTCCAGTTCATCGTCTAAAGTCCTTTTGTCATGTGTTTACAACCCTCATAAATGTGTCAGTGTGAACGAATTTTTTACTATGTTGTCCACTGTCGCCACCGATTATGATAATTTTATTGTCTGCGGGGATTTTAATGTAAACCTTTTATGTAGTGACTTGTCTAGATCCCGTTTGCTAGATGATGTCTCCAGTGTTGGTCTATCCTTGGTTAACTTGTCCGTTCCCACTAGATATGGTAATAACTGTTGTCCTAGTCTACTGGATTATTTCCTCGTGTCTGATTTGTCTATTGTCCTGAAATTTGACAGGTTTCAATTGTCTCTGACCACGACTTAATTTTCTGTGCTTTCAACTTAAATTTTGACCACCACAGTGCAGCGCTCGGTCCATCCATTTTCCTGACTATCGTAAATGAGAAATTGCGTTTTTTAAATGACATCATTATAAATTTGTTTAGAACACATGTGCCAATTCGCAGCATTCAAAACCGATCTACCTCATGTCCTTGGTTCACCAAAAAAGTTCGCGCTATGATTGTCAGACGCAACAAACAATACTCTGTATGGAAGAAGAACCGGAATGACTTAAATTGGTGTGCTTATAAACTTGTGAGGAATGAGACAACTGCCTTAATAAAACGCGAAAAGCGTATGTATTATAGTAAAATGTTGAATCCTGTGCTTCCGAACCATGTTCTGTGGCGTAATTTAAAAAATTTGCGTGTACATGTCAGTGACAGTCCTGACTGCTTACTCAGCCCTGAAGACCTCAACGAGGCATTTGTAGGTCGTACCACCACTTCCTCTTGTGATAGTATTCCCACTGCATCCTATCCTCTGCCTCCTACATTTGCTGGCCAAAAAGTCTTTGGATTTAATACTGTATCAGAAGTTGCTGTAGCAATATGTATAAACAGGATACGCTCAAACGCAATTGGGGAAGATGGCATACCTATTAAGTTTGTTAAAATAATTGCACCACATATATTGCCTACTCTGACTCATGTCATCAACCATAGCATCACTACCTCGTGTTTCCCTGATATGTGGAAAGTTGCAAATGTACAACCAATTGCTAAAATTAAGTCTGCGTGTAGTCCCTGTGATTTTCGTCCCATAAGTATTTTACCTGCACTGTCTAAAGTCTTTGAGTCATTGATATCCAACCAAATTCAAGCGCACATTAGTGAATTTAATTTGCTATCTCCGTTTCAGTCTGGTTTTAGAGCAAGGCATAGCTGCTCTACGGCTATCCTAAAAATTTCAGATGATATAAGAATACCTTTTGACAAGACGAGTTAACCCTGTTATGCCTTCTTGACTTTTATAAAGCTTTTGACTCTGTGAACCATAAATAACCTTCTGCGCATGAAATTGAAAAATTATTTTGGGTTTGGGAATTCTGCAGTGCTACTCATGCAGAGTTATCTGGTTGGCAGAGCTCAGCGTGTTAGAATCGGCTCTCAGTCATCTACGCTAAAACCACTACTTGCTGGCGTCCCACAAGGTTCAATATTGGGACCGTTATTGTTTAGTTTATTCATAAATTACATTTTTTATATTTGCCAGCATGTGGACATGCATGCATATGCTGATGATGTACACCTCTATCTTTCAGCAAATTTCGAGAATGTAGATGAACTTTGTTTTAAGTTTAACAATGACTTAGCATCCAGCTCTTCCTGGGCATTGAGAAATGACCTCCGCCTTAATAGTGAAAAATCATATGTGCTACCTATTTCTAAGAAGCACAACAACTCAGATGTTCCGCAACTATTTATTGCCGGTAGTTGTCTCAAATTTGTGTCAAATCTTGGCTTTATTATTAACTCTAGCCTGCATGTGACGACCACGTAAACTCTGTTGTCAGCAAAGTGTACAGCATTTTAAGAAATTTGAGAATGAGTGCCGCCTACACTCCGGTTGACGTTAGGAAAAAACTTGCGTTACAGTTAATGTTACCGATCATATGCTAACCCGTACTTGTCTACAGCAAATTGAATTCTCAATCTGCCGATAAAATTGATGTTATGTTTAACCACATAACACGCTACGTATTTGGATTAGCGAAATATGACCATATCTCTGGGTGGAGGTCGCGTTTGTTGGGTTGTGAAATCTCCGAGAATTGGAAAGCCAGGAATTGTATATTTCTATGTCGACTTTTGCTAGATAATGCTCCTAGCTATCTCTACAATAAATTAATTTTCCCTAAATCAGCTCGAATAAACGCGATACGTACTTTCGCTGAACCAAATATTTATTTATTTTCTGTGAGTCTGGGTTTCGCTATCTAAATGTTTAACTTTCTCTTGTCATCTGTGTTGATCTTTGCTACATATGTATAATGTGATATATATTTTATTTTATTTTTGTTTTAAGTAATCTGTAGGTATTTTATTTTACTGGTATTTTTAATCTCTGTTTTGTACTATAACAGATCTATGATCTTATTGTACTAATGCTTTTTCTCTTAATAAATGAAATGAAATGAAATGAAATAAGGGAAAAGGTGAAAGGGAATATGTAGATGTAGCAAATGATAAAGATAAATATTAAGAAAAAGATCAGGATGAGTAAAGATGAAGATAAAGGAAGAAAGATTAAAATAAAGGTAGTTATAAAGAAAATGATATAGAGTCACAGATTTGATATGTTTCTACGCACTTCTATGATATCCTGCGTACACGTTCGTGGGTAACCGCGCTCTAACACTTATTTTTTCTCTTCCAGCGATAAGTGTCCGTGTCCAACAGCAACGGAAAGAGATATTCAAATAATCCTTTTCCACTGAGAGGAGCACACATTTACAAAAAATAAACCACCTGTTCTGTTTTGTAGGTTATTTTTTCTCTTAAATAATGATTATTATTTTGGGACACTTTCAAAGTGGAGAGGGATATTGTCGAAATCTGTTTTTTTTTTTATTTCACATATTTTCAATTTTTTCTGGTATATTTTTGACCTATTCATCGGTAAGATTATTAGTAAAAAAAGTAATAGTACCGGTTCGCCAGGTCTTGAAACTAGACGCATGTTTTAGAGAATTGTATGTAGTTTTCGAATGTATGTATAATTGGATCATTTCGCGGAGCTTTGCAAATATATGTAATTTTCGATTTTCAGCTTGTTTTTGCAAAATTTCGCGAAAAGAAATTTTCGAACAATGAAAAAATCACAGCAAACATTGGGGAAAAAAGGGAATATTTACAATTATATAATTTTAAAGTGTGACCTTTGCTTTTCTGAGATTGGAAAGCAGAAAACAAAAATTAACCATAATTCCATCACATTTAATGACTGGGCCCACATTTTTTGCGAGTTGTAGACGCTATAGTTCTCCAATCTTCCCCATATTTTACATTTACGGTTTTATAATAAAAGAGAGAGTACAAACTAAATTTTATCGGAATTGGATAAATTTTAATATTTCCGTCCACAAGAGTGGAGGGCGTGGCAATTATCCTATCTTTACCAAACTACATAATTTCTCATTCCTAAGTAAAGTTAGAGCACATGTCAAGTTTCAGCGAAACCGGCGCAGGTTAATTATTATTTCCATCTGACTCCATATAGGCGAAACACTGTGCGTCAGATAGAAAAAATAAAAACGCCACTTTAAATAAAAGAGTAGGTTTCAAACCCATTCATTTAATATTTATTTTATGGTAGGAGAGCTTCTCAAACAATATAGAAGCAATTTTTTCGATTTAAGTTGTTAAAAAGTAATGAATATCTAAATCCGCAGGCCAAATCCCGCGATCCCGGGATTTTGATAATGACATCCTGAAAATCTGGGATCGGAAAAAGCTGAAAAATTAACATCCCTAATTACAATATCAAAATAGCCTCCTTATCAAACGCATTTGCAAAGCTTTGTGTTTTATCAAACCAGTTTTGAGCCTATCATATCACTTAATCGTGTGTGATTTCGCATACGTGTGTAATAAATGCACTAAAGAATGTTAAACGCTGTTTTCTAATAGATTTTTGGCAAAAAAAAATTAATAAAGGTTTTTATAAAGCTTTACTCAAAAGTCTTATGTGAAAGAAAATTTTAAGTTATATAAAACTAGGTCTACACTTTAAAAAGTGCATGTAAAACTACATACTGCTGAAAAGTGTTTATTTTTTAACCAGAATATGTATAAATATACACATAAGATGTTTAAAATATACACATAAATATAGACATTAAATGTTTAAAATTGCAGATATTTTGAACGTAAAAATACATTTTCTACTGATGGTAAACATTAAATTTGGTATGTAAAAGTAAATAGACAGATAGTTAATTTTATTAACACGGCGTGTAAAATTGCACACATTAGGAGAGGAAACTGGTTACGGCTCTGAATATGCGTAAATTTAAACAAACAATTTCACGTATAATATCGAAAATACATCCAATAGCTGCGCTAGTAGGCTTTATATGCGTAAATTTAAACAAACAGTTTGTAGAGCAAATTTTAAACATTTTATGTGTAACTGTGAAATTTCTAAAAATAAGTGGTTAGAATTCAAGAAACAAATTTAAAGTCACGCCCGCTCTTAATATGCGTAAAAAAAAAATTAGAGTGTGCACTGTGTTAGTAGGCTTAAAATGTTTGCAAAAGAGTTCTCCGTAGCATAGGGTCCGAACCCTTTTTCTGATTTTAAGGCGGTCTAATCTGAAACTCTGTAAAAAATAACGACTTTTTTTAATTTTCTGCATATTTTTTTCTATAGTGACCAAACCACTTGTTTGATTTATGAGTATGAAGGCAAACAACTTTTGTTGGAGTCTCCTTTACAAACTCTCTCAGATGTAAAAGCGATATCATGACAACTACAACTTTTCGATGGTTTCTCTCAACAAATGATTTGGTAAATATGCATAACCAAATAATGTAACAATAACCAAATCACGTGTTGAGAAAAGCAGATTTAGTTGACGTAACTAAACTATATGAAGTATTTTCAACAATAAACCTAATACAAGAAATGTCTAATCTTATATTTATACACAGACTTACCTGTTGCGAATGAATAAGAAGTTCTTTTCGTCGATAAGAATCTTGGGGTTCTGTTTGATGTCTTATAACATACTCGGCAAGCTGACGTGCTGGAAACTCAGTTTCGCAGACGAAATGGAAATCTTTTGCCAGGTGAGTAGCTTCTCCTTCCACTAAAGATGTGAGCAATGTAACATTAGCAGCCTTTCGTCTTCCAGCAGGTAAGTTCAAGCCAATTTTTTCAAGTTTTTCCCTTAGAAGTCGCCCGCCATTCTTACTCTTGGCTCTGTGGTGAGGTAAAAAAGAAAAATGCATACGCGTATTGGAAATAATGGATAACATTGCTAACCTTCGAAGGACTCCGCCTAGTAAAGAAGCGTTTAAACATTCGGGCGGAGATAACCTCCTTTGCACCTCGGCAATTGTAACTTTGTATTTGGACGTGCTGGAAAGAAGGCTAAGTCGTCCTGGAACAGCGCAGAATACCTCACTGGGCGAACCGGATCCAATACTGCCAATTTCTTTCCCACTTTTAATACCTGAATTAAAA
This sequence comes from Rhagoletis pomonella, assembly GCF_013731165.1. Lineage (NCBI taxonomy): Eukaryota > Metazoa > Arthropoda > Insecta > Diptera > Tephritidae > Rhagoletis > Rhagoletis pomonella. Next base: position 5,011,569 of record NW_023458559.1, read on the forward strand.
TAAAAAATAAGGGTTAAATTGCAGGCATAAGACTAAGGTGTTTCATTATTCGCCAAAGAGTTAAAGAGGATAAAACTGAAGAATGAGATAAGTTATGATATGTTATGTTATTTTATGTTATGTGTTGCTTTGTTATGTTATCTTATGCCATTTTATGTTATGTTATGTTATGATTTTTTATTTTGTGTTAGTTATGTTGGGCTATTTTATGTTATGCTATGTTATGTTACGCTATGTTATGTTATGCTAAGTGCTAAGCACAACTCTTTTCCATTGAAGTCATCTCAACGCAACTGAACTGAACTAAACTCAACTCAACTCAACTGAACTCAACTCAGCTCACCTCACGTCAACTCTGCTTAATTTTAGCGGTTGAATTTCAACCGATGGGCGAACACTGTTGTGTTACGCACACAATTAATCACTGCTTTACTACCTCACCTTACCCTGCCGCATGGAAAGTAGCCACTGTTACACCTATAGCTAAAAAACCGGGTGCCTCTTCCCCGTGTCATTTTAGGCCTATAAGCATTTTACCGGGACGATCCAAAGTATTCGAAAGGCTTATAGCTCAACAGGTTATGGATTTTATTTAGACCAATAAGCTGCTGAGTCAACTTTAATCTGGTTTCAGGCCCCATCATAGTTATTCAACGGCAATTGTAAAAGTGTTGGATGATATTCGTCAACCTTTCGATGAAAGTCACCTTTCTTGCTCTGCCTACTCGATTTTTCCAAAGCCTTTGATTCAATTAATCACAAATTGTTGTGTAATAAATTAGCTATCTATTTTGGTTTTAACGCAGTTAGGCTGCTTAAAGATTACTTAAGTAGTAGTTTCCAAAAAGTTAAGTCTGGTAATAAGCTCTCTGAACTCGCCCCCATCTCTTCAGCCGTGCCACAAGGCTCCATTCTTGGCCCTCTACTATTTAGTATATTTATCAACGTATATTAACTTTCAACTGTATTTATCCAACAGAATAGGGTTGGTCGAAGACTTAATGAGGATTTGCACTCGATCTTTGAGTGGTCGAAGAAAAACCTGCTTCATCTTAATGCGCGGAAGTCATATGTGCGTATATTTAAAGAAAAAAATTGAGCTTTCCGTGAAAATTGGTTCAGAGTTTAACAGTTCCCCTTATTACGTATTCTGAGGTAGTTTATAGAAAGCTAGATTCTCCCTCTAGTCACAAGTTGGACGTCGCTTTAATTTTGCCACGAGACACGTATAAGGTCTGAAGATGTTTGACCATCTTTCTTTGTTGAGAAACTCGATACTTGACTGCGACATACAATATTTCTGAAATGCCAGGAACTGCATCTTTATTTTTCAGCTAATTGCTCATGCGAAACCGGAATACCTATATGAAAAACTCATATTTTCTAAATGCTCTCGCTCTTTAACTCTAATCTTGTCCAGGTTCAATTACTTATGCTCGTCCCGACTGTTTTTCGGACTTTGGAACTCTTTCCTCAGACGCTAAGGAAGTCATGACCTAGTGCAGTGATGAGCAGAGAGAGCTTTTACTTTGCACGCGCCTATACAAAATGTATAGGAAGCTCAAAGGAGCTTTGCCCGCGGGAAAGACAGTGCCCATCAGCAGTGTTGCCAGAACTTTTTGGACGAACCGGCTAAATTTGCAAATAAAACCGGCTAAAAACGGCTAAAATGTTTCAACTAAATTTCACATGTCTTATTTAAGTAAATCAAAAGTAAAAAGACTATTTCTTGGAGAGAAGTTACAAATTCGAGCCGGAAAAAGTTTTGCCAGCACGAATTTGCAATTAGGAAAAGCATATGATTATGGCACATGGTTGGATTTTTTGTCGACGATAATTTGAATAAACAAGTTCGTTAAATTTAAAAATTTACAAACTGGAGCGATTTTAAAATGAAAAATGTAAGTTAATACTTGTTTACTTAATTAATTTAGTTAATTCCAATGATTTGAAAGGTACTCGGCAAAAAAAAAACTGTATTCTTAATCGGAATGCAATCTCAACCAGAGTCGATATAGAAAACCCGACAAAGAAATTGAAACGTATGTTGAAGAAAGTCGGAATGACAAGATATATACACGTAGATCCTGTTTTTTGCCCCTCTGAGGAATTTTAAAATTCTATACAAATTTCTTTTGTTTGAAATTCAACCGTGGACACTAGCTGGTAGAAAAACTTGCAAATGTGCGAATTTGCAAATTTGCATCTTGAGTGTGTTAACAGTGAAATAATTTCTTATTTTCTAAGTTTGCGAATAAAACTTCACACTTAAAATTAAGACATTTATAACAAATATTTTATGAAGAAAATCCCTTCTTCGTTTAAAATAAAAATAAGTGAAATCAGCCCAGTTTCATACAACCCTGCCTGACATGAAAATTTTCTCCACGATAAGGCTAGTAGTCTAACAGATTTTGGGACGCTTAGTCAAAAATGGAAACATATATACATATTTGAAATTTAAGAAAATAAGGCAAATAGCAAAATCGGCTAAAAACTCGGCTAAATTTTTTCTGCAAAACGGCTGCCGGCTAAATCGAAATTTCTCCGGCTGTTTGCTATCGCAACCGGCTAAATCTAGCCGGAAAACGGCTAAAATGGCAACACTGCCCATCAGTGGTCTAGAGGCAACTTCAAGAAACTTATACTTCAGTATTTCCCTAATTAAAATTTCTAGAAAACGTGGTTATCGACTCTCGCAAACTAAATTATGGTTATCTATGTTTATTTTTTCTAATTTTTTAATATTTTAAATTATTAAATATTTTATCTGTGAATTTTTAATTGTTAATGTATTTAATTGCTTATATATATATGGGGCCGTCCCATACCAAAACGGACGGGGTTCACACTTCATGTGTTTGATTTGTTTAAAAATTTAGGGGTTGATGCATAAACATAAATAATAAATAAATATGAAATTTGAGCTTGATTAATAAATTTTTAAAAACTTTACAGCACAAAAACAAAACCAAATCGATTTAGTAGTTTTCCAAATATCTCGAGAACGGCGCGAGGAAAAAATTTAAAAAAAAATCACACATACCCACATCGAAATTCTCTATGAAAAGAAATATTTTAAAAACTTTTTTTCTTGAAAAATTTTTCACACAAATTGTTTGATAAGAAAATTAGTTTTTGAAAATATGCCATCTCAAAAAAAAATTTAAAAAAATCACAATGCAATATTGAAGTATAGTATTATGGGGTGCACTCTACAATAATTTGAGTTATGCATTTTTTTTACACCGAAGTTGAGTAAAATTAGTGCATTACAAATTTACAAGTGTTTTAGATTATTATTTTTAAACTAGCTGTACCCTGCCACGCTTTGCTGTGGCTTATTCCTGTTACATGGATGATAAATTATTAACGAAACAAATCATACGTTTCATATGAGTTTGATTTTGTAATAAGTACTTGTGTGCACACAATATTTGTCGTTTTTCAATTCTCTGCGTAGATATCAATGACATCTGGTTTGCCGACACGGAAACACGCAACATCTGAGAACCAGCCCGCATCTAAATCTAAACCATACTTTTCCAAAGGTTGACCCTGAGCATTATTGATTGTGATTCCGAATCCCAATCGAATTGGAAATTGCAATAATTTAAATCGAAGTCGTGTATCGGTCGGATTAATATTCCGCAACGTGATAATTGCCACACCTATTTCCAATTTCCGGATGCCTTCTCTTTTCATCCAATCAAAAAACGCACTAGGGCAAAAGAGAAGGCACGCCCCTGTTGCGCACATTCGCTACAATTATAACGAGTTGTCCCTTTTTGTTATCTACGTTCTTTGATGTTAGGTAATCCCTGAAAGATCAATCGAGTTCAAAAATTCCGTTGGATAATTAACTGCTTCATTTATTTCCACAACGGTGTTTATCTACATATATATACACATATTATTTCATCACTTTGAATGCTGGATTGATAAACATTATTCTTCGCGGCAAGAATAGCTCGTTCACTGAACCAATCGTGATTCCTATAATTAATTTGAATATCCGGAAAAATTCTTTCGTTCAGTTCTCTTTTCGATGTTTCTAAGTTACAAAAATTATGAGGCAATAAAATTGGTCCTAATCTCTCATTGACTGGCAGCTTTCCGTTCCCTATGTTCGGTAGTTGTCGCGTTAATACCTGGGCTGATTAATCGCTCTGTAGTTGGACACGCATATTCGTAGTGAACTGCAATGTATGTATGTTCGTCTTGCCACAATGTTGAATATTTCAGGCAAGCATTTATCTCTTCCGCTGGTGTCAGTCGAGAAATTACAGGCAATATTTACGTAAAATCTCCTGCGAGCAATACCAATGCATTCCCGAATGGTTGAACATTTCTACGCAAATCTGCCACCGATCGATCAAGAACCTCAAGCAATTTTTTAAGTGCCATCGTGCACTCGTACCAAACAATGAGTTTACATTTTTGTAATAAGTACTTTTCCCATATCGGATGTTTTCGAAATATTTCACGTTGGAGTTTCGATGATTTGTACGTTCAATGTCAGCATAAGAGCTAAATGCGAAGTGTTTCCACCTCGTAACAATATCGCAGATGTTCCAGATGAAGCGAGAGATACGGCTATGTAGTTTTTCATCGAACCGTTGCCACAATCTTGTAAGGAGTGTTCTCCTAGTTCCTCCTGGCTCATCCAAGAAGAAGGTTATTTATCATTTGCATCTTCTTATTTGGCGCTATAACCGAATAACCGATTTTAGCCGAGTTCGAAAAAGCACGCCAGTCGCTTCTCTCTGTGCCAACTTACGCCAATTGGAAATGCCACGTGAAGCCAAGTCCTTCTCCACTTGATCTTTCCATTGCAGTGGGAACCTCCCTCTTCCTCTGCTACCACCAGCGGATTGCGAGTCGAATACTTTTAGTCCTGGAACGCTGTTCTCATTCGAACGACATGTCAAAGCCAACGGAGCCGCTGTAAAGATTATACAGCTCATCGTTCCATCGTCTGCGTGGGCATGATGAGTGACTTATAGAGTGTGGGTTTTGTACGTCGAGAGAGAACTTTACTCCCGAATTGCCTACTCAGTCCAAAGTAGCACTTGTTCGCTACAGTAATTCGGCATTGGATTTCTATGCCGACATTATTGTCGGTCTTATGCTGGTTCCTAACTAAACGAAATTGGCGACTTTCTCGAAATTACAACTGGCAACAGTGACGTATGTGCCAAGGCGCGAATGCTCTGACTCCTTGTTTGATGACAGGAGATACTTCGTCTTGTCCTCGTTGGTCACCAAACTCGATCGCTTTGCTTCGTTATCCAACTTGGAAATGCCAGGAAAGACTTCGAGGTTTGTGTTACCGATGATGTCGATGTCATTGACATACGCCAGAAATTACACGCCCTTGTAAAAAATTGTTCGTGAGTGGTTCAGTTCTGCAGTTAACATTTGCAATATGCGATCATAAATGCCCTTCTGCTCACGCTTCAATTTGTGAATGTTTGATTAGGCATATAATAGGAGAACGGAACAATAATAATAATCATTTTCTTCATAATATTATCCAACGTTATTCAAATTGGTCTCGCTGATTTTCGGAAAAATTTTTCTAAAAACCCGCAGCAGCTCATCTTATTTAGCAAACAAATTTCTGGAAAATGTGGGTATTGTTTGGTAGATGTATTTCACTAACGTAGATTCTTAGATATTCGAAAGTTGGAAAAACTTAACGCTAAAGTAGGCACATTCTCTTTACTCGCAATATAGTACGTAGTAGGCTATGGCGACCCCAAGTGAAATTGTTTAACTATTTTATAATGTTAGGGAATGGTCACAACAGTTTTAAGTTTTCATTAAGGATTGTTTAAACCGCTTTCATGGGATATTTTTATTTTTTCGTTAGGTATGGTTTTTATTATTTTTTCATTTGTATCAGTAGTTTTTTATTACTTTTTTTTCATTGCGAAATTTGTATACCAACTCTTCGTTGATCACTTCGTTTGATAAGATTTTGTTTATTCTTTCTTCATTTAAACTGTTCGGCTTTTGGATAGGTGGAAACATTAAAAAAATCTCTAGTCAAGCTTTCCCTAACACTTTTCGTTTGGAACCAATTATGTAATATTTCATTTAGTTCCAATATTTGCAGTCTTTACTTTTAGGTAGGGCATACTCTTATTGAAAATATTTCCAAATCAAGATTTCTTTAATGCCTTTAGTTTGGTACCCATATTGTAACATTTCATTTCTTTTACCAATTTAATTGAGTTAAATTTTCAAACAGGTGGCAACCATCCTCATACATATTTTCGACCGTGGGTCTCTTAAAAACTCTTTAGTTTGATACCCACATTGCAATATTTCATTTGTTTAATCAATTTAACTGAGTTTAAATTTTCAAAGAGGTGACAATTCTACTCAAAAATATCTCCCGCAGTTATCTTTCTTAAACCTCTTTAATTTAATATTTATATTGTAATATATCATTTAGTTTATCAATTAAATTGCGCTAAATTTTTTAACAGGTGGCAACCCTCCTTTAAAATATTTTTGCCCGTAAGCCTTCTTAAAACTCTTTAGTTTGACAACCACATGGCGATATTTCATTTATTTTATCAATTTGACAAAGTTAAAATTTTCAAGTAGGTGGCAACCGTCCTCAAAAATATTTCCAACAGTTATCTTTAGAGCCTGTCAGACGTGGCAATATATTTCGATGCAATAAATTTCGGAAAGGCTGTCAAATTGAGAAAGCAATCGCATGAGCAGTCACACCTTGCGTGGAAAGTCTCTTTCGAAAGAGGTTTTTATTTCCGAAAATTTCTGAAATTGTTTTTTGGCTGTTCACACAGCGAATGAGTTTCTGGCAATCTTTCTCGATACTAAAATGCAACCATGGGCGGTGGGGTTGTCGTTTGTTTGCTATTTCTCTTGTAAAAGTGAGAACGAAAACACGAAAAATGAATACTCGATGTAAGCTGCTGTTGAAAAAGAAAGCAATTTTATTAAAAATTATTGCCATTATTATTAAAAAAATAGAAGTGGATGATTCCCGTACACGCCGGTCTATTTGGGTAAGACAATTTTGGGAGCGCGGAGCAAACAACCCATACTACATAACGTTGATGAATGATTTGCGGCACGAAGGGAATGCATTTTTCAGAAATTTCGCGCACATTCCTCAAGATCAATTAAACTTTTTATGTGAAAAAGTGCGACCGCTTATTCAAAAGCAAAATACGGTTATGCGTGTAGCCATAAGCGTTGAAGAAAGAGTCTCGCTGACATTGAAGTACCTCGCATCTGGCGACAGTTACAATACACTGTCCCAAATGTTCCGTATATCTCGGCCAGCTATTGTGGAAATAATTCCTGAAGTCTGTCGTGCTTTGTATGTAACGCTGGCACCTGAATATTTAACAGTGAGTACTCAATTGTTTTGTGTCAAAATTTAGCCACAACACATGATAAACACATAGCAAGTAAAACCGTTCTCTCAATTTGTCGCCCGTGATATTTTTTAAGATTTCCTGCGTATTAAAATCATATAAAATTGAAAATAAAACAAAACAAATTGTTAAATTGTTTAGATAGCCGATTGTCAAAAAAAAAAATTTAAGAAAATAAAGGGAGAAATCTGTTGTATTACTACACCTGGTATAATTTCGCCATGGTTTACGATTCTGTGTCAGCAGTTAAGCACTTTTAGATATGTTTTTTTGACGTTTATGTTACTTTTTTATTACGAAATTATATGTTAAAAAACTAAAGATCACAATTGGTTGCTAAAAGAGTTTAAGTAAATATCACACATATATGATTAAAAAATAAATATCACAGTTGTTATATGCTTAAAAACAAAATAGAACATTAAATAGAACATTAAATACTTAAACGAAAAAAATATAAAAAAAACTTAATTAAAACCAAATACTTAAATAAAAATTACAAACAAAATAGACATACATAAAAAAATTATCAAAAAACATAAATTAATTGCAAAGCATAACATAACAAACTAAAAATCACTCCTATGGTTGGTTATATGCTTAAAAACAAAATAGAACATTAAAATAGAACATTAAATACTTAAACGAAAAAAAAATATAAAAAAAACTTAATTAAAACCAAATACTTAAATAAAAAATACATAAATAAAAAATACAAACAAAATAGACATACATAAAAAAAATCATCAAAAAACATAAATTAATTGCAAAGCATAACATAACAAACTAAAAACTAACCACAAAATATATAGGTTATAATTAACATATTTTCCGTGTGAACAATAATATAACGATTAAGTATATTAAGCAAAATAATAGATTTCAAGCATTATTGATATTTAATTAAGCAATATTTTTTATCATTTTACACAAATTCACGACCAGTGCCACACGGCAACACTCGATTAGTTTGACAGCACTTGCAGAAGAAATAAAAATTGCTAGTGTAGCACGAGCAAGTTGAAATATATTTCCGAAATCGATTTTCGCTCTTGCAGTTGCAGTCACACCTTGCAACTTTTATTGCTGAAACTGATTTCTGAAAAGTGACAGAAAGATCTTTCTGGCTGTTCACACATCGAAATAAAATTTCTCTTTCTCAATTTGACAGCGAATTGCGCGCGAAAGACGGGAATATTGCCACGTCTGACAGGCTCTTTTCTTTAACCTCTTTAATTTGATACCCATATTGTAATAATTTATTTATTTTATCAATATAATTGGGTTTAAAAATCTGCAAATAGGTGGCAACCCTTAAATTTTTTGCGATATCATTGGTTCTGGTATTGGACCGAACAATACAGAATAAAAATTATTCAAATCGGTTTAGCCGTTCTCGAGCTTTGACGACCGTGATATACGAACACAACATTTGTATATGTATAGATTATATTTTTTTTAATTCTTTTGAGTATGCAGTCTTGAAGCACATTAAATATTAGTATAATAAAGTGCAATTTTTAAGCTACTGCAAAATTGCGTTCATTTTTAATATTTTTTATTCTGACGGCTTTTTGCACTTTTTTCTTATGGAAGAAAATGCACAAAACCGTTTTCAAAGACAACTAAAAAAAAAAAATTAACGCCAGTTTTGCAATCGCTTCAGACTTGCATTTTATTATACTGAAATTTAATGGGCTACAAGACTGCATACTCAAAAAAATTTTGAAAATTCGTAATGCACTCATTTTATTCAACTTCTGTGTAAAAAAAATTCATAACTCCAATTATTGTACAGTGCACCCCATAATATTATACTGAAATATTGCGCAATACTCAAAGCTACCATTGTGATTTTTTTTCAGACGGAATATTTGCAAAAACATTTTTTTTTTTTTCAGAGAGAATTTTTATGTGTGTATGTGTGACTTTTTTTTTTATTTTTTCCTCGCCCCGTTCTCGAGATATTTGGAAAACTATTAAATCGATTCCTTTTGGTTTTTGTGCTGTAAAGTTTTTAAAAATGTATTAATCAAGCTCAAATTTCATATTTATTTATTATTTATTTTTATGCATCAACCTTAAAAAGTTGAAACAAATCAAACACATGAAGTGAGAGCCCCGTCCGTTTTGGTATGGAACAACCCATATACATCGTTGTGCAAGAAAATATTATATCTTAATGTACTAATAATAATAACAATAATAGATTGGCGCTTACACATATATTAGTGTTTGGCCGAGCTTCTCCTCCGATTTGTGGCGTGCGCCTTGATGTTTTCACACAAAGTGGAGGGACCTACAGTTTTACGCCGACTCTTGACGGCGATTGTACTTTTATGAGAAGCTGTTTTTCATGGCAGAAATACACTCGGAGGTTTGCCATTGCCTGCGGCGCGGCCGCGGTTAAGAAAAAACCTTTTTTTTAAATTTGTTTGCGACGTTGCTTTGGCCAGGGCTTGAACCCAGGCGCTGCAGAGTGGAAGCGCGCACTGCTTACCACTACACCACAGCGGCCGCACTAATGTACTAATTACCATTAAAAAATTAAATTAATTAAATGAAATTAATATTAAGTGAAATGTGGAAATTCATAAATATATCAGTGTAATATAATTTATTAAAGCTCTTTGTTATGAACTTAATAGACACACCCTGCAGCAATAAGGCGGCCAATTTTCCGTTAAGGACTAGTAACTTCACTGGTTAAAATTTGACTGGTCAGAATTGGTCATTTGCTTGCATCGAAAATGTCAGCCTTCGACCAGTCCCCAAGGAACCGGCCTAGATATAGACGAAAAGTACAGTTTGGCAGTGACAGGGTGGTGTTGTCTTGCAATTCAATGAAACAAATTTAAAGAACACCACCCTGTAAATGTCCCAATCGCTTGGTCTCGCCTTGATGCAAAGTGAACATTTGAACACACGTTTACATGCGTGGCTGTAGCTCAGTGCGCAGAGATGCTTGCCACTATTTGTTAGCTTTCAGGAGGGTCCAGTTCAAATACTGTCAGAAGCAACATCGTTTTAAAATTATAAAATTTATTTTTGTTTGTGTTTCCGAATTATGAAAAAGCATCTGCGAAGTGCAGAACGCAATCTTACTCCAACGAAAAAAATCTCTAAAATTGGCCTAGTCCAGGACTATCTTACGGTCAGTGTTGGTAGGACCGGTCCTTTTCCAATGACACGCCAATGCTAAAAATGGCAGTTGAAACCATTGGCAGGGGAATTATGAGGGACTAGTGCTGGTAACAATAGGGGCTATGTGAGGGCTAACCTAGGGTGAGTATGAATTGCTGCAGGGTACTTACATACCTACATATGTATGCATGTAACGGTATACATAGTCAAAATAGTTATTCGTACAGTGGTTGTTTTACAATATTGGCAATGTTTTTAATGATGAATTTTTCGTTAGTTTTTCACAAAAATACTGTTAATATTCTTACAAAACCCATACAAATAAAATTTGCAAAACTTAAAAAAGATTATAAAAATTTTCATAAAAATTTTGAATGACAGTTTTTAGAACAAAAAATAGTATGCAGTGTTATAGCTCATTAAATTTCAGTTAATAAAATGCAAGCCCCAAGCCGTTTTAAAGTACCTTTGATTTTTTAGACTTTGTTTCTCAAGGGTATTACATATCTACTATATATTTGTGAAAGTATGTATGTATGTATGTATGTATTTATGTGCCAGGTTGCAGTCTAAACGGACTGACAGAATAGGCATGAAATTTTTAATCAGCCATAACTTCCAGACCATAAGTCACATGAACTTGAATTGCGGTATGCAGACATATCAATGGTAGGTGCTTATACGAGGTTATATATAAACATATTTGTAAAAGGGGGCGTGGCGCATCCCATTGGCGCGGAATTTTTTATCAAACTATAGCTTAGGAACCATAAGTCACACGAACTTGAAATTTGATATGCAGACATATCAATGCTAGGTACTTATAGCAGGGAATGTATAAGCGTGTTTGTAAAAGGGGGCGTGGCACATCCCATAGGCGCGGAATTTTTTATCAGCTATAACTTCGGAACCATAAGTCACACGAACTTGAAATTCGGTATGCAGACATATCAATGGTAGGTGCTTATAGGAGGGAATCTATAAACGAGTTTGTAAAAGGGGGCGTGGCACATCCCATAGGCGTGGAATTCTTATCACCTATAACTTCGGAACCATAAGTCACACGAACTTGAAATTCGGTATGCAGGCATATCAATGGTAGGTGCTTATACAAGGGTATATATAAATGTGTTTGTAAAAGGGGGGCGTGGCACATCCCATAGGCGCGGAATATTTTATCAGCTATAACTTCGGAACCATAAGTCTGACGAACTTGAAATTTGGTAGGCAGACATATCAATAGTAGGTGCTTATAGGAGGGTATATATAAACGAGTTTGTAAAAAGGGGGCATGACACGTGCTATAGGCGTGGAATCTTTTATCAGCTATAAATTCGGAACCATAAGTCACATGAACTTTAAATTTGGCATTCAGACATAGGTATCTATGTGAGGTGTTCAGAGTAAAGTATATATAAGTGGGTTTGTCAAAGGGGGATATACATATATGTGTTCATCTATTAGATAATTCGGATATTTAAAACTGTTTTTTTTTTTTGAAACCTTAGTGTCTTTAGATTATTTTGAAATGGAAAGATTAAATCGTTTTTTAATCCCGAGATGCTGTTAAACGAAAAAGATTCATACATAATGAATTAAGCATTCTACCAGAAATGTGCAGCTATACTAAAACTGCCAAGCGAATAGGCAGCTAAAGGGAATGTACCGTAGTACACTAATTTTAATTTAGAAATTTGATCGTTACCTTAATCCACCTAATATTAATAATGGAACAAGATTTGTAGTACAGAAAGTGGTGATCAACATATATTAGTTAAAACACGATAAAGCTAAAAGTATGGCTCATAAGAATGCCTTAATGTAAACAAAGAAAATAGTTTGTCTCCTTTAAATTACGTTGGACTGAATATTTGTATTACTGTTTTATATTTTTATTTGTTTACCCCGAACGACGTCGGGTGCTCTGCTAGTTTTCTTCTATGAACGAAATGTAGTTTTGCATGGAAGAAAAGGCCCTTGAGAAAAAAACTCAAAAATCAACGCAATTTTCGCGACTTGAAACTTGCACTTTGTGGCACTGAAATTGAATGAGCTATAAAACTGCATACTAATTTTTTTTTAATCTGAATAAAAATTTTGAAATATAGATGAAAATTTGTAGAACTTTTTAGTTTTGCAAAAACTTTTGAAATTTAATTCGTATGGTTTTTACTAATATATGAACTATATTTTCGTGAAAAATTAACGAAAAATTATTATTAAAAACATTGCGATAATGTAAAACAATCACTATACGAATAACTATTTTGACTACGTATGCATTTACATACATATGTAGGTTTGTAAGTATGCTATATAACACTGATAAATTTATGAATTTCAACATTTCACTTAATATTACTTCCAAAATTACTTGAACAAGTGCAATGTAAAAATATTTGTCATCTAGAGGCGAGCGCACGGTCGTGGGTGTCATCATAATATTGTTATAACTTTATAACTACTAGTTGTCTAAACCTTAAACTTTCCCAAAAATTTCCCTAGATATTCGTTATAATAATAATAATAATAATAATAATAATAATAATAATAGCCAATAGTGCTGCTAGTCACACTGGACGTCAAGAACGCCTTCAACT
>NW_023458559.1:5024833-5045860 GCF_013731165.1 Rhagoletis pomonella
AAAACATGAAATTGCAATGACTTAAATTATATCGCTAAGCAGCAACACCCAGTTATGCATACTTACCTTTGCATGAGAGTTGTCACATAAGAATCTGTTAAATGGGCTTTGCGTGTAAGCGGTTACCCAACGCATAGCACTTAACATGTAGAACTCTGTTGGGTTTTGATTTTTACGTAAAAATGGTATAGCAGTGCAAGTATGCATAACTGGGCTAAAAGCATCGCTTCCCAGCCAGCAAAGAAACGGTAGTTTTGCCGACAGTGCAATTTCGTTCAATTTTCCGTATCCGAAAACGCATGCAAAAAACTCCTACAGTTATCGTCAATTTTCGTATCCGGAAAACGTTCGAAAAAGATGATGTCATTTGAAAGCATTATTTGTATTTTATTTGCTCAAGCTAAACATTTGAGTGGCTGAGCGTGCAGAGGAGTGTGCCGCCATTTGAAGGTGCCGGGTTCAAATTCAGTCATGCGCTTCCTAATTTTATTTTATTTCTTTTGAACCATGAAACAGTATGTGTGAAGTGCAGAAAAAAAGCGTATTGAACGAAAAATTCAATCAGACAAATTTCAGAAAAAACAGCCGAAAACGTATCCTTTTCAACACCATTTTCGGTAATTTTCTGTACAAACGTTTCTGCCGCACACTTTAGTGGGAAAACGGATCACTAAAGTATACGGAAATGGGATCGGTAAACGGACAAAAATCCGGTTACCATCGACTTTTTTCCGTTTTCGGATTCGTTTAATCTTTCTTCGGCAACAATTTCCCATATACATATGCCATTTGAACATTTTTGGAGAAATACGCTTTTTAATTAAAAAATCCTTTTTCACCTAAAAATGACATTCTGGAAATATTTCACATTTTTCGGTTTTTTCTAAGAGTCTTATTTCACGAAAACATATAAACAAGAAAATGAAAACAGTTACATTTAGGAAAATTCGGAGGGACAATATTATAATAGAAAGCCACGCTTATGTTGATAACATTTTTCAGGCGAAAATAGAATAAAAAAATAAAGGTTAAGGTGGTCATTTACAAACAGTTACGCCAAACCTCCGGGTGTACTTCTGCCATGAAAAAGCTTCTTCGGAATTGTAGTAAAAGTGTGGATCTCTTCATTTGTGTCACAACACCAAGAAGAAGAACACGAATTAGGGTATCGCTTAGACTGGAAAAAGCCTTGAAAACTTCGAAACACTCAAAACTTTTATTGGGAGGTCAAAATTTTTATGCAATTAATATACCGGTTTATTCGATACTCAAAAAGTCAAGATTTCAATAAAAATAAGATTTCAAAAAACCGCCTACAGATATTCAAAAAAACAGGTGGAGACCGGTTTGGAAAAACCGAGTCTATCACCTAAGAATTAGGAATGTTAATCCCGGGATCCCAGGATCCCGGACTTTTTAAGGTCTCGAAAATCCCGGGTTTCTTGGCAAGTAATCCCGGGATTTACGGGATTTGTATTTTGCACTGGTGGCAATAATAGAAACTCCATTTCTTGACCAGTATTGGCTATATTTCTTTTTTTATTTAATAATTAATATTTTTTTATAAATGTCTAGCTCATTGTACATATATCACCGCGCGATAGTAAATTTTAAACACAAATATCAATATATTCGCGCAACCATGGGCCAAATATAGTAAAATTGCGTTTTTAGTGTTTCTGACGTCAGTAATTCAAAAATTATTTAAAAAATTCAGAGAAATGTGCTTAGAAAAGAAGTATGGGTATAAAATTAAGGAGGAAATCTCGTAGAATTTAAACATATTCAAGTTTCTAGGTTTCTAGTGCAGAAAGGCTGGTAAATATTTAAAATGTCATTTTAAAATTTTATCCTTGAAATTTCGCAATATTTGTTCGAATTTCGTTCTTCTAACTTTGTCAGCTTAAAAGTTACCTTTTCGTCCTGGTGAATCCAAAAAATTAAACTTTTTTAAATTCTTAAGAAATTTCCTTGCATTTGTTACCCATATTTTTATTTTACATTGCATTGAATTTTTTAATAGTTTTTGGAATTAATCATGTCTTTGAAATTACAAAGTTTTGAAACCATGGTACAATAATTACAGGTATTGTCTTCCTAGAGAGTTTTGCTTCACATCGAAATTCGTGCTCCCTTATTTTCATTTTGACGCAGTTCAATGTTGATTCTTTTACTTTTATTTGGCTTTGCTTTTTGTTTTCGCTCAATTTAATATTTATAATTTTTCAAAACAAAAGAAAAAACGTTTGAAATTAAGTGAGCCATACAAATTTTGAATTTATTTACCAGCAAATGTTTTTTGTCGGCTTTTGCAATGTGAATATGTTCTCTGTAAGATGGTTTGTTAAAAAAAATACGTGAACATATATGGTATATGGGGCATGGAAAAAGGGATATTTCCAGCAGTAAACATTTTAGTGTGGGCAACAATGATATTTTTTAAATAAGGCAGATCGGAATATGCGCCCTCTGGGAAGACAATACCTGTAATTATTGTACCATGGGTCAAAGCCCATTTATTTATTATTTATTTTATGGTAGGAGAGCTTCTCCAACAATATAGAAGCAATTTTTTCGATTTAAGTTGTTGAAAAGTAATGAATATCTAAATCCCGGGACTAATCCTGGGATCCCGGGATTGTGACAACGCCATCCCGAAAATCCCGGGATCAGAATAAGCCGAAAAGTTAACATCCCTACTTAGTATGCAGATGTATCCATATTGCTTTGCTACCTTCAAACAAATCAAAAGGAATTTAATAAAAGTAAATTATTTTTAATACAATGCACGAATACTTTAGGGGTATTCGGAACTTGTTGTATATAGATACAATTCGTATAGTGCTTATCATAACTATATGACACTCACATATTGACAAGTTTTGACTATTTATTTTAATTTAATTTTTTGTTTATAAAAATGTAGTTTATTAATATTAAATATTACACTGTACAGCACTCGGCTGGGTATTGGACCAAACCAACTTTTTTTTAAGAGACTGAGTCATAAGTTAAAAAAGAAAGTTCTCCGTTTTTCGAAGTTAGCCTCCGAAATCGAGATATGGGCCTTTCAAATTCGAAATTTTACCTTTGGTAAAAAATTATTTTTAATTATTGAATGTAAAAAACAGAAAAGTAAAAATACAGACGTGGTCCGCCTTTTTCTCTTATTTATATGGTATATAACTTTTTTTGTGAAAACTTATATTACAGGTGCTATAACGGGTCAAAGGTCAAATCTTCGAAAAATTAAAAACTTAATATTTCAGAAAATTTTGAACTGATTTTTAAAAGATTCATATCGTTGTAAAGGTGATATAACCCCCTTTCTTTTGATATGCATATTTTTATACTTCGTACATAAAAATTTGAGAAAAAACATATTTAAAGGAAAAAATATCTTTTTTTGTAAAAAAAAATATTTTAAACAAAAAAATTACTAACCGATTTTTAAAAAATTGGTATCGTCTTAAAGACGATTAACCCCCTTCTTCTGATATGCATATTTGTATACTTCGTATTTGGAGAAAAAAAAATTAAAAGGAAAAATACCAATTTTTTTTTATAAAAATTACTAATTAGTAATACAATTCAATACCGTATTTAAATAAAACAAATAATTTTTAGTGTTTTAAGTGTTAATTCGTTCTTGTTCACCCGCAGTCCTGTTAAAAATAAAGCAAAAGTATATGTAACAGAAGTCTAAGGCATATAAAAACATAAAAACGCCGTGGTTTTTGATTTTTTACATAAGAGGTTATATATAAAAATTAAAGATAATTTTCTGTTTTATTTAAATAAAGTGTTCAATTGTATTACCAATTAGTAATTATTTTGTTTAAAATATTTTTTTTTTTTTTAAATTGATATTTTTTTTCTTTTAAATGTTTTTCTCAAATTTTTAGATGCGAAGTATACATATATACATATCAGACGAAAGGGGGTTTAATCGCCTTTACAACGGTACAAATTGTTTAAAAATCGGTTGGTAATTTTTTTATTTAAATTTATTTTATAAAAAAATTTATTTTTTCCTTTAAATGTGGTTCTTCTCAAATTTTTATATGCAAAGTATACAAATATGCACTTCAGAAGAAAGAGGTTTAATAGCTTCTTTTTGGTTGTTTGTGTTTCCGACAGGGTAGGGGTATGATGAATTGTGGAACGATTCCGTCATCCCTTGTCAAATTTGGTTTGGAGACAAACCGGTTTCGGCGTTGTGCCATCTTCAGTGTCATTTTTCGTTCTGAATAGTTCGTGTTTCCTTCCGCTTTTTATGTATTCGTGTTACTATCTGTTTTAACTGTCATTAGTCATGCATACCCATCTAAGTGCGACCACTTTTGTTTCATTATCTCACAGGTAGGTGCCTTTCGGTTGCTTGTATTCGCCGGCGGGTAGAAATCCGTTATTTTTATTTTCTTGGTTTTCGTGATTGCGTCGGTTTATGTTCCGTTATTTAGCAGGTATTAGGTTGCTTGCTTGTGCCGGCAGATAGAAATCCGTTATTTTCATTTTCTTGGTCTCTGCGGCGTAGTATGTATCTTCGCGTTGGCGTTTTTTTCAGGGGTCTTCTCATATTTTTCGTACAACATCTTGAGTGGTTCGAATATTACATCGGATACGGTGTTTGTTTGTTCGTATATAATTCTCCCTTGATATGTTTTCTGCTTGCATATCTCCATGTTTTCCAATATGTTCAAACGCCGTCCTTTATGCTGTACATGGAGGAGTTTGGCTGCCTTATTAATTTTCATTGGTGTACATTTATTTTCGAACATATGATTTGCGAAGTTTGATTCTGGTGTGACGCTTGGTTTTTGTGTCCTCTTATTGTAGTCTCTTATATGTTCTCGGAATCTTGTTTTAATCTTACGGCCAGTTTGCCCTATGTAGCTACACTTGCATTCACACGTTAATTTGTATACACCCTACATCTAGAGTGTCCTCTTCGTTTGTGCTGTTGTTCAGTATCCTTCCGACGTTGTTCCTGGTTCTGAACGATGTGGGAATGTTGAATTTTTGGAAAACCTTGGCCAGTTTGTATGTCATTTTACCCGTGTAAGTTAACATTGCCCAAGCTGCATCGTTGTTTTCTTTCTTGTCCCTACTTTTTCGTTTCGAGTTCTTCCTAATTTTGACCACCAGATCTTTTTTGTATCCATTGTTTCTGGCGATAGCATATATTGTGTCTAGCTCTCTCTTGTGTGCTTCCTTAGTTAATGGGGCTCGCTCAAATCAAGTTAATAATTGTCTAAATGCTGCGTTTTTGTGTTGCTGTGGGTGGTTAGTGGTTTCATGTATTACTGTGTCCGTCGCTGTGGGCTTTCTGTATATCTCGTATTCCAGTCTGTTGGTAGTCTTGTTTATTTTAATAGTTAGATCCAAATAGTTGAGTTTTCCTTTCTCTTCCTTATCCATCGTGATTCCATTTTTTTTGTGTTGTTCATTAAGGTAGTCTAATATCTGCTCCTCTTTGTCCCCCTTTATTATGCATATTATGTCGTCTACATATCTAGCGTCCCCTAAATTGGTTGTGAGATGCTCCATATAGGTTTAATAGCCTTTACGCTACAAACTTTTTAAAAATCGGTTAGTGTTTTTTGTTTAAAATATTCTTTTTATATAAAAAAGTTATTTTTTCATTTAAATGTGTTTCTTTTTAATTTTTATATACGAAGTATTCAAATATGCATATCAGAAGAAAAGGGGTTTAATCGCGTTTACACCGATACCAACCTTTTAAAAATTGGTTAGTATTTTTTTTGTTTATAATATTTTTTTATAAAAAAGGTATTTTTTCTTTTAAATGTGTTTTTTTTTTCAAATTTTTATATAATAAGTATACAAATATGCATATCGAAAGTGTATAAGTTATATTCGACTATGAACTGTTCTATAGTGGCACTCAGTGCTACTATTGCTCAGCCGCTACTATGCAAAACACACTTATTGTACTTGGACACGCTGTCCATCGTTCGACTAGTTCAATAAATTGGCATTGTTGTGCGAACCGTAATGGAATGAAGACGTCTTTTGATTGTGCTTGTAATATATGGTCCTAAATCGAGCCGGATCAATAAATTTGGAATAAAAAAGTTTTGAGCGAATAATCAAAGATTATTCTGGATGAATAAATAAACAATAATATGAAATACATAGTTTGGACGACCAGTGAACATTTTTTCTTCTTCTCTTTTTATTGTGCGAAACAAAATGGAGCCACCTTACCCACCAGGTACAGACAATGTGCGACGAATGCATATAAATGCTATTTACCGAAATGAGAGATTTACATGGTCCGATAAATTCAAAACGTTAGAATTAGCTGAGTTGGAAGAGCGCAAAGAATTATTGAAAACATTGTTTGCAAATTTTACTGAAGCACATCAGAATTTGGTGATAAGACTATCTGAGCGAAAATATTTTAAGGCCGAAGACGATTTTTATGCCGAAATCGAAAGGAAATATCAAAACACCATTATTCGGTATCGCCAACAGACGGCAGCCGTTGAAGCGAATTTAGCTTTGCGATCATTAGCACGAACCAAGGAAGAGTCACCAGTGCGGAATATCATGGAACGATCAACAATAGGCATGTTTCATTCAAACATCACAAGCGAATAGCTAAATCTTGGTCAAATAAAACGAAATTAGCTTATTTCCTATGTTAGCCTAATTTTGACAGTCGTTTGACTGCAAATAGTGTCAAAGCAAGTTTTTGCGTCTTTCTGATTGGCTGAAAGAGAAAATTCCTGATGCTGAATGGCAATGCCTCTTGTTCAATATACAAGCCAAGATAGCTTTTCATAAGCCAATTGGGTAAGTCCTCCATACAAAATAAGCTAATAGCTTAAATTTCTGGACAAATAAAACACGGCTATTAATGCCTTTGGAGCGCCGAATGAACGAACGTTATATGGATCTCGAACGACGACATCAAACTTTGAGTGACCAATTAAATCAAATAAGTGTGCGAAATTGTTCACGTTCATCAATACAAAGAAAGCCACGTTCACCGGATTGTTCAACAGTTCATCGTCCATCATTATCGTACGTGAGTTCACGATCGCCAAGAAAGGGGAGCCGTTTACCAACGCTGCAATGGAGTCGAAACGATGAGCCATATATTGTTCCAGCGGTGCGGTCAGTGGAGCAGCAAGCTTCTGGCTTTGATTTGCGGAACAAAATTAAGGGAAATCGGAACCGACAGTGTAACTTTTGCCTGGAAAATCACCGTATGCACAAATGCCCAAAATTTTTAGAACTCAATCGAGTTGAGCGCGAACAACACGTCGCTCTGTTGGAAATGTGCCGCAATTGTTTCATGCCGTTAGCAAAGGGCCGACACCGCTGTGCATTTGGGCATAGTTGGGTTTGTGGCCCAAGCCACCTCCACATTAGCTTGCTATGTCCAAATAAGCTAAATGGAATTGGTACTTATGCGGATGAATGTTCTAGTGTAGGCGTGCGGTCATTTCATCATCATCTCAAGAGAGAGAATCGTGCGAACAGTCTTCGGATACAGACGTAATTTTCAGAGCAGCGGCACAAAAAAAACATTTTCTTTTATAAACTAACCTTTTTTCGAATCGAAATATCTCCTAACGGATCTCAGTAACACTTAAGCAGAATGATAATACCTCCAGTCCATTAAGTTGCTAAACTGTAAGCAACCGCATCCAATGCATCGATGCAAAAAATTCGAAAGCTTAACGTTGTCACAACGGCGCGAAAAGGTGCGGGAATTGAAGTTGTGTTTTAATTGTTTCAAACCGACACACAATTCAAGTAGTTTGAGCGGTCAGGCGCGAGACTGTTCGAATTGCCCAGGTAAAAAACACAACTCTCTGTTGTGCCCAAAGTCACAAAGAAATGCTGCTTCGGTAAACGTTGTGAGAATTGACAATAGTGGATCAACGGCCAAACCTCAGCAAAATATATCCGGTGAAGCCCCTTTGTTTGTTCCACCAAATCAACGAGCAAATTTTCAATAGAGCAGCGTAACCAAACGACACCGGTTTTAGCAACAGGTTACATAAAGCTGCTGAGCGAAAAGGGTGATATTTATTTTGTAAACACGTTATTTGATAGTGGACTGGAGACAAATTTAATCGCTGAAAACCTTGCGCGAATGTTAAAATTGAAAAGAGAACGGTGCGTGATCCACATCACTGGAATTTTGGGCAAACAATTGTGCGGAAGTTCAAAGGTCCAAACAACTTTGCATCCATGGTTTGACGAGGGAATGGAAATTGGAATTTCAACGACATTTATTGTTTTGAAAAGTCTTCCCCAAACGAAACGTTATTTTATAAAAGAGCGAATTCCTGAATTCGAAAGTTTGAAATTAGCTGATCCATTTTATCAAAAGTCGAGAACATTCGATCTGCTACTAGGCATCGAATTTTGGGCGAATATTGTACAAAATGATTTGATTGAAAGCGCCATCGGATTGAAGGCACAAAGAACTTTGTTTGGATATGCAATTTTTGGATCCGAAATAATGAGCGAAGAAAATATCAATCGGGCTGCATTGAAAGTGTCAATTGGAGAAGGGCAAAATTAGATAAGTTATTATCGAGATTTTGGAAGTTAAATGATTTTAGTGAATGTAACTACCCTTGGCCGAACAACGGGCTGAGTGAATATTTTGTAACACCTCAAAACGAGATGAATTGGGTAGGTTCGTAGTGCGAATTCCTTTGGTCGAAAGCGCAGTGGATTTGGGGGATTCACGGAACATTGTTCTGAAACGATTTTACCTATTGGAGCGAAGACTTGATCGAGACCCCGAACTTCGAGCGAAATATAATGATTTTATGCAGGAATTTCTGGAATTAGGACACATGGGAAGAGCGAACGAGATTGAAAAGAAAGCGAATGGTTATTACCAGGGCCCGGATTCTATGGCACTAAAAATTAAAAAAATCGCAAAAGTAAAATTCAAAAAAGGCAATTTAAAACTGCAGTAATACAATATGAAAAAATAATAACCAGGGTGTTCATTTAAACGCGTAAATAAGTTAATAAAAACTTGAAATAAAGCAAATGATAGCAACAGTGTTGTAGAATTAAAAACTATGTTTTTTTTATATAAAATGGGGGGTGTATCAGAGCAATTTTCACTGTAAAAACACAAGGCCATAAGGTGTTTTGAAAAATTTTCAGGTAACATGCTCCGCCTATTATCCCGCATCATAGCTTTGAAGCAGCTGAAGCTTCGCTCCACATCAGCTGAAACTAGCGGAGCCCATTTTATTGCGGAAATATCTGCAACAACATTACTTGGTAGATTCGCAAATTTTCCAACTGTAACTCTGTTGATAGATTTTATAGTTTCTAGGCCATCATTTTTCGAAAAAAACGGTCGTATATTTTGAAAAAAATTTTGTCTGCAATATCTCCCTTTGCTTGTTTGAGTTCCTTTTCAAATGACTCTATGATTTGTAAGGAATAATCGATCGGCACACCTAAACATAAAATTTCGTCTTAGAAAAATGTTTTCTTCAAAATAGTATTAACGTTACCTCTTTTCTGCAAATTTGTTAAAATACCACCATTTGGACGAACAATTAAGGCAAAATTTGTTAAAATGTACGCAAGTTGTGAAGGAATCCTTTTATTTTTTAGTATTTGTTTGGTTAACCCTTTCCCTGCATTTGTACAATATATTGTACATTTAATTTTTTGTAACATTGGAAGCGTGCTACTAAAAATCTTATCAATATTTTTGAAAACAAATTAAACTTTATGAAGTTGTGGAATGTTCCGAATAGTTACCGTAAATTTCAAAATCGAAAACGTTTCAAAAATATTTTTAGCATTTAATTTAAAAATAGACCATTTTATGAAATTCCAGTGACACGCAAGTTGTGGTAATTTACTGTACAAAAAATACGTGAAAGTCAAGTAAAATCGCTAACAAAAGCACATAGTATGGAAATATAAAAAGCATTTCATCATATAAAAATGCTAAAATTAAACTATCATGATTTAAAATATTTTTTTCCGAGTGGTGAAAAAAATGTACAATATATTGTACATTTACACTGAAAGGTTGTAAGTGTTTTGTTCAACATATTGTACAAACGTCCGCTAAGGTTGCGGATGAACAGGCAATTAGGGTGGTTTTTGCCGTGGTTTTTGAAGAGCTTGTGCGCTTTTGTTGCAGTAAAGGGTAGGATTTTGATTTCTTGATCTACTGAAGGCAGAAAAACCGGGATGGTTTATTACAACGGGTCATTTGTCTTTTATATTGTAATTGTATCTGAAATTTTTCAAAATTTCTTTATATAATTCTCTTTTCATGGAGAAAATTTAAAATATTTTAATGCAAATCTTAACTAAATATACTTAAAAAGATATGAAATATTCATTCCAACATATCTGCAGTGAAATCAATTATCCTGTACATACATAAGTTCATTCTCAATGAAATAAAAGTTGTATTCTGTAAAACTTAGTGAAATATTTATTGAGTTTTCTTGAGTACTTTTACTCCTTTGCGGACTTTTGTACAATATATTGCACAAATTTCAGGTAGCCCTAATAGCTACCCAAAACAACTTTTAATATTTATTTTTTTACTTTTGGTATTATGAGGCTCTATGAACCTTGTAATTAAGAGGAAAAATTTTTATTTTCATCAGGGACGGATTTGACCGGAAAGGGTTAATGTTACGGAAACTGCTTCATCATCCAATTCTTGTACAAATGGTTTTATATCCTCAAAATGTTGTGCATAATAAATTGCAGCTTCCAACCAGGTTCCCCATCGGGTTAATACCTGTTAAAAAATGGACAAGTCAAAGATAAGAATAATGTGTTTTAAAATAAAAATGAATCTTACAGGTATTGGTGGTAAAGCTATTTCCGGATGTTTGTCCTTGAAGAGTGAAATTCGAGACGCGCTTTGAAGAAACATTTTCATTGCATTTGATATCAATGCATCAACATCAGGAAATTCGCAACGTATTTGGTCACAAACTCTGTGTACGCCGTGTGCTATGCAAGTGATGTGGATTAATTTCGGATAGAGAAGTTTCAAAGCTTTCCCGCATTTCTTCATATAGGCGGCAGCATCCGTTACTAAAACCAAGACGTTTTCTCGCTGTACCGACTCGGGCCATAGAGTCCTTATAGCATTATCAAAAACAGTTGCTATGTTTGAAGCGTTGACTTTGTCTATCACTTCACATAATATTAAAAAGCCTCGAGAATTTTCCTGTCGCGAACACATTTTTGCCATATTTTGTAACAAATGTTTCAAGTTTATTTGCTTCTGAGGACGAAAATTTTGGCATTTTGGCACTAGCGTAAAACACGCAAACGTTTTAGTCGAATGTCTTTATACTCAAGAACTGATTGGCGTGAAAGAATCAACTATCGCTATTATTTTTCTCCTTCACGAATAGGTTGTCAAAATTATTGCCCATTGTTGCATTAGAAAGAAATAACATGCGTTGACTGGGCATCTGCATTAGCAACGATCCATTGCATATTATGAAATAGCTACGAAAAATTATTTCCCTCAACATGAGAGATTGCCAAACGATTGCATATATGGCACTAAATAAAAAGGCACAAAAAGGCAAAAAACTTAAAAATAGGCAAAAGAGATAAAATAGGCAAGAAAAAGGCAAAATAAAAAAAGGATATTCAGGATCATACTAGCTGAATTCGTGCTCATATGCCATTAGTTTTAACATAGAGCTAAGCAAATAGAATAGGCAAATGCCACAGAATCCGGGCCCTGGTTATTACCTACCACATAATGCTGTGACCAAAAGATTTCGAGTAGTGTTTGATGCCAGTTGCCCCACTAGCAATGGCAAATCTATCAATGATTTGCAGTTACCAGGCCCAAACCTTCAAGAGCATTTATCCGTGATTATAATGAGATTTAGATTTCATCGAATTGTTTTTGCTACCGATGTGCGAAAAATGTTCCGGAAATTTAGGTTGCATGAAGCTGATTTGATTTATCAAAAGATTTTTTTTTGAGATTTGGGGCGAATGGACCATTGTGCGAATATGTGTTACTCACAGTAACATGTGGGATGAAATCGAGCCCATTCCTAGCAATGAGATGTATGCTAGAATTGGCAAATACTTATAAGGATGTATACCCGTTATCATCAAGAGCGACCGAATTTGAGCGATACATGGATGACTATTTTTCGGGTGCAGACAACGAAGAAGAAATATGGCGACTATATGGGGAGTTACGAGAAATGTTAACGAAGGCTGGATTGCAATTGGGGAAATGGAAAACAAACTGTCCAAAACTTATAGAGCGAATAAAAAGCGAGGCAGTTGACTATTCCGAAACAGTTGATTTGAGTGATGAATTCACTTCCATATTATGGTTGAAATGGCTCCCATCCAGCGATTGTTTTGTATTCACTACGGGTTGTGGTGAGCGAGGTAGCGAAATTGTACGATCCTAGAGGGTACCTAAGTCCAGTGATCGTTATAGCGAAATTGTTTATTCAACAATTATGGGCCGGGAAATTGGCTTGGGATGAACCACTGAGCGAACAAAATGTACGAATTTGGAGGTACTTTCGAAACCAAATGATTTCATTGAATGAATTGAAAATCAATCGATGGCTAAAAACAACAGCCACAAAGCAAATTGAATTGATAGGATTTGCAGATGCTTCGACAAAGGCATATGAAGCCGCGATTTATGAACGATCGTTTGACAAAACTGATTTTTTTTGTAATCTACACGCAACCAAATCAAGAGTAGCACCCGTGAAAGAAATGAGCATACCTCGATTAGAACTTTGTGCTGCCGAATTATTAGCGAATCTAATTACCGAAGTGCGAAAGAGATGTGGTTTAGAATTTGTGCGATACTTTTTGTTCACGACTCAATGATCACTTTGCAATTGATCAGAAAAGAATCATCGAATTTCAAACCTTTTGTGGCCAACCTCATTTCGAACAACCAAAGTGTGACTGACATGGATTCTTGGCATCACGTACCTAGTGACAGGAACCCAGCTGATTTATTATCAGGTGGTTTTAGTGTTGCTAAACTGCTAAACAGGAACCTCTGGTGGCATGGCCCAGATTTCTTGAGCGAAAATTATGATAAGTGGCCAAATGTATCTCCCCCCGATGTATCTCCTCCAATAAGAGAAAAGCAATTTTTATTGAGTCGTGGCGAATACAAAGCTTCAGTGCTTTGTGCGAAAGTCAGCCTGGAGCGAACAAATTGGTTAAATGAAAATGGCCATTCATTGATTGAACTTTATTCAACACTGGGTAAAGTGGTGAGAGTTACAGCATATACCAGAAGTTGGTTGTTGAGAAAAAGAGCAAAACTTGAGCGAAGTGGAATTGGATTTAGCGAAGAAGAATTGATTGTGGCACTTGATTATTGGATCAAGTACACACAATGGAAATATTTCGGCAAGGAAATACTAGCGATTAGAGCGAGTGGTAACGTAGATTCGAAAAGCGACTTGATTAAATTGAGACTGGTATTGGATTCGAATGGCATTCTTCGCGTTTGGGGAAGGATCGAAAATGCTTTCATAACGGAAGATGAACGACATCCGATTATTATCCCGGCCCATAGCCACTTTACGCGACTGTTGATGCATGATGCACATTTCAAAACAAAACATGGTAATATTCAAATTATGTTGCATTATAATAATAATAATAATAATAATAATAATAGATTGGCCCTTACACATATGTTAGTGTTTGGCCGAGCTTCTCCTCCGATTAGTGGCGCGCGTCTTGATGTTGTCACACAAAGCGGAGGGACCTACAATTTTATGCCGACTCCGAACGGCGATTGTATTTTTTATGAGAAGCTGTTTTTCATGGCAGAAATACACTCGGAGGTTTGCCATTGCCTGCCGAGGGACGACCGCTGTTAAGAAAAAACCTTTTTTCTATATTTCTTTGCGATGTTGCTTTGACCAGGGTTTGAACCCAGGCGTTGCGGAGTGGAAGCGCGCACTGAAGGTAATAAAGTCATGTGTGCGATGTTTGCGATACACACAAATGGATCGCCAACAATTGATGGCAGATTTGCCAAAGGAGCGATTGAGCATAGCCCCACCATTCACATATTGTGGTGTGGATCATTTTGGGCCGATTAAATTGAAACGATATGAAGGGCGATGTAACACTATCGTCCAAGGATATGTTGCACTGGTCGTCTGTATGACGACGAAAATGCTTCATTAGGAATGTTGTACGGATCTCACGACTGGGAAATTGATTTGGGCGTTAATTCGTTTCTCGTCGATCTACGGTACACCCGTAAAAATGTGGAGCGATAATGGGCAAACGTTTGTTGGGGCGAAAAGGGAGCTGAACCAAATTTTGAAATCTTGGCAAACGACTGAAATGCGCGATCACTTGACACAAAATAACATGCAGTGGCAATTCATCACACCTCGAGCGCCGAATCAAGGAGGTTTGTGGGAAGCTGCAGTTAAATCGACGAAATATCATGTGCAAAGAATTACGGGGAACCAGTCTTTTACGTATGAGCGCTATCAAACTATGTTAGCCGGTGTCACTGCCGTGCTGAATAGTCGGCCGCTGGTCCCTCTTTCAGACGCCCCGTTTGACTTAAATTATCTATCGCCGGCACATGCGCATACAGGCAAGCGAATGGTGCAACCACTGACCAGGAATGTGAGTGACATGTTATTGAGCGAAATTAAACGGAAAAGAGTGAATGATAAATTCAAACTGGTTTTCTGGAATTCCTTTCGGAAGGATTACTTGTCGAGCTTACAGAGCCGATATCGCTGGAATACTGAAGAAGGGAATCTTCGGGTTGGTGATTTCGTCATTCTCAAGGAAGACAATTTGCCCCCAGAACATTGGAGTGTTGCGCGAATAACAGAAGTATTCCCTGGAACCGATAATATTTTGCGAAATGTGCGATTGAGAACTGCGCGTACGGAGCTATTCCGACCTGTGCGAAATCTAGTAAAGCTGCCAATAAATGAAGAGGATCATCAGACGAAAGAAATACAGTCCACATGCGAAGTGGAACCAGTTGATTGCAAATGAAAACCTGATTAGTTCTAAGAAGCGAATTGTACCTAGAATTAGGAATGAATTGTGAATTTTTCTTATATTTTTTCAATTTTGAGTTCTCTAATTTTGTATTATATTCAGCACCCTGTGCAGCGGGGGGAGTTATGTATAAGTTATATGCGACTATGAACTGTTCTATAGTAGCGCTCAGTGCTACTATTGCTCAGCCGCTAATATGCAAAACACACTTATTGTACTTGGACACGCTGTCCATCGTTCGATTAGTTCAATAAATTGGCATTGTTGTGCGAACCGTAATGGAATGAAGACGTCTTTTTATTGTGCTTGTAGCAGAAAGAAAGGGGGTTTAATCACTTTTACAACGACATCAGTCAAAAATTGTTTGAAATATAAGGAATTTAATTTTTCGAAGACCTGAACTTTGACCCCTTATAGCACCTATAATATAAGTTTGCACAAAAAAAAGTTATATACCATTTAAATAGGAGCATAAGGAGGACTACGTCCTTAGTTTTAGGTTTTTATGCAATAATTAAATATAATTTTTTACCAAAGGTACTATTTCGAACTTCGAAGGCCCATATCTCGATTTCGGAAGCTAACTTCGAAAATCGGAGAAATAACTTTTTTACCTATAACTCAATCTCTTAAAAAAATTGGTTTGGTCCAATACCCAGAAAAAAAAGTTGATTTTGCCGTACAGTGTTATTAATATTAAATTTGACGGCCGCTGTAATGTAGTGGTAAGCCGTGCGCGCTTCTACTCCGCAGCGGTTGGGTTAAGCCCTGGGGAAAGCAATATCGCAAAAAAATGTACTTAGATAAAAAAGGTGTTTTTCGTAACAGCGGTCGCCCCTCGGCAGGCAATGGCAAACCCCCGAATATATTTCTGCCATGAAAAACAGCTTCTCATAAAAATACAATCGCCGTTCCGAGTCGGCGTAAAACTGCAGGTTCCACTTTCTGGCCCAACGTTTCGCTAAAACATTTTTAGCATCTTCAGGGGAAATCCAGCTTTATTAAATCTGCCATAAACCATAAAATAGAAAAGCAAATTGTAATCAAAAAATAATAAATATAGCATACAAACATACATATAGGTACGGTACATATAGCATATATATGGAATTAAAAATGATAGGAAAACAACAATTTGAGGACAAAAAACTAACAATATTTTAGCACTTTGCTTAACACCTAAATACAATATATCTGTACCATCTTTTGTGGTAGCTAAGTCAATACTAGAAATTTAATTTATAATCATAACAAACAAATGAGATTTTGTATTTTATGGTTTCTGGCAGATATAATAAATCTGGATTGCCCCTGAAGATGCTAAAAATGTTTTAGCGAAACGTTGGGCCAGAAAGTGGAATAATGTAGTTTTATTCGCACAGAAAACGTAGATCAGACTAGCCTGGTAACATAAAATTTAATAAATTACGAAGTGATCGGACAATAAAATAGTGTATTAATATTAAACAATTATAAAATATATAGTCAAAATTTGTCAATAGTGAGTATCGCATAGTCATGATAGGCACTATATTTTATTAGAAATTCGATACGATACTAGGGTCTGGTACTCGATCATTGTGAATCTATCGAGTAAAAAATATCGGTATCGAATTGGAAAAGTTTCAATATGGTGTCGTATCGAAATTCGTGTCCGTAGTCGTTGCTCAGACAACAACGAAGCAACATAGGCGGGGCTCCGTTGGTTATTTTCTTATGCGATACATATGTACGATTAAAGATTACCTTAAAAAATACTTTATTGGGCTGTTCAGGATAATGGTCTTGAATTTACATTTGGAATTGCATTTGCAAATTTCATGCTTGCTACCATGGCAACTGTTTTCATTTTATTGTTGTGAGTTTACAAATGCGCCGAAATATGCAAATGCAAGATCATATGCATGAGATCCTAAACAGCCTTCAAGAATTCAAATGCTTTTGCTGAAAAGCAAAGCCTCTTGTGTCACTTCTCCAATAAATGAGAGCAGGAATATAATGTCAAAAGGCATTATAAT
This sequence comes from Rhagoletis pomonella, assembly GCF_013731165.1. Lineage (NCBI taxonomy): Eukaryota > Metazoa > Arthropoda > Insecta > Diptera > Tephritidae > Rhagoletis > Rhagoletis pomonella. The sequence continues at coordinate 5,041,915 of NW_023458559.1, forward strand.
ATTTTCTAGTGTTAGGCTGTATCGATACCAGAAGTATTCAGAACTCGATTCTCAAAAGGATCGACAGCACCCGATTTTTAAAAGAATCGATACTGAGTAGTCCAACGTACTCAGTACTCAGAAAATAACTCGAAAGTACTCAGAATCTTAAAGGAATCAAAAGTACTAAGTACTCGCAAAGGAACTCGAAAGTACCCAGAACTTAAAAGAACTCGAAAGTACTCAGTACTTAAAAAATCCGGGTTCAAATCATCACTTTGATACATGTACTCAGGATACTTAAAAGTACTGAATAGATACTTAAAAGTACTGAGTTTTATTTACATTAAGCGGTATTTAGAAATTTTTTTTCACTTTTATATAAACTTATTTTGATGAAAAGAAAAATACTGATAAAAATAAAATATTTCAACAAACAACAAAAAATATAATCGGTAATCGCACGAGGCTATTGCCGGAAAAATTTAAAATCCACTTAGTGGCATTGTAGTACTATGATAGACGGCCGAGTAATCATAGCCAACTTATGTACAGTAGACTGCATTACTCCCCATAAAGACTGGTTTAAGAAAAATTTAAATAACTCAGCCAAAACTTTACCAATTTAGACTTATGAGGTATCATTGGTAAGGTATTTTCTCACCCTTTTAATTTTCATTCAAAGTATGAAAGAGGAAGGTAAGATAAACGAGTATTATTCCATGTTGAATTAAGATGTGTTGGTATTAAATGAAGAAAAAATTGGGACGTGAATAAGTTTTTTTTTTAAAGAAATAAAAAGGGTGAACAAATACTTTCCACTGATACCTCATAAGAACACCTAAAAGTTTTTAAACGTAATTTAGCATGAACTTTTTGGTTTTCTTGAGAATTGTAGACTAGCTTTACAAAATAAAGTCATTATTTCATTAGAAATCGATAACGATAATTTTTGAATTGGGGAGAGGGCAATGTCATCGTAGAAGACCTCTTAGTTTTTCCTTTTGGTATTTGTAGTATCTATACCAACTTGCAATTTTCTACTGTAACCAATACAGGCTGCTCAATGACCTTGAAATGCGCTTCTGAATCCCTTCGAGACTGACAAAAATATTTATAATTTTAATAAAAAGCTAATGTTGCCATGACAACTGAAACTTATAATATTTTTTCAGCTAATTTAAATTTGGAATGGTCTTAGGTTGCTTAACTAGTTGTTTGGTTAATACTTATATGGACAATATACTTCTAGAGTAAAATATAAGAATTTCATGAGCATTCTTACAATTTATACTTATTTAGAAACGTAAAGTTTAGTGCTAGTACCTCTTTCGGCAAGAAGAAAAATTTTGGAAGATGCCCAAACCCTAACTCGGAAACATCTCTTTGAATCGCTCTAATGTACATACATCACAAGCTTTCGTACATTCGTTACTTTTACCCCATACGATTCGTTTGTACACCACTGTAACTCAAGGTTTATATATGTACTAAGAGTGCCAGTTATTGTCGAAATTCGACCGTTCTTCTAGCTCTCTAAGACCCTTGGAAAGGTTTCTACCTTAGCACGTCGTTTAACTTATAATGTACAAATTACGTAAATTTCGACAACTCAATAAACATTGATGAACATGAATAATTCTACACGTTGCGATAACTCAATAAACATGGATAAGTCGATAAATTTCGATAACTATACACTTTGATGATTCGATAAATTTCGCTAACTTGATAATTTTCGTTAACAGAATTTGTTTCAATAAATCGAAGCGCTTTCTCAGTCCTTTAATAGCTGCGCTGAGAAAGCGCTCAATAAAAAATAAGTGAGTATAACGACAAGCTAGTTATTATAACGTTATAAGCTTAAGGTGAATTTTATTTTTTTTTACCTCCCTACCTACTTACATATACTCTTTTCGTCATAATTACATTTATCGTAATCAGTTTTCCTTTATCTTAATTTTTATACTTTTCTTTATCCTGATATTTATCTTTTTTATATTTCATATACATGCATACATACTCCCCTCTGTCCTTAGAAAAGTAAAGTGTTTAAATTTACCTTGGTCTTCCTCTTTGTTTTTATCTTTCATATCTTTGATTTTATCCTTTTCGTTATCTATTCACGTAGATGAGGTGAGGTGCGATGACGTGATAAGATGTATATTTTATGTGTTGTGATGGGATGTGATGTGATAGGATGGCATGTCGTGTCGTATGATGTCATACATTGAGGTGTCATATCATGTGATGCCACGCCATGTAATGCCATGTCATGTCATACGATGTCATATCATATGATGTCAAGTCATGAGATTTTATATCATGTGATGTCATGCCAAATAATATGATATTACATACGATGTCATGCTACGTGATATCGTGTGATGTGATATCATATTATATGATGCAATATCATGTGATGTCACATCATATCATGTGATTTAATGTGATGTGATATCATGTAATGTGATCACATTCCATGTTCCGATTATTATATCGATAACCTTGTCGATAACTGTGTCGATAAAAATACCGATAACAATATCCATAAACATATAGAAAAATATAACGATTGCAAAATCGATTTATTCATCGATAAATATCACAGTGATCAGTATAGATTATTACAATATCAATTATAACAATATCAATTACTAAATCGATAACAAAATCAATTATTTAATCGATTATTATACCGATAATAATATCGTTAACAATATAAAGTTTCATATCGATAACAATATCGGGTTTTAAATCGTTAACAATATCGATCTTCATCCTCATCCTTTTCTCCATATTTATCTTTATTTTTGCAATTTACCTTGATCTTCGTTTTTGCCTGTATTTCTAGGCATCTTAGTTTTTGTTTTTATTCTCAAACCGCTAAACCGCTGAGAGTCATTTCCATGTGCATTATTCCCCTTGAATTTGACAATTTCCCAACCAACCAACTGCCGCTAAAAAAGTTACACTTCATAAATTCAAGAAATTTTCTTATCCTTTCAGTTACCCTAATTCTTATGTATTTGTCATTGTCTCCATTTCCGACTTTATCTTCACTTTTGCCTTCTTTTTTTACTTCATCGTTATCATTTATTTCTTCATCTTTTATCTTTATTTCAAAGCTTAATTTCAAATGCGAAGTGAAACAACATGCGAAACATGTCAAATTGAACATGTTGCAGCAACATCTATACACAAATACGGAAATGTTTAAACGACGGTTTCGGCCTTAATTTTGAACCATAAAAACTCTGCAATTCTACGGAAAAATGCCTTTCCAATGGTGTTCTTGGTTTTGAAATCGGTTTGGTAGAATCGCTAAACGAAGGCGGACAAAATTTATGTTAGCGTATTAATATATAGATATGTAAGGTATGCGCAGGTTTTTTATTCCTTTTTCGCAAAATTGGGCGACAACAACACCGTAAACAACAAGCAGCGGAAACTTTAAGCAACGTTAAAAACGTAAAATTGAAGTGAAGTGAAGCGATCTCGAAGCAATTGTAATCGACAGCTTATTCAAAAATACATTTACAGTTAATTTTAACCAAATGTTTGTGCATCGATTGATTTGACCTTTGTACGCAATAAAATAGCTGGTTATTACAAATGCAGAAGTTGTGTTATGAAATTTAAAATTTTTGTTTGTTTTAATGCAGCATTATAACGAATATCTCGGCCGCTGTAGTATAGTGATAAGCAGTGCGCGCTTCCACTCCGCAGCCTTGGTCAAAGCAACATCGAAACAAAATTTGGAAAAAAAGTTTGTCTTAACAGCGGTCGTCCCTCGGCAGGCAATGGCAAACCTCCGAGTGTATTTCTGCCACGAAACAGCTTCTCATAAAAATACAATCGCCGTTCGGAGTCGGCGTAAAACTGTAGGTCCCTCCGCTTTGTGTGACAACATCAAGACACACGCCACAAGTCGGAGGGGAAGCTCGGCCAAACACTATCATTATTA
>NW_023458559.1:5045870-5046028 GCF_013731165.1 Rhagoletis pomonella
CTGCGCGAAATCAAGAAGTGTTCGCAGGTGATGAATGTGTGGTACACGTTATCTTCGACGTTTCCACAGTAGTGACAGAACGGCGAGTCCACCCTTCTCATTCTATGAAGTTATTCTCGGAAGTAACCATGACCGGTGAGGAATTGCGTCAGGTAGAA
>NW_023458559.1:5046128-5050165 GCF_013731165.1 Rhagoletis pomonella
TTTTTTTCGTAGGAGAGGGAAATGCTTTATGCACTGGCCGGGGGCGCTAGTCTCTATACTACCTTCCCCGAGTGTGGGACTCCCACCGAAGCGTGTTGGGCTACCCACTAAAACCCAAACTCCCACCGCCCGCGCAAGAATCCCGCATCTGGCACCGCAATTCTCCATGTCTTCAGATGCAGGAGCGCGCTGTTAGAGCCTTGGGGCTGCTCTTTTGTAGGGGCGTTTCATTCGGGTGTCCTCAGTAGACAACCGTCCTCTCGTTTGCAGCGGAGTACGAATTTCACGTATCTCGCAACTGCTTCCCACTTTCCTGCGCTGGAAATCAATATCCCAACTATGTTGTCCGGAGTAATGTCTCCGTGTCTTTCTTCCAACATTCTGCGCGAAATCAAGAAGTGTTCGCAGGTGAAGAATGTGTGGTGCACGTTATCTTCGACGTTTCCACAGTAGTGACAGAACGGTGAGTCCACCCTTCCCATTCTATGAAGATATTCTCGGAAGTAACCATGACCGGTGAGGAATTGCGTCAGGTAGAAATCGACTTCCCCATGTGGTCTGTTCAGCCAAGTTTGAAGGTCGGCTATCAGGGAGTGTGTCCATCGACCTTTTGTGCTCGCGTTCCAGTTTTGTTGCCACTGCTGGATCAGTTGCTCGCGCGCCCTTGCCGCGGCAGCTGCTCGACCTATCTCGGCACTGAGATTGTAAATCTCTTTTCGCTCGTAAGCAAGTAGCTCAATTGGCATGACGCCAGAAATAACTAGAACCGCGTCCGCGGACACTGTACGGTATGCAGAAGCAATGCGTAGTGCCCCTCTGCGCTGGACCGAAGACATTTGAATCCGGTATTTTTTTACTTTCAATGCGTCAGCCCATATTTCTGCCCCATACAGGAGCACCGATTGGACCGCCCACGTTCGCCATCAGCCGGCTTAGAGCCACCGTGCTCTGCGCAGCTTTTTCACATACTCCATGGATGTGTTCCGAGAATGTGAGTTTGCTGTCAAGCTTCACCCCTAGGTATTTTGTAGACCTAGAAGTCGTCACGAGTTGAGGTCCGACCATCTTATTTATAATTGTTGGGATCCGTTTCCTGGCGAGGAGCACGATCTCCGTTTTGGCTGTAGCCAATTGCAGACCGTGATCGCTCATCCATCCACTGACGTTGCGCATGACCTGGTTTAGCTTGAGCCGTGCTAGCTGGACATTTCTTGCTGTTATGATGGCGGCCACGTCGTCCGCGAAGGCGACAAGGAAGGCGCTCTCCGGCATTTCCGTGCGCAACAGACTGTCATACGTGGCGTTCCAGAGGCCCGGACCAAGTACAGACCCCTGTGCTGCTCCACCGGTTATACGTCCCTTTCTCTGACCATGTGTTGTGTCGCACAAAAGCCAACGGTCTCTGAGGTAGTCCCGGATCATATCTTGCAAGTATGTTGGAACCTTGAATGACCGTTCCAGGGCCTCCAGCATGTGATCCCATCTTGCCAAGTTGATGGCGTTCTTGACGTCCAGTGTGACTAGCAGCACTATTGGCCGCGCCTGGTGGCAGGCTTCTTCGGCCTTATGTACCGCCTCGACTACTTCGCCAATTGCTCCTATAGTTTAGTGACCCTTCCTGAAGCCATTTTGTCGGGGTGAAAGGCCTCCCTCGCTTTCTATGGCTGACGTCAAGCGTATTTTGAGTAGACTCTCCATCATTTTGCCTGCTGTGTCTAGCATGCAGAGTGGCCGGAATGATGAAGGAGAGTTTGGGTACCCTTTGCCCTTGGGTATAAGCACCAGTCTCGCCTTCCTCCATTGACTTGGGAAGACCCGGGCCCTAAGGCAGCTGTTGAACATGTTAAGCAGGAGATCAGGGCTCATTTTCGCTGCTAACCTGATTGCCTCCGGTGGTATGCCATCTGGGCCTGGAGCCTTGCCGGCTTTCATGCTTCGCAGGGCTAGCTTCAGCTCGTCTGTCGAAAACAGTGGTGCCTCGGCTTGCTCCTCGACGAACACTGTGTCGGCTCTTAGTGGGTGTGTGGGAAATAGCGCATCCACTATATTCTTAACTCGGGCCTCATCCATCGCCTGTGATGATATATGGAACTTTTTCATCACTATTTTGTATCCCTGGCCCCAGGGATCGCGATCCACTTCGTCGCATAGCGCTTTCCAGCAGTTCCGTTTGCTCTTCTGTATCTCGGCCCCAAGTGCTTTCTTTGCGCTCTTGTAGGCTGCTGCTCTGGTCAGCGCCTCGGGTCTACCACGAGCGCGCGTTGCGAGTCTCCGCATTCTATGGCAGGCCCTTCGCAGCTCAGCAATTCGGTCATTCCACCAGTATACCTGCTTTTTACCTGACCATGCTCTCCTCTGTGGCATTGAGGCTTTGCATGCCCGGTGAATGCAGCGCATAGTTTCTTCGACCAGCTTAGTACAAGACTCCCTGTTGTGGATGAAATACCTTGGGAATCTGCTAGGAGTGGCGTATCGAACTTGCGAACATCGACCCTAGACGGGTTCCATCCTGGTTTCCTGCGAGGGATACTACGCGTTTGCCCTCGCGTTATGTCAGTGACTTGGAGGGTGATGTAGTTGTGGTCGCTACCACTCAGGTCTTCCATCACTCTCCATCCGTCATCCCTTCGAAGAAGGCTTTCTGAGACCAGGGTTATGTCAGGGATAGAGTATCCAAAACCCGGCCTTCGATATGTTGGGGTCGTTCCGGTGTTGAGGATGGTCAGGCCAATGCGGGCTGCCATTTCAAGGACCAGTCTTCCCCTGGTGTTTGTTTGCGGCATACCCCATTCCACGCCTCTTGCGTTGAAATCTCCAGCAACAATTATGTGGCCGGTTATATCACGCTATTCGTCTTCAAGGTCTTCGAGCTTTTCCGTGAAGACAAGGACTGTGTCGTTTGGAGACAGGTAGCAGCTCACCAGAGTGATTTGCGCCATTTTAACCCAGACCTAGCAGCGTCCGACCCCGCTGCTCTCTGCGCGATGGTTGGGGTGAGCAATCCATATCGCGGCCGAGCCTGATTGGTCAACATGCCAGGTTTCCTTTGTTCTATAGGGTTCACTGATGATGACAGCTTTGTCTTAGCCTCAGCAAGGGCATCCCTGAAGGCCTTGCACGCTCCCGACCCGGGCAGGTGATTGGCATTTTTATGTCCATCTCCTGCCGAGCACAGGTTGCACTTTGGCTTTCTTTACATGCAGAGGCTATGTGGCCCTACTGACCACATTTCCAGCATGAACTGCTTCTGTCTGGGCCTTTGCATGCCGCCTTTTTGTGGCCATACCCCAGATAGCGGAAACACCTTTGGACATCCGCGCGCTCTCGGACGCGGCAGATAATCCAACCTACTCGCAGCTTCCCCTTTTCAATAAGAGTGCGGCCTGGCAGTTCGTCGATTTCCACCACAGCCATTCTTTGTTCTCGCGAGTTTACAGCGAGGAGAGAGACGCGAAGTTGGCCATTCCTCTTGTCTCCTAACTCCCCGCGTATAGCGTTCTCCACTTCTGGGGCCGTGGTTAGGCAGTCCATGCCCAGAACTTCTAGACGTAAACGTCTAGTGAGAATACGGGCGTCTCCAATCTGGCCAATGGCAGTGCACACATTTTCCGTAAATGCTGAGTGGTCGCCACAGCGCTCCATTTCGATGAGCACGCCGCCTTCGCGGGTTTTCCGAACAGATCGAATTACGGTCTCCGTCTTCTCAGGTTGGAGCTTACCACGTATCGTTCCCAGCACCTCTGCATAGGTTTTGCCTTCAGCTGGCTTAATGATTAGTTTGGCGAGACTCTTCTGTTTTCTCACCCTCTTCTTTTTTTTGCGGCTGGTCGCCTCGCCCTTATTGACCAATTTATTTTATTTTATTTTATTTTATTTTTTTCGTAGGAGAGGGAAATGCTTTATGCACTGGCCGGGGGCGCTAGTCTCTATACTACCTTCCCCGAGTGTGGGACTCCCACCGAAGCGTGTTGGGCTACCCACTAAAACCCAAACTCCCACCGCCCGCGCAAGAATCCCGCATCTGGCACCGCAATTCT
>NW_023458559.1:5050265-5053641 GCF_013731165.1 Rhagoletis pomonella
GTCTGTCGATAGGCAATGGTCCCATTTGAGGTGCTACTGGCTGAGCTTTACTCAAACGACATACCAAACAGTTTGCAACTACGCTACGCAACAAACCTCGCAAACGTGGGATCCAATAGATTCGACGAATCTCGCATATGGTAGCCTCTGTATTTTGATGACGCATAGTAATGTGATAGTGCATTACCACGAGCCTTGTAAAGTCATGGTTTGTTGGCAATATAATAGGACGTCTGGAGCTTATCGGAAGCCAACTCGCCCCATCTATCCGTCCATTCACACGTAGGATACGCTCTTCATCGATATGTGGCGACAGTTGTAGAAGAGCACTACTACGGGCGATGTTTTGACCATTCTTTACCTGCTGAAGTTCATCGGCAAATGCTTCATGTTGAACGAAGCGACATAACAGCTTTTTGGCAAGTTCTATTTCGCGAGCAGTTAACCCATAATAGCAATCGCACTGAATACGGCGGCGGCAGGCGTCCAAGAAGCGCAAAACCCAGGCTGCAACTCTGACCACTTTGTTGTACGAAGAAAAACGCTTAAATACAAAAATATTAAAATTGGCTATTACCAGAGCATATTTAGGGCGAAGTTCCTCTTCATGTTCGTCCTCGCTGGTTACCACAGCGTCGTCACTAGGCCAAAGGTGTTGCGGCTGTTGTAAAAATGCTGGACCACAGGACCAACGGGCGGTTGGGCCGAAATCGAGACGGTTGTTTGAGCGCGTGGCTTCATCGGCGACATTTAAAGCAGTTGGAAGCCACCTCCAGTCTGAAGGGTTCGTGATAGCCAATATTTCCGCTACCCTGTGTTGCACGAAAGGTTTGTAGCGACGATGTTCACTTCTAATCCACCTAATTACGGTCTTGGAGTCGCTCCACAAAACACACTGATCGACATCCAGTGAGTGTTCTGCTCGTATGCAGTTCATCAAGCGGGTACCCAGCACAGCACCTTGGAGTTCCAGTCGTGGAACCGTTAAGGCCTTAATTGGAGCACATTTCGCGGCAATAAATACAACTTCAATTTCGCCGCTGGCACTCTCCGACCTAAAGTAAGCGACAGCTGCAAAGGCGACCTCACTGGCGTCAGCAAACACGTGAAGCTGCAAACCTTTTGGCGTACCCTTACGAAAGTAGAAACGGGGAATCGCAAAATCCATGACTGCAATTAGTTGATTGCGCCACTTTTCCCATACATCGTTGACCTCTTTTGGCAATGGCTCATCCCAGCGAACCCTTTGCTTCCATACATCTCGCATGATCAATTTAGCTCCGACAACAAAATTGCTTAGGAATCCCAAAGGGTCGAAGATGGACATAACGACGCTTAGGAGTTCTCTTTTGGTGGGCTGCCGTGATCCGTTTATAACCGCTGCGTCCACGTTGTTAAACTTTAGCTTAAACCCAAAGCAATCGGTTGAGGGTTGCCAAAATAAACCCAGAACCTTTTCTACCAACATACCTTCTTTTTTGCAAATAGATCGTGTAGCTTCGTTGCCATCTAGCTCATTTACCACTTTCTGCGAGTTTGACGAAAAATTCCGAAGTTCGAAACCGGCTTTTGAATGGATAGCGCGCACCATCTTCGAAACAGCGATGGCTTCCTCTACAGTATCAAAGCTGTCAACGAAATCGTCCACATAATGGTGGTTTAGTATAGATTTCACCGCGCGGCTTATACTTTCGTTGTCACTACGTTGCTCTAGCGCATTGACTGTCTTGATGTAGTTGGCGGCGCAAGGCGAGCAGGCAGCACCGAACGTCATCACACACATTTCATATACTTCTGGTTGTTTCGTGACATCACCACAACGCCACAGGAATCGCTGAGCACACCTATCTTCTCGTTGAACCAATATTTGGTGAAACATTTCTCTTATGTCACCACACACCGCAATCGCTCCTTGGCGTAAATGGAAAAGTATAGATGGCAATGACTTGTACTCTTGTGGTCCCTTCAACAGATTTGAATTAAGGGAAACACCACCAACTTCAGCTGCAGCGTCGAAAACTAAACGTAGCCTGGCTTATTAGGGTTAGTCACCGCAAAGTGTGGCAAGTACCATATCCTAGGTGATGGTAAGGCGACGTCTGATGGCAGTAACTTACGTGCGTAACCCTTTGCTACATAGGCGTCTATGATGCGTTTGTATTCGGCAGGGAACGCAGCATCGCGCCTCATCTTGTTTTCAATACCTTTCAATCTTTTAAGCGCCATGGAATAGCTATCAGGCAGCTCCACATTGTCACGCTTCCACAGCAGACCCGTCTGGAACCTTCCATTAACGCGGCGCGAAGTCTTCTCCAGAATAGTTTTCGCGCGGATATCGGCTTCACTTTCGATGGGCGGTGATGGTCTGACCCCAAAACTCTCAGTCTCAAAATAGTCAGCCACCAGATTGTGCAACGACTGGTCACTGTGGCTGTTCACGAGCAAGCACAGCGGCAATGAATTTTGCTTGTTAATAGTTGGACCAAAGACTACCCATCCCAATTCGGTGTGTGCTGCGAACGGACCGCCTTTGTTCATTCTCACAGTTGATAATGGCAAACCGAGGTGGCAGTGATCAAGCCCGATCAATAACTTAGGACTTACCTTTGAATAAGGTTGTACTGGCAACTTACGCATATGTGTGTCGGCACAGCTTAGCTCTGTTTTGCTTAAGCTTTGCGATGGCAACTGCAAATTCGACACCCCGTAGACACTTCGCAATTTATGCCTTTTTTGCATATCGGCTCCGCTGACAAACAAATCTACTATGACGGCTGGTTCTTGTGCGGCGCGGCCTCCGAACCACTGTACATTTAAACGTTGCTCCTGACCACGTAAACCCAATTCCAGAAGAAGAGCTTTGTCGACCATTGTAATCGACGAACCTTCATCCAGCAGCGCATACGTCTCGACGCGCTTGTTATTGCCGTACAATATAACTGGTAGAATTCTAAATAGCAGCTTGTTATCAGCGGGACCCTTACTGCAGCTAAGAACTGCAGCTTCTGTATCACTTAGCTGTCGGCTACGGGATGGCTGTTGAGTTTGTGGAAAGCGTTGGGATACGGGGACGTTCCTGTTGCGTTGGCGTATATCTGCTGGCATATTATTGGCATTGCATCCACCTTCATGCAACAATTTGTGGTGCATCCTTCTGCACCCCTCTACGGCACATGGCTTGCGCCGTTGGCAATCGCGTGTACCATGCCCGGCATAAAGACATGAGAAGCACAAGCGATGTCTCTTCGCTTCGGTCCACCTATCTGCTACTGTATGCCCAATGAACTGTCTGCATTCAACCAGTCTATGTGGCCCCTGGCATAATGGGAAGCTCGGCTGACGTTGCGACTCGGTGGCATGCAATACGACACGACGT
>NW_023458559.1:5053741-5057128 GCF_013731165.1 Rhagoletis pomonella
ACGTCGTGTCGTATTGCATGCCACCGAGTCGCAACGTCAGCCGAGCTGCCCATTATGCCAGGGGCCACATAGACTGGTTGAATGCAGACAGTTCATTGGTCATACAGTAGCAGATAGGTGGACCGAAGCGAAGAGATATCGCTTGTGCTTCTCATGTCTTTATGCCGGGCATGGTACACGCGATTGCCAGCGGCGCAAGCCATGTGCCGTAGAGGGGTGCAGAAGGATGCACCACAAATTATTGCATGAAGGTGGATGCAATGCCAATAATATGCCAGCAGATATACGCCAACGCAACAGGAACGTCCCCGTATCCCAACGCTTTCCACAAACTCAACAGCCATCCCGTAGCCGACAGCTAAGTGATACAGAAGCTGCAGTTCTTAGCTGCAGTAAGGGTCCCGTTGATAACAAGCTGCTATTTAGAATTCTACCAGTTGTATTGTACGGCAGTAACAAGCGCGTCGAGACGTATGCGCTGCTGGATGAAGGTTCGTCGATTACAATGGTCGACAAAGCTCTTCTTCTGGAATTGGGTTTACGTGGCCAGGAACAACGTTTAAATGTACAGTGGTTCGGAGGCCGCGCCGCACAAGAACCAGCCGTTATAGTAGACTTGTTTGTCAGCGGAGCCGGTATGCAAAAAAGGCATAAATTGCGAAGTGTCTACGGGGTGTCGAATTTGCAGTTGCCATCGCAAAGCTTAAGCAAAACAGAGCTAAGCTGTGCCGACACACATATGCGTAAGTTACCAGTACACCTTATTCAAAGGTAAGTCCTAAGTTATTGATCGGGCTTGATCACTGCCACCTCGGTTTGCCATTATCAACTGTGAGAATGAACAAAGGCGGTCCGTTCGCAGCACACACCGAGTTGGGATGGGTAGTCTTTGGCCCAACTATTAACAAGCAAAATTCATTGCCGCTGTGCTTGCTCGTGAACAGCCACAGTGACCAGTCGTTGCACAATCTGGTGGCTGACTATTTTGAGACTGAGAGTTTTGGGGTCAGACCATCACCGCCCATCGAAAGTGAAGCCGATATCCGCGCGAAAACTATTCTGGAGAAGACTTCGCGCCGCGTTAATGGAAGGTTCCAGACGGGTCTGCTGTGGAAGCGTGACAATGTGGAGCTGCCTGATAGCTATTCCATGGCGCTTAAAAGATTGAAAGGTATTGAAAACAAGATGAGGCGCGATGCTGCGTTCGCTGCCGAACACAAACGCATCATAGACGCCTATGTAGCAAAGGGTTACGCACGTAAGTTACTGCCATCAGACGTCGCCTTGCCATCACCTAGGATATGGTACTTGCCACACTTTGCGGTGACTAACCCTAATAAGCCAGGCAAGCTACGTTTAGTTTTCGACGCTGCAGCTGAAGTTGGTGGTGTTTCCCTTAATTCAAATCTGTTGAAGGGACCACAAGAGTACAAGTCATTGCCATCTATACTTTTCCATTTACGCCAAGGAGCGATTGCGGTGTGTGGTGACATAAGAGAAATGTTTCACCAAATATTGGTTCAACGAGAAGATAGGTGTGCTCAGCGATTCCTGTGGCGTTGTGGTGATGTCACGAAACAACCAGAAGTATATGAAATGTGTGTGATGACGTTCGGTGCTGCCTGCTCGCCTTGCGCCGCCAACTACATCAAGACAGTCAATGCGCTAGAGCAACGTAGTGACAACGAAAGTATAAGCCGCGCGGTGAAATCTATACTAAACCACCATTATGTGGACGATTTCGTTGACAGTTTTGATACTGTAGAGGAAGCCATCGCTGTTTCGAAGATGGTGCGCGCTATCCATTCAAAAGTCGGTTTCGAACTTCGGAATTTTTCGTCAAACTCGCAGAAAGTGGTAAATGAGCTAGATGGCAACGAAGCTACACGATCTATTTGCAAAAAAGAAGGTATGTTGGTAGAAAAGGTTCTGGGTTTATTTTGGCAACCCTCAACCGATTGCTTTGGGTTTAAGCTAAAGTTTAACAACGTGGACGCAGCGGTTATAAACGGATCACGGCAGCCCACCAAAAGAGAACTCCTAAGCGTCGTTATGTCCATCTTCGACCCTTTGGGATTCCTAAGCAATTTTGTTGTCGGAGCTAAATTGATCATGCGAGATGTATGGAAGCAAAGGGTTCGCTGGGATGAGCCATTGCCAAAAGAGGTCAACGATGTATGGGAAAAGTGGCGCAATCAACTAATTGCAGTCATGGATTTTGCGATTCCCCGTTTCTACTTTCGTAAGGGTACGCCAAAAGGTTTGCAGCTTCACGTGTTTGCTGACGCCAGTGAGGTCGCCTTTGCAGCTGTCGCTTACTTTAGGTCGGAGAGTGCCAGCGGCGAAATTGAAGTTGTATTTATTGCCGCGAAGTCGAAATGTGCTCCAATTAAGGCCTTAACGGTTCCACGACTGGAACTCCAAGGTGCTGTGCTGGGTACCCGCTTGATGAACTGCATACGAGCAGAACACTCACTGGATGTCGATCAGTGTGTTTTGTGGAGCGACTCCAAGACCGTAATTGGGTGGATTAGAAGTGAACATCGTCGCTACAAACCTTTCGTTCAACACAGGGTAGCGGAAATATTGGCTATCACGAACCCTTCAGACTGGAGGTGGCTTCCAACTGCTCTAAATGTCGCCGATGAAGCCACGCGCTCAAACAACCGTTTCGATTTCGGCCCAACCGCCCGTTGGTCATGTGGTCCAGCATTTTTACAACAGCCGCAACACCTTTGGCCTAGTGACGACGCTGTGGTAACCAGCGAGGACGAACATGAAGAGGAACTTCGCCCTAAATATGCTCTGGTAATAGCCAATTTTAATATTTTTGTATTTAAGCGTTTTTCTTCGTACAACAAAGTGGTGAGAGTTGCAGCCTGGGTTTTGCGCTTCTTGGACGCCTGCCGCCGCCGTATTCAGTGTGATTGCTATTATGGGTTAACTGCTCGCGAAATAGAACTTGCTAAAAAGCTGTTATGTCGCTTCGTTCAACATGAAGCATTTGCCGATGAACTCCAGCAGATAAAGAATGGTCAAAACATCGCCCGTAGTAGTGCTCTTCTACAACTGTCGCCACATATCGATGAAGAGGGTATCCTACGTGTGAATGGACGGATAGATGGGGCGAGTTGGCTTCCGATAAGCTCCAGACGTCCTATTATATTGCCAACAAACCATGACTTTACAAGGCTCGTGGTAATGCACTATCACATTACTATGCGTCATCAAAATACAGAGGCTACCATATGCGAGATTCGTCGAATCTATTGGATCCCACGTTTGCGAGGTTTGTTGCGTAGTGTAGTTGCAAACTGTTTGGTATGTCGTTTGAGTAAAGCTCAGCCAGTAGCACCTCAAATGGGACCATTGCCTATCGACAGACTT
>NW_023458559.1:5057228-5060282 GCF_013731165.1 Rhagoletis pomonella
CATTTATTGATAAAATATGCTCAAATTGGCGACCTTCTACTCTAATACAAGCTCGGCACCTTTTAAGAAAAGACGCTTTTAGAGATCTTAAACTCAATTGGGCTATCTCAGCAGCAGCTCCATTTATTTGTTTCCGCAAATGCTCTTCGTTTTGAATTGTTTTTGAATAAATTTTGTCCTTAAGACAGCCCCAGTAGAAAAAATCTAATGGATTCAGGTCTGGCGATCGAGCGGGCCACGTGATTGGCCCGTATCGTCCAATCCATCGGCGAGGATAAGTTTCGTCTAAATGAGCTCTTACTTCACGCCCGTAGTGAGCAGGGCACCCGTCATTTTGCAGCCATAGTCTTCGCCGCAGGTTTAAGGGTACATCTTCCAAAAGAGTTGGAAGCCGTTCCAGAAGGAACTCTAAATAACTGTGAGAGTTGAGCGTTGGCGGCAGTTCCACAGGTCCCAATATTTGACAATTAAAAATACCGCACCATAAATTTATTTTGTACCGGTACTGCGAACGATCTTCTCTCATTTCGTGAGGATTGTCTATCTGCCAACTGTGAAGGTTATGTAAATTAAAATAACCATCACGTTTGCATGATGATTCATCGCTCCAAATTATTTTATTAAAAAAGTTGGGGTCTGATGCATGCATTCGCAACATTTCACGGCAAAATCTAACTCTCGACAGGTAATCTCTTTCTTGTAGAGCCTGAACACGTTGAATGTGGTATGGATAAAATCGATGGTCTTGTAAAGCTTTGTGAACTGTAGTTTTTGGTATTCCCGTCCGTCTTTCCATCATTCTCACTGAAGTCGATGGACCTAGTTCCACTTCCACAAACACAGCTTCAACATCTACCGTTTGCAGGACGTCCTGTTTCGCCGCCACGCCTTCCAGGTATGCGACCTTAAAAAAGTGAAAAATGATAGTTAACAAGCAAGCAAACAAGAAAGGTGTAAAAATCACTTACCTTCATATATTTCTCTATGGGTCCGGGCGAATACTTCACGACCCGGATGTCGACGATTGGGGTATCGCTCTGCATAGAGTCTTTGAGCAGCTCTGGCATTACAGCAAGCTTCACCGTAAATTAGGTGAATATCCGCATATTCATGCGACGTATACTGCGTGTTCTCTGTCATAGTATTAATAACACAATGTTCGAAGGCTCCAATTTCACAAAATCCGGTAGGGTAACACAAAATAATGTCAGGAGCAGGTAATAATGTACCTTTGTACTATTTAGCATGTCATTTGACGGTAACAAGAGCAAATTCAATTTAAATCTATTAAATACATTCTAGCGTGTCTCAGTCCTTTACCCACAAAAGCGGCTATAACTTTTTTTCTATTCAAAACAATAAGTGTGGCACCTTTCTGAAATCTTTATTAAATGAGCAATTTTCTTATGTAATGTAAAGTTATAGCTCAGTACATTTGTTTTCACCCGAGATAGTCAAAGTTGGGGAAGAAAATATCAAAAAGTTAAAAATCCAGAAATAGTCCTAATTTTATGATGGTTCCTTAATATATTTTAACTACATTGCATTTGAGTATGGAGAGGCAACTATCTGGAAGAATTTTACATAAAAAATTTACTAAGTATTGCCCGGTTTGTAGTTGCAGTTAAAGAAAACACATGAAAAAGCACGATTTTTTTTAAAATTCGAAAAAATGTAAATATTTCAAAAACGGTGACACTTTTACCTGAAAATTTTTTGTTTATCAGGGAGCCGCTCTCAGTTGTCAACTCTACGGTGACTGTTGTATAATTGAATACATTCAGTAAGGTAACACTGTATGATAGCCACATATGTAGGTATACACTGATGTGAGACAAACTGAAACAAAACAGACAGTTGTATACTGGAAGCCGAGATATCAAAATACCACATGGCGCAGCCGGTAGGATAATCATACATTAACCAAATGGTCAAAACGCGATCATCATTATCCCAGAACAGTGACGAAGAAAGTGACACCAAGATGAATGCGAACACCAGTTCTCCAGATAGCTTTGATGTTCGACGCCCAGAAGCATTGAAATTGGACGGAAATTTAGCTGAAAATTGGAGGGTCTTTAAGCAAGAGTTCGACATCTTCGCTATTGCAATTGGCCTTGAGGAAAGAAAGGAGGAGCAGAAAATTGCAATTTTTTAAACGCATGTGGACCGGATACAATTGAGCTATTTAATTCTTTGACGTTAACGACTGAGGAGCGAAAAGTATACAAAACTGTTGTGAAAGCAATTACTGATTACTGTCCTCCCAAGAAAAACGAGGTTTATGAGGCTTTAAAATTTAATTCGCGCAAGCAAACGGAAGGCGAGTCGTTCGATTCTTACTATTTGGATTTATGCAAGTTGGTAAAGAGCTGCGGCTACTCCGATGCAGATCGCATGGTGCGCGATAAAAAAATAATCGGAACGCGGAACAGCATGTTGCGGAAAAAGTTGCTGGAAATCGAAAACTTGAATCTAAAAAAGACAGTGGAAATTGCGAGAAGCTACGAGTTAGTTGAGCAACATGCAAGCCATATACAAAATCAAAGTAACGAGCAGGTAATAAATGAAATAAAAACGAATCAGCGTAAAACACAAACCAAACGAGAACCTAGACCTACTAGAAACAATCACGGAGAAGGGCGAAACAAAATAAATAATTGCAAGTTCTGAAGGCGAGCGAATGAATTCGGAAAGTGCCCTGCGTTTGGCAAATCGTGTGGGAACTGTGGAAAGAAAAATCATTTTAGCGTAGCTTGTTATGCTTCGCGGCTTCGCGAATTAAGGAACGTAAGTGAGAAAGAGACAGATAGCGTAGACGATATTTTGGACATATTTGACATTGAAAGCAAAGAAAACAAACGAGATGGTATGAAAAAATCCGTGTTAATAATTGTTTAATAACGTTCAAGCTGGACACGGGTGCTGATATAAGTGTTTTACCTTACCGCTTTCTTAAATATTGTGGCGAATACTGCGGCAACACAAAGCGAACAACGAGAAATAGGCAGAATGTTCGAGGAATGACGTAGAATGTTCCACAAAGAGAAACGT
>NW_023458559.1:5060382-5107965 GCF_013731165.1 Rhagoletis pomonella
TTTTTTGACACGTAACGACACTCTCTTTAAATTCTTATATTTCAGGACCAAGCAATTCGATTGTTTTCATTTTTCGGTTAAATATAGAGCTAATTATAAGCTATACAATGGCCCAAAAATGTTACAGAAAACAAATGGTATTCCTTGCTTGTATCACATTGAAACGTACGACTGTCACGTATGCGACGTATGGAAATACCCATATACAATCGTTCTTGAGCAAAGAAGTGGGTTTTTCAGGAATTTTTAGGAAAAAGGGGGTGGCACCGCCCACTCATATCATATATGTATGTCTCAAAAACTACTTGGCCGATCTCGACCACATTTGGTATACACATTGTGCTTAGCTTTCTTAAGTACTGTCTTGAATATTTTTGAAATCCGACAAAACCTAATCCCCCTAAAATATAGCTGGCTTTGTGCTTTTGAAACTACCGTTACGTTGGTGGAACCCGTGGTTTTTGTGCGACTTCAAAAATTTTCAATGCGGCCCTTAAGAAGCTTAAGCACAATGTTTATACCAAATTTGGTCGAGATCGGTCTAGTAGTTTTTGAGATACGCATATATGATATAAGTGGCGGTGCCACCACATTTTTCCTAAAAATGCATGAAAAACCCACTTCTTTGCTAAAGAACGATTGTATATGTATATCAATTTTGAATAAATATTGATGAATTCCTTAGCCACACTGCTCAAAAAATCTGTAAGTCCGGTACATAAACAATAAAAATTCAAGGCCGTATTTAAGAAAAGTCTCCTAAATTCGACAATTTTAATGCGGTTACAATTAATAAAGTATCAGTTTATTTGAAAATAGATTTGATTTTAGACAGTACTACATATTTTGAAATTGTAGAAATTATCAATGGTCAAAATTTAAAAATTAAGAGAAATATGTTTTTATTTTTTATTTTACCCCATAAAAAATCCCAACAAGCCAAGTCCGAAAATAGATTCTTAGATACCATTTTAAAGGCCTATATATCCTCTTCTCAGATGATATTCGATCTTTGAAATCGTGTCAGAAATAGTCATTCAAAAACTCATAAATCTACCAAACCGTATTTTTTAACCTAAATCGACAGGTCGCGACCTCTAAATGACCTTTAAAATATCTATAAAAATAGGCAATAATATTTCTCATAAAAACGAATAAAATTAGGGGGTAAGGTCTTGAAATTAAAAAAAAAAAAACATTTTCGATGCGCACCCTAATGTACGTATGTGCGTATGCACATAAATAAATTTTGTTTGTACCTGCGTTTGAAAATATATTAAGGGAGTTCCAGATTTGTAGCATTTTAGGTTTTTTTTTATCCCATTTGGCCATAATGCGTGGTGTTGTTGAAATAAAATGCGCCAGAAAGTTTGACGCATATTTGAGTCCATGCTCTGACAGAACTGTTTGAAAGTGAGCAGTCAAATCAACAGAACAGAAAAACCAAAAAACACTTTTCAGCTATGTTGGAGGTTAACTCTTGATATTAGGAGCGTTCCTTCTCTCCCAGAAATAGTCAGAAAAAGTCCGAAGTAGTCAGATTTAATCCAAAAAGCGTTCCTTAACTCGGAAATGACAGCAAAAATGAGAGAGCAACACTCAATGAGAGTGACTCTCATCAGTCCGAAGTAGTCAGATTTAGTCAGAAGATTTTTTTCTGGCAAAATCCTGAAAAGTGTCAAACTCAACTGAATTTAAATTAACGGAAATTAAAGAGTACGCAAAAAGTGAGAATAATCTAAAAAGGAAAAAAAGTGAATTGAAATTGGAAGGAGGCAAAAAATAATTGATATAGTAAGTGTTTATTGTGCTTGTGCTTGTGTGAATGTGTTTTGTACATACATTTCCATTCTTATTTGACGTTAGCTTTGTTGTTGCCATTCTTTGGACTAAAAATTTGTTTTTTTGCGTTCGTTTACTTTTCCTGTTATTCTCTTTTAGTGAGCGCATTTTGCTTGCGCTCTGGCATTTTGACACTTTTCAGATTTTAGTCCAAAAAGATAAGGAATGAACCTATTGGCGCAGTAAAGCTAAGCGTCAAAAGTAAAAAAAATGCTTTCCAAGCACAGCAACAGCAGTCTTTTAGTGTATTACTTTTTCAAACACTGTTTAGTGCTATAGTATAGTTTAATTTTATTTGCCAAAAGATTAAATTTATTGGCCAAAAGATTAATTTTATTTGCCAAAAGGTCAAATTTATTTGCCAAAAGATTAAATTTATTTGCCCAAAGATTAATTTTATTTGTCAAAAGATTAAATTTGTTTGCCAAAAGATTAAGTTTATTTGCCAAAATATTAATTTTATTTGCCAAAGGTTTAACTTAATGTGTCAATGCTACATATTACTGAAGTGATAAAGTAACTAAAATATTTTATAATAATACTACGTTTCTAAATATATGTTTTTAAGATGTTTGTTATATAATTTTACATTGTTTAATTCATTGTAACATTGAACGATTTTTTCAACACCGCGACCGCTCAGCGTTGAATTCTAAATAGTATCGGCGCAACAATCTCTATTTTTTCCAATTTCATTTGTTTACATTTATCAGCTGTTCATTTGGCAGCATATTCATCAAGCCGGTTCTTAGACGTAATTGTTGGGTTCAACAGTTGCCAGCAGTTTCGTAGCAGATGAGCTAAACAGCTACGTCTTATGAACGCGACCAATGATATGCCATAACCGCCACAACAGAAATGATTACAGCTGTAGCAAACCGTATGTATTCGTTACTGAGTAACGAATACAACCCCTGACTCGAAGTACCGAATCGTTACTCACATAATAATCTCGTTACTCGCATGTTCCGTCTATCATCGTGAATCAATACAACACAACATATTGTGCGGTAACGAACCTGTTTATCGTATCGATACTAAACTGTGTTGCGTGTGTATGTACGTATGTACATGCATGTATGATTCGTGTGAGGTACAAGTGCTTGATTGCATAGTTGCCAACTTGATGCTTTAAGCACTAGATTTAGTGCTTTTTGAAAATTAAAACGCCAAAAAAAATTATTTAGTGCCTAGTGCCTTTTTTAGTGCTTTTTTTCTGAACTAAAATTACTCCGATATAGTTAAAACCTGAAATAATTTTTAAATATTTAAAGCTGTGGCAGCACTGAATTTACAAAAATCTACAAATTTAAATGCACTTAAATACAACCATGATTGATAAAAAGCTGAACTTGAAAATTCACCTTGTTCAATTCTATTCGCGTTGAAAATGCTAGTAGATATGCGAGTAAGTTAAGTATTTTTTTTCTTTTCTAATTATTTGTAAAAATTTTTATTTTTGTACCACCTGAGTGAAACACATCGTTTCTTGGTGCTGCATACAAATCTGGCCGCACAATTGCTCTAGCACTAGAATTTTGAGATATCCTAATCTCAAAGTGCCAAAATCACGGTTTTTGGCGATATTTGAGGTTATATAATGAAAACAAAATTTTTTTGCTCATTTCTAATTAGAGCATTTTCGATTTTTCTTTCTTGAGTTATATCAGTTTTAATGTGCAGTACTTCGGTATTACGTCGTAAGCATGAGTCATTATAGCATGTGGCTTTTCAATCGTTATGAGCGAAAAAGTTTTGTTTATTGATTTATGTATGCATTCTTGTAAATATTGTTAATTTATTCAAAACCATTTGGTACTTTTAGTGTGGTAAAACACTTTTTTCCAAGTTTTTGGTGCTTTTTGAAACGCAAAAGTTGGCAACACTGCTTGATTGTATCAAATTGTTCGAATCGATACAAAACTATCCCACTGGGAAAATAGGTAAGCACCTTACGAGGTAAGCCATGTTTTCTTTCAGTTTTTAGTACCAAAATTGTCATCATGGCCAATGTCATCTACTAGTAAAGCACAAAATGAACACCTCCAACGACACATTACGTTGTCAGTTGCAAAGTAACGTGCAGCCGAAGTTATCTCCAAGCGCCGAACTACTCCGAGCGACTTCTCTGCATTACACGTAACTTACTTTGTAAAGCGGCTCAGAAGTATGTCTGATACCAAATGTACATTCTAAATTCCTAATTACATAGGCAATGACTGCCAGGTGAAGAGTAAGTTGCTAATAAGGTATTATTACGTGCTCCTAATTCCCACTGGGATGTTGCGTGTATACATATGTATGTATGTATGTATATGTATGAACGAACATTTCCTTACGCTGCAAGAATCGTTGCGATCAGTGTTGCCAAACATTGACTTTTCCTACCAAAACTGGTAGGTTTTTTCACATTTGGTAGGTTGGTAGGCTTGATTGAATTTTGGCAGGTTTCGGGACAATGAGTAATAGTTATTTTCTAAAAATAGAAAATATGTACGTTCAGTATATTTTGCTTAGCTGCACATCCCTCTTTGCACGAAAAACTTGTGCACGTAACCGAAAAAGGCACTTAAGCGAATTTTCTTTACTACTTCAATGAGGAAGGTATCCGAATCCCTATGAAACCAAATATTGGCGGAGCACTTACCATGTACAAATTACAGCAAGCGAAATTTTTACCGATTGCTATCTAATTGTCTATATATATAACCAGGGTTGCCACTGACGAAAAAAAATATTTACCATCCACTTACAAAAATCTACCAAATCTGGAAAATATCTACCAATACATTTTTTATAGTTATTTTAACAAAAACAATAGTTTTGTTGTTTTTTATTTATCTTAATTAAAACTGTTATTTATTTTTTTTTAGTTATTTCAATAAGAATTAAAATTGTTTTTAAGGAGCTTTTTATTTAACTAATTATACGGTATTTGAGTCATATTATTCGCATATTCTCAGTTTCCTTCAACACATACAACATTTAAAAAAATTCAAAAAATTTCCTCCAAATTTCGAATTTTTTACTCTGAATTTTTAGAACAATTTAAGGTACCAAGTTTTAAAGCAAATAATGCTTAAGTATAGCTCGCAATGTGCTTCCCGTTGATTTTTTTTTTTAATTTTTTTGTCGCCAGTCTTTTGTGTTTTGTTTTTTTAATTGAGAATTTCTATTTATAATAAATGGCGTTGATTTGATTTTTTTGCGAACAATCATAGTGAGTCATTAGATACCTGGCAATTTTTTCTTTATATGTATTTAAATAATCATTTAAAATATTTAGGCAATCAAAAGCTCCTCGGGATTCCAGTAAAATGAGTTTTGAATGGAGCACGATATGTTCGCTTTATATCAATATACATTTATACGTATGTAAGCATGTATATAAAAAGTATGCAAAGAAATTTATAATATCAAGAAGAAATCGGGAACGAAAAGTTCAACAAAAATCTACCAAAATGAGAAAAAATTTACCTATTTACCAACACAAATTTTGTCTACCAATTTTGGTAACAATTTACCAAAGTGGCAACCCTGTATATAACTACATAAATTGATAGCCATTTTCGTTGTTCTGCGAGATGAGCAAAATAGGGCCAGTGCAGGTAAACGTTATACTTTCATTGATAATTGATACTAGTCGCACAATTTTTAAGGCTGGTATCGCCAATGTGCAGGTATGTTGAATGGATCTATCGGAGCAGTTTCCTTATAAATTTTAAAAATAATGCCTCTGATGCGCATTTTGGGGTAGGTATCTTAAATGTGCACCTAAGCATAGAGGCAGCAAAGCAAAATATACTGTATCTCCAAATATTTTAGCAACCTTTTTTACACAAATATTTCACAGGTGCGTTCGTAAAATGGCGGCCACAAACATGTAAATATACCTGATTCCTAAGTACAAATGTATACCTTATTATTGCCAATATGCAATACGGGCATCCATATATCGTAACCAAAGGATGAAAAGGTGCCAAGTCCATTTTTGGAAATTTTTCGGGAGAGACGAAAAATCGATGTAGTTTCGTATTACCTGCCATTCTGCATAAAAAATTAGACTTAAAAAAATGGACTTGGCACCTTTTCTCCTTTAGATAGTGATATAATTTATGGCGTACTTGGACCAAGATTCCAGAAAAGTCTGCCAATGGGCTCGTTCTCAACCATATTTCAGGCGGAAGTCTTCCCAATCGAAGTATGTGTTCGCGAATGTCATCGTAGAAGGCAAATGAGGCCAGAACAAATATTATGTCGGACATTCAGGCAGCGCTAAAGGCCTTAGAGTCTTTTAAAACGGCATCAAGGCTTGTAAACTCTGGAACCACCTGCAAGCCCACAACAGCCTCACGCATGAAGGGCTTGAAGGCAACGAAAGGGCTGACTGTCTCGCAAAGCGTGAAGTCCAAATGCGTTTGCATGGTCCCTAGCCTTTCTGCGGTGCATCTAAAGGATACACTGCAGACCTACTTAAGAGCTAGCTGGGAATAATTTCAAATTGCTGCCTACTGGCGGAAGTCAAAGGGAATAAGACAATCAAAGATATGCATAACTCTTTCCAGCAGGAACTCCAAAAGACACCTTGAACTTAGAACTCTTGCTGGCAACCTGACAGCACACTGCAAGTTAACGTACGGTTTTAATTAAATGGGTCTTTCTGTAGCGACGGACTGTAGGGTTTGTCGGCTGGTGAAAGAAACCCCAGAATATATTGTTTGTGCCTGTCCACGAAGCATGAATCGTAGATTGATACACCTTAGAGAACGATTGTCTTCTCCATCTAAAATTTGGAGCATGGCCTCATCCAAAGTGCTAAGCTTTTTAAATAGCCTAAGGTTGGAGTGATTACAATTTTGATTTAGCACAATATATCTTCTTAGGTCGCAGCGCGGGTATCTTCGACGTCATAATAATAACATCGTCACTGGACACGAATAAAGAACTCGGAAAAGCTCTTTGGGGAGTTCTGGGGAATACTGTTGCACTCGCAAATATAGTTTTATTTATTTATTTATTTATATTCAATCTACAGTACAAAGTACCTTACAGACTAAAGAAACAATAATAATTATATTTAATACATACTTATCAAATAATAGAATTTAAGATCAACACAAAGTTAAATCTTGATAAGGAAAAATCAATTAATTTAAAAGAAGATAAGTCATTAAATTCTTTTAAGGCACGCGTAATAGGTACATTACTTTCAAAATTAGTTTTGCAACTAACAACGTAAAAAGGAAGAAAGCTTCGCAGATTTCTTTGCGGAACGTTAAAATTTATTCGCTCTAGAAGAGTTGGACAATCGACATTGCCATTAACTATATTGAAAATAAACGAGAGAGCTAGAATGGACCTTCTTTTCTCTAGAGAGCATAGATCAATAAGCAATAGCCGAGATTGGTACGGTGGCATTGGATCCTCGAACCGTAAAGAACGCAATGCATGCTTTAGAAATATCTTTTGAACCCGTTCGATCCTATTTATCGGTTGTTGATCATAGGGTCTCCAGATAATTACTGCATATTCTAAATTGGAGCGTACAAGAGAAGTAAAAAGAAGCTTAAAAGTGTATGGATCAGAAAAATCAGTGGAACTACGTCGAATAAATCCCAATACCGAATAAGCCTTTGAAAGAATGAAATTTATGTGATTATTAAATGAAAACTTTGACTCGAAAACCACTCCAAGATCTTTAGTCTCTGAAACTTTGTTTAAAACACAGTTATCAATAAAATAAGGGGTAGATGTAGCATTAAGACGCCTAGTATAAGTTAAGTGAAAACACTTAGCAATGTTCAACGACAGCCGCGACTTTTCACACCACAAATGAAGACTGTTCAAATCACTTTGAAGCTTACTTGAGTCTTCCATATTGTTAACCATCGTAAAAATTTTCAAATCATCAGCAAAAAGAAGATAATTTGAAAAGGTAAAACAACTTCCAATGTCATTTATAAAAAGAACAAAAAGTAGAGGGCCTAAAATGCTACCTTGAAGAACCCCAGAAGGGGCAACAAAAAAGTCCGAAGTTGAGGAATCAATTGAGACAGCACAACGACGATTGGATAGATATGACGTTATCCATTGCAAAACGGATGAATGGAAGCCAAGGCAAGCTAACTTACTGATCAGAATCCTGTGGGAGACTCTGTCAAACGCCTTAGAGAAGTCAGTATATATGCAATCCACTTGCGAGCCAATCGAAAACGCTGAGGTGCAAAAATCGCTAAATACCATTAAGTTAGAGACTGTCGAGCGCCCAGAAATAAATCCATGTTGGTATGGGCTTAGTAATGATTTTACAGCGAAATAGATTTTGTCCTTAACAACACTTTCAAACAGCTTCGAAATATTTGATAGTTTTGCAATTGGCCTATAATTACGAACATTACTTTTACTACCATTTTTGAAAAGTGGCGTAATTGTTGTTATCTTCCACTCATTAATACCGGAAGAAAGGGATTTGTTGAAAATCAAGTGTAAAGGATATGACAACGCTGGACAGGCTCTTAAAAAAAGAGCTGATAGGCCGATTTTGGCGAAGTATTGAGAGAAAGCATCGCCCTTGAAACTTCGATTTTGTTCTTAAGCCAGAAATGTTTTGGTAGTAGATTTTAAGCTCAGCACTAGATTCCGGAGAAGCATTTCCATTCATAGCAGTTAAGACCTTTGGGTTCGACCTCCCCGTTTCCGAAAAAAATTAAAAGGTTTTACCTTTACATTCAAAGGCCAAATTTTCGCATCGAGAATACTAGGAAACTCGGCAGATAGAACACCCAACCTGAAGTTAACATGTGTACGATTTTCTGCTGGGTCATCTTTTTTAATTAATGCATAGCAAGAGATAGCCTTTCTCTCAATTTTTTCATGTTTACACACATAATTGATAATGTCATCAGCAGTGACTTTAGGGTCGAATGACGACAAATGCGCCCACTTCATACGATCAGCTACACACAACTTCGTGCTAACATTAGACCCAACAACAACCACATTGTTATTACGCCGTTTGTTGTTTACTTTCGTCCACACAGTATTATCTTCACATTCGCTTTCATTATTTACTTGTTGTTGAGAAAGCACAGCATTAGCATTACCCGAAGCTGACAGGTTATCGGACACAACCACAGAAGAGACAGCAGGTAGGTTAAGAGAACCACTAACTGCTGTCTGAGCAATAACATTAGAACCACTCTCCTCTCCAATGCTGCGTTGAATTGCAGGCGAAGCGCAATTGTTATGGTCAGCATCACTCACAGCAGAGAAATTTGCATTAAGCTCAGTAGCGAGTTCAGCAACAACACCATTAGCCGATTCTGCACTACTAGAAGCAGAAGAACTCGTGCCCACTGTCAATCCAACGAGGTCAGCGACCTTATTTGAATTTGCTATTGAACGCAAAATTCTTTTATTTGAAGCATCACTATTACTGGCATTGTTATTGTTGCTAGCAGCAATTATGCCAACTTGATTAGATGACGATGCATTTTCATTATTAAGGGTGATTTTTTCTCCACATAAATCGTCTTGAAACTCCTTTAATGCGCGGAAAGCATTTTCAAACTTGGCTAAGCAAGACGAATTATAAACAGAACAGCAAGTGTCACATTTGAATAGTAGGTTTTTGTTGGATTTCAAAAGTTTTAAACATGCCGAGTTTAGTTTAACACATTTGATATGGAAATTGTGTAAACAAAGACCGCAAGCAACAGCATCACCTCCTACACACTGCGCACCGCAATTACCACACAAAGACATCGTAAGAAAACTGATAACGACAGAGCTAAGTAAAAGCACGTCCGCACTCGTCAACGATTTATTTGCAATGACCGCGGACATAAGTTTATGGGTCTTTCTTCGCTGTCAAAGAGGTTAACGCGGCTTTATTTGCCGTCACCTATGTTAAGAAATTTTTGTACGCCTCTTTTTACGCTATCAACTTTTGAGCTCGCGTCTTTATTCGTATCTAGTGACGATATGTATGTATGTGTAAAGAGACATATGTACATATGGATAAGTCTGTACAGTAAAATGAATCGTTATACGCAGTTAATTTGTTTTTATTAATCTAGTTGTGTTTTAGGTTTACTAGTTTATGTTAACTATGTTTTTTGAAAAATTTGACACTGAAAACAAATATTAAAACTCAAAAAAATGTTTGGTAGGTTTTGGTTGGTTATGGTAGGAAAAAAAATTTGTCTGTGGCAACGCTGGTTGCGATGATTGTTATGAGCTCTTGCTTGTATACGTACACACGAAGATTACGCTCTTTGAGCGTGTGCTCGTTCTCTGCCCATGCCTGCTTATGAGGTACAAGCAATAATGATAGAATACAAGATTGCGCCGATCAGAGAGGATTTTTGAGAATAACTTTTGTATGACGTCACACTGGTGCAATTGCGAGGGAGAAATGCCAAAACGTGAGCAAGAATGGAAGAAGAAGAAAAAATGTTGCAAGGAAAACGTAAACAAGTTGCACAAGTGTGACGTCATGCGAACAACGATTCTGTCAAATTCGTTAAGAGAGGAATAGCGGTTCGAGATCGGCGCAACCTCTGTATTCTCTCAATCGTGAGGTACAAGTGCTTGTAGTACCGAATCGTTACTCACATAATAATCTTGTAGCTCGCATGTTCCGTATATGCACCATCAACGTTAACGAATACAACACAACATATTGTGCGGTAACTTAAATGTTTATCGTATCGATACTGAAGTGTGTTGCGTGTGTATGAGCGTGTGAGGCAAGAATGATAGAATACAAGATTGCGCCAAGAATGATAGAATACAAGATTGCGCCAATGAGAGAGGATTTTTGAGCGCAATTTTTGCGTGACGTCATATTGGTGCAATTGCGAGAGAGAAATGCCAAAACGCATATAAAAATTTGTAAACAATGCAGAAAAATGTGTTAATTTTAATATTACATGGCCCAGTTTTGTAGGAATCAATAAATATACAAAGATTGATTAATTAGGAACACGTAGCAATAATTTTGAACATGTAGCCCTTTAGATAAGTGCGATTTTTAGCACATGAAAAGATGGATGTATTAACAGTGTTTGCAATTTCATGTAGACCAAAAGGAAGGTGTGCAGCAAAGTGAATTTTTGGACTTGCCATTTTAAAAGGCCATCCAGAGTGCATATTTGTATTTGTGGACGGTAGCCAACCACCATAAACTCCACAGCTGTTGCCTCCACAGCTTTTGTTTGATGACTTTTGTACCATTTCCGAGAGGATGCTTGACCGTGGCTTTTTTAGAAGCAAATATTCTATGTCAGTAAAACATAATTTAAGCTGAACTATAAAATGTATAATAATTTGGGCACTGTTTTATATTAGGTACGTAACAGCGCGGTAAGATGCCGCTTGAATTAGCGCCTGGCGACCTTATCCACTGGTACATTACGTCATACCAGCACTAAAAAGAATCAGGCTCTAACAAAAATAAGTAGGTAGTGAAGTTCATGTATCTATTTACTGTAGAAACTGCTTTTGTATATATGCCATTGCCAGCAAACTAAACAAGCAACTGTCTACATTCACCATAGAAATATACCTACTAGAACTCACCAAAGAAAGGCCAACATAGTTCCATGTAGAAGCAAGCATGTAAATAGTCTTGTTTATTTTATTAGAGTATAAGTATAATTACAATTATATGTGTACAGATTTGCATTTATACATAATACATATTAGTTAAAAATTAAACTAAAATTAAATACTGACATATATATGTACACATGTATTAGCTTTACTCTTGTTCTAACTACAATTCCCTCTGTTTTAATATAAATATGTAAACCCAATACTTGCCTCAAGCATCTTTGTTTATAATATAAAAATCATTTCGAACTGTGTATTATTTTCAATATCTTCCCTAGTACACATAGCTCGATTTGGTGTTTAATGCATCTCCTCGCCGGCAGAACTGCTTCCACTTTTGAACCAGATTTGCGTCAGTAGGAAACGAAAAAAACTTATATCGCACGCTTTCCTTCTGTTTTCACTATTACACTTTGCCACGGCACACTTCATTTTGCTTTGTAATGTCTCAATAATTGTTTAAAACCACGTAGAAATATAAACGCACAAATATTAAAATTGTTATTTGGTTGTTTAGTATTCTCACAATCAACAAATGCACCACAATTCACGCACACAACTGATTCTGTCAAAATCACAAAGAGCGGATTAGCGGTACCGCTATTGGCGCAATCTCTATTTCTCTCAATCGTGCGTGTGTGGTACAAGCAGGGATGGAATTTCAAAATGTGCCTAATGGTCTTCAAAAATTGTGCCGAAAAGAATATGAAAGTGCCACAAAATTAAATTTCTTTTATAATTATTTTTTAATATAAAAATTATTAATTAACTAAATTATTACAGTAAATCACTTTTATGAGGGATTCTTTATAGGCGGCATACACGGTGCGCCTGAATCGCGAGTCGGTTTGGATGTGTTAAGTAAAAATTAATATGTGTTAGTTACAACGACATGACTCTGGTATGACTCTGAATGACTCAACTGTGTGTAGTCGAAAGGTGAGTGAACACGTACACAGTTGACTCGCGAGTCAGACGCACCGTCTATGTTGCCTATTAGACATATATGTACATAAATTCATAGTAAAATTACACAGAATTCCAATTACGGAAGGGAAATACACCGAAGTACAGCTATTCTGACATTCTTACACTCATATGTATGTACCTATATCCGAAATAATGGCAGTAAGGCATTTTGACCAGTTTCGCCTATTATTTTCATTTATTAATTTAATAAACACAATAAATGTACACAAATCGGCATTTCAAATTTTGTACAAAAATTAAAAAACTCAGCAAGTTTTCGCAACAAAATACTTTGAATTCAGAATTTTTAGGGAGATTCCTAGTTTTCGATGTTATGCATTTTTCCATATAAAGTGTGTTCGAAATTTTTTTAAATGGATCAAAATATATGACACCGTCAGAAAAAGATATCAAAAATCATCGGGATATTGCAGAAACTTGCACTTTCATTTAATGAACTATAAAACTGCGAACTTAGAATCTTTTCAAAAATTCTGAATTAAAAGCTTGTTGTGGCGAAAACTTACTTTTCGTACTGCATATTCACAACAGAATTCAGCGGTTTGCAAATAATTTTCACAGCCCTTATTTTAATTTTTAAGTGCTTTTAATTTTCACTTTTTGTAATTTTTTAATCTATAATGCGGTATGTAATATTTTGTTATATATTTTGTTATATATTCATTCTAAAATCTATATTTTATGATTGTGCCAAAACAGGATGAATTGTACCAAAAGTGCCTTTGAGAATGAAAGGGCCAAAAATGGCACTATTGTGCCTACTTTTCCATCACAGGGTACAAGTGCTCGATTGTATCAAATTGTTCGAATCGATACAAAAATATGTTGCGTGTATACATATGTATATATTAGACTGCATCACTCCCCATACAAAAAAAAAATCGGTACTATTTTTCCATTGGAATTATAAAATCTACTATATTTTAAGACATCCACCAAAATATTTCGGAAAAATATTAAGACTTAAGTGAGCTGGACCGATTTGAAAATACCTGGTGGTTCGTGTCACCACTACGAGATGCTTTGGTTTGTATGTGGGGTCTGTACGTACCATCATTTAATTTTTTTCAAACATTCAGGAATTAAAGCACACAAAAAACTAAGAAGGTTTTGTTCCAGGACGTTTTGATTCGAATGCCTGTGTGGGCGTGGCTGCTGCCTGAAATTCGAAAAAAGGCAATTTTTTAAACTACCACTGAGGCCGCACTACTCAGTCCATGTCATTTATGAGGATATCAGTAGAAGGGTCTTCAAACAAGCTATCTAACGCTATCTTTTGTGTTTATAAAATATAAATACGCCATAACCTTATCGCCTAAACTCTAAATCGGGCTGCTGAAAATAGAGATTTCGGGCATTTTCTCAAAAACTGGTCAGTCGATTTTATTATAAGTTTCCACAAGTATAGCCCAAAACCTTAGCTTTCATTTGGTATATAGCTTATATCTGGGAAAACTCTTGTTGTGGAGATGTTTCGATTCAAATTGAAAACATGTCGCTCCAAAAAGGGTCAAATGGTTAAAAATTAACATATCCGTCTAATTTGGTTACTTTAAGATATAAAAATAACATACCCAGTTCCCCGAAAAAAATTTCCCATTGCCCGGTTGCCACTTAAACCGAAATTCCCTGCAAATCGGGGAATTTCCCGTGAGTTGACAAGTTGAAGGATGCAGCTGTGCTAATCACTTCGTACATGTCTTGGAAGCCACAATTTATGTGTATTTTAGAGTTTTTTTCGGTCACATGCCGACATTGTAAGATTCTTCCCCATTTTAATTGCAGGTATGTACACAGTATTTAACTATGCTACATGGGTTTATCACCCGCACTTAACCTACTTGGTATTTACCTATAGTTGTACCTAAATATGTATGTATGAATGCATTTAGTTCACCCAATGTGCCGCTACTTCTTACATACATATGTATAAATTGCCACTGAGCAAAGCTACTTGAGAAAAAATCATTAGTTTAATAGCACGAGTGCAACACCGTACACGTGATAGGAGTAAAACTTCTTAAAAAAAAACACATGTGTGCGCCCCACACCCAGTAGAAATCTTAACAACAATTAAACTAAGACGAATACAGTTGTTTATTGCATCCAAAGTTGGTACCAAGTTGATAAGTTTTTATCATTTCTCATATTTTTTTTATTTTTAATTTTTTCGAACACATATCATCCTTGATATCATCATATCCTTGATCATCCTTTTTTGCTTTATTCCGTTTTCGAAAAACTATGTGTTTCAATGGACACATCGATTTGAATACATAATTTAGATTTCGAGAATATTTTTAGCAATTTATTTGAGAAAAATAAACATTTAGTTTATTTTTTGTATTTTCGTCGATTTTAAATTTGCTACCCCAAAATAATTGATATCAAATAAAACACCTCTTTGAGGTAAAATTTTCAAGTGACGAAAGCTGAACTAAAAAACACAAAATTTATGATATCAATTTCGTGACGAAAATTATACGAATTTTTTAACTGCCTTTGAAACGTACGGAAAATCTTTTTTTATTTATTCGGAACGTTGCGAAATTCCGTCTACTGCTAGAAACACAAAATAAAACACAGAACTTTTGCACCGATTCGTATGAATAAAACAAGATTTTCCGTACGTTTCAAAGGCAGTTTAAAAATTCGTATAATTTTCGTCACGAAGTTGATATCATAAATTTTGTGTTTCTAGTTCAGCTTTCGTCACTCGAAAATTTTACCTCAAAGAGGTGTTTTATTTGATTTTGATAAGCCGAGATATCCAGTATGCAACTGTCTGTTTTATTTCAGTTTGTCTCACATCAGTGTATATGTACATATGTGGCTATCATACAGTGTTACCTTACTGAATATATTCAATTATACAACATCTCCCTTCTTAGGCTAATAGCATAATTAGATATGTTGTTATACAAAGGCCTTAAATCTATTTACTTTTTCCAAAAGTATTTTTATACGAAGTACATATCGTCGTTTAAAGTACAAAACCGCGTATCGTCATTCTGCAAAACCGCTTAACTGACATTGGCTGCCAAAAATTGGATTTGCTCACACAAGCTCTTGGCTCAATCCTTATCCATCCGTCCTGAAATGTACTAGCCAGAAATGCGATTGCTTTAAAAAAAAGAGAACCATTTTGAAATATGAGTGTTTTTACGCTATAGAAAATAATTTCTACAACTTCATATACGCGGTTTTGCATTTTGCTGATACGCGGTTTTGCATTTTGTTGATACGCGGTTTTGCACTTTAAACGACGATATGTAAGTCCAAATGTAGGTATATGTATTACGTATATACATATATATGTAGATATACACAAATAGCTAAAATTCATTAAAAAGTTAAATGTTACTCGTTGTATCTACATAGTTACAAGTTTAGTTTAAAAATTTACAAATAATTAATAAGTATTTAAAGACGAGGTCGGAGCCATTTTGAATTTCGCCGCAGTACGGTCCCATCCGGTTGTATCCAGTACGACCGTGGAGCATTATCAATTTCAACAATTACTGATTCAACCCATTCTCGCGGCTTCCTTTGGTACCAGACTTTTTGTCCTTTTGTAAAATCCGGCTTGTGTTTGGCAGTACGGTCGTAGTGTTGCTTGCTCAATACATTTGATTCTTCCAAATTTTTCTTTATGTTCGGAATAATATTCGGTTGATATAGGCTTGACTTCGCTGGTAAAAAAGTTCTCGTTTTTCTACTCATTAGCAGTTCGACTGGTGAGGCATCAATAGACTTCAACGGTGTATTGCTATATTCGAGCAACGCTAGCCACAAATCTGTTCCACTTTCCCTCGACTTTTTCAGTAAAGCTTTAGCGATACCGACGAACTTCTCTGCAAAACCATTTGCCTGCGAATAATTCGGACTGGTGGTTTGAAGCTTTATTTCGAACGATTTACAAAAATTCTTGAACTCTAGTGAACTGAAAGGCATATTATCGCTTGTTATTTCCAGCGGAATTCCGTGATTTGAGAAACAAATTTTTAGTTTATTTATACATTCACTAGCGGTTTTGGATCTAAGTGGTATTATATCAAAATATTTGGAATAATAGTCGGCAAGTATTAGGTATTGTTTGTTTTACTCTTTCGATATCTTCATCTCTTCGTGGCCAATATACCAGGCCTCGTGCTCTCTTTTTAGTTTTTTCTATGCCTATACATGTCACACGTGCAATTGCTTGAGTACACTTTCTCTCAAAATACTTGGAACAATTATACGATCATTTAAAAATATTATGTCGTTATCAACTATTAGCTCATTTCGGTGCTTCCAGTAATATCTAATTTCTTCATTTAGATGCTTTTTATCGCTGGGCCATCCGTTTGGTAGAAGGTTTTTAGTTTTTTGAGGCACGGATCGTTTTCTAAGCCTTTTCTAAATGAATCGAGACGTTCATCAGTTACGTTTAATGAATGCACAAACTCAGATCAGAGATCCTCATCATTAACATTTACACTTGATTTGTCGTAGTAACGAGACAACAAATCTGCTATATATAAATTTTTACCAGGCACATAAACCAAGTGTATGTCGTACTTAATCAAGCTAAGCTTCATTCGCTGCAGTCTAGCGGATGGGATCTTAGAAAACTTTTTTGTCATAATCGACCCAAGTGGTTTGTGATCACTACGAATTGTTATGTTTCTGCCATATATAAAAAAGAGATTTTTTTTGCACGCGAAAACTACTGCCAGAAACTCCTTCTCAATTTGCGCGTAGTTTATTTCAGCATCCGTTAAGCTTCTCAAAGCGAATGCAACCGGCTTACCCCCTGAAGTAAACAACAGACTAGCCCTGATTTGGAGGCATCCGTTTCAATCGTTATCTCTTTCGATTCATCGAATGTCTGCAGAACGGGTGCATGAGCGATAACATTTTTTATTGAGTCTAGACATTTATCATGCGAAGGTAACTAATTGAATACAGCATCACGTTTTAATAACTCTCGTAGCGGACTTGAAAGTTCAGACAGATTTGGTATATACTCTCGAATGTAATTAATGACACCTAATAGCTTCTACAGATCTTTTTTGTCTTTCGGAGGGCCTATTTCAAGAATAGCTTTCAATCTGTCCGGATCGCACTTAATACCTTCGCTTGATATAATTTTTCCTAAATATTTTACCTCACTGACTTTATATGAATTTTGTTAACGTTGAACTTTATGTTTTTTGCTCGTGCCCTATCAACAACTTGCTGCAGAATGCGATCGTGCTCCTCAGGAGTATCTGCCGTAACTAATACGTCATCAATGTATACAATAACTTTTCTTATACCTTCAAAATTTCTCTCATTATATTTTTGAAACAGTTCCGGAGCGACTTTAATTCCAAACGGTAGGCGTTTAAAGCGATAACATCCAAAGGGTGTATTAAAACTGCACAAGTTGCTCGCGGTTTCACTTAGTCCGATTTGATAAAATCCGTCCTTCAAATCCAAAACACTGAAAATTCGTTTATTTGCAATTCTAGCAGAAATCGAGTCAAATGAAGGGATTGTATGATTTTAAAGCATTAAGTCTGAATTTATTTCTTTTGGGTCAATACATAAACGCAGTATTCCGTCCTTTTTTCTGCAATGACTAAGTTTGACGCCCTCTCTATCGGTCCATCGACACGTTCAATAACACCATTTTGTTCCATCTTATTTAGTTCTTCTTTTACTTTGCTTCTTAGTTTCAGAGGTATTCGTCTGGCAGGTTTTACTATCGGAATGGAGTTAGATTTAAATTTAATTTCATTATTTTCTACAAAGCATCCCATACCTTGAAAAATATCTTTGTTTTTATTAATAAAATTGTCTTTCGTTGAACAGGATATTGCGGCAATCCTTTGCACCCGATTCAGTTGTTCACAGGCCTGCAATCCTAGAAGTGGCTCAAACTCCGTATCAATCACGAAAAATTTTTGAGTTATGACCTCGCGGCTGCACATTACCACACATTCTACTATACCTTTGTAATTAATGTCCGATCCCCCATAACTTTCGGGCGCCATCCCGCTTTGTTGCAGTCTTATATTATTTATATATTGTTACGATTACCCTTGAAACCTCGTCCGGATTTCCCAAAGCTTTCGGTTCGTATCGCTGGATTGTTAAATAAATGCAATCGACCACCAAATTGTAGTACAATTAACTTTATTGTACAACAAACAATTTTACAATACTTGCTAATACAGTAAAAACACTACAATACTTGTTAAAGCAATTACAACGCTTTACCGAACTTGTTACACACAATTAAACTTATAGCTTGCTTATTCGCAACTCGCTTCTCTGCTCACTTTACTTGTAGCTTGCTGACTTGTAACCAACTCACCTCACTGTAGCGGCGCCCTTATATACCTGCGCTGGCACTTATGGCAACTCTAGAACATTCTGAAGTTTATCGCTCATTCTCTTTCTCTCGCTGTTCGCAGTGTTCATCCAACTTGTCGTTTCTCTTTGTGGAACATTCTACGTCATTCCTCGAACATTCTGCCTATTTCTCGTTGTTCGCTTTGTGTTGCCGCAGTATTCGCCACACTGCCCTCCACCTAAGTCTGATCGTCCCGATCAGACACACTTGCGGTTCCAAACGCTGCAAGCCGTTCCAAGTGGACCACCTTCATCTTGTTTCTTGGTCTCCCAACGGTCTGGATCCGATACACTACGTCATTTAGCCGTTTTACGACCTTATAAGGACCTTCCCAGTTTCATTGTAGTTTTGGGGACAAACCTTTCTTTCGTTGTGGATTGTACAGCAACACCAAATCTCCTTCCTGGAAACCCTCGGAATTCATCGCCTTATCATACCTGGCTTTCATCTTGTCACTCATAATTTGTGTGCGCTGTCTCACAAGAGCATGTATCTCTCTCAGCTCCTCTTCCAGGATGTTTGAAGTCTCTTTTCCAATCCTTCTAGCATCGCCAGTCACCCCAAACTTCAGATCACTAGGCAAACGGAGTGAGCTCCCCTTGCAGGAGTTTTACCCGTTGTTTCATGCACTGCTGACCGGTATCCCATCAGGAACAAGGGTATGCGGACATCCCAATCTTTTTGATTCTTGTCCACGACCTTCCGCAAATGCTCTTCCAGGGTTCGGTTGAACCGTTCCACCATGCCGTCTGATTGGGGATGAAGAGCCGTCGTTCGAGTTTTCCGGATAACCAGTATCTGGCACATCTCTTGGAACACCGCCGACTCAAAATTTCTTCCCTGGTCAGAGTGCAGCTCTATAGGTACACCGTATCTCGCAACCCAATTGTAGGTGAATACCTCCGCTACTGTTTTAGCTTCCTGGTTTGGAATCGGGTATACCTCCGGCCATTTGCTAAAGTAGTCCATAACCACAAGGACGTATTTGTTTCCCTGTACGCTCATAGGAAATGGACCGGCTACATCCATGGCAATCCGCTCGAAAGGTGCACCTGAGTTATATTGCTTCATCTGGCCATGACTTCTGGATTTCGGCCCCTTAGCTGCAATACACTCCGCGCAGTTAGCAATCCACTCTGCGACCGATTGCCCACAACCAACCCAATAGAACCTCTGCTTAACCTTCTCCAGGGTCTTCGTGATTCCCAGGTGCCCTCCACTAGGACCATTGTGGAATTCCTTGAGTACATCCGGAATTCGTACCCTTGGAACCACTATCAGGTTGCGGGAGCACTGGCCATCTTCGCTTTCCCATACCCTATGAAAACAGCCAGATATTAATTTTAAGCTGTTCCATTGTGCCCAGTACGCCTTTGCGATGGGGCTTTCTGCTGCCATTTGCTCCTTAGTTGGCTTCCTGTCCACCTCCAGTCCATGCATCAAAAGCTCCAGATCTGGATCTTCCTGCTGACACTTTCGTAGCTGTTCTTCCTTCCACTCTTCCGCTGGTGTTATTGTCGTTAGACGGACGTCTATAATGTCCTCTTTTCCCTCAGCTTTTGAGCAGTGTTTACATTCCAGGCTACATGGTCGGCGGAACATGGCATCAGCATTACCGTGGACACTTCCCTTGCGGTGCTTAATAGCGAAGTCATAACTTTGCAGTCTCTCAATCCACCGAGCTAGCTGTCCTTCTGGATTCTTAAACTGTAGTAGCCACTTCAGCGCTGCATGGTCCGTTCGAGCTCGGAAACGTTGCCCATAGAGGTACTTGTGGAAATGTTTGACGCAGTCCACCAACGCTAGTAGTTCTCTCCGAGTTACGCAGTAGTTCCTCTCTGGTTTTCCAATCGACCGGCTATAGTAGGCAACTACCTTCTCCTGCCCATCAATTACCTGCGACAGTACGCCTCCTATGGCATAACCACTAGCATCCGTATCCAAAATAAACGTTGCACCTGGAACGGGATACGCTAGCATAGGTGCAGTACATAGTCGTTCCTTCAGAGTCTGGAAAGTCTCCTCCTGCTCCTTGTTCCACTCGAAGGCTCTGTTTTTCCTAGTGAGCTCGTGGAGGCTATTAGCAACGCTGGCGAAATTCGGAACAAATCGGCGGTAGTAGGTGCATAGCCCAAGAAAACTTCGTAGTTCGTGCAGGTTCCTAGGTCTTGGCCAATCCTTTACTGCTTCTATCTTTTCCTGCGCAGTACAGATGCCCTTCGTTGTCACCTTGTGCCCTAAGTAGTTCACCTCCTTCCTGAACAGTGAGCACTTTTTAGGACTTAGCTTCAGACCAGCGCCAGCTATGCTCTGGAAAACTTCTTCCAAATTGTTCAGGTGTTCCTCAAAGCTTTTACCCAATACGATAATGTCGTCTAGATACACCAAACATGTTTTCCAATGCAGTCCTTTGAGCACATGGTCCATAAGTCGTTCAAAAGTGGCAGGAGCGTTGCATAATCCAAAGGGCATCACCGTGAATTGCCACAGACCGTCTCCAACGCTGAAAGCTGTCTTCTCCTTATCCTTGTCACTTACCTCCACTTGCCAATAACCGCTCTTAAGGTCGAGTGTTGAGAACCACTTTGTTCCTGTCAACGAGTCCAGAGTGTCATCGATCCTGGGAAGAGGATAGCTGTCCTTTTTGGTCACATCATTTAGTTTCCGGTAGTCTACGCAGAACCGCATTTGACCATCCTTCTTCTTCACAAGTACTACCGGCGAACTCCATGGACTCGCTGATGGTTCAATCACACCACTCTCGCTCATTTCTTTTATTATTTGGCTAACAGTTTCACGTTTGGCAAGTGGAACACTCCGAGGAGCTTGACGGATTGGCCTTGCATCGCCAGTATCAATGCGATGTTTCACAACGTTAGTCCTGCCTGGTTCGTCGCCATTCTTGTCGAATATGTTGCAGTATCTTCGGAGAAGTTCCTTAGCCTTGTGCTGGTATTTTTCTTTCAACCCTTCCGTACATGCATTAATGTCTTCCGCAATGTCATTCTCGCCAGTGGAATCGCTTTCAGGTAACTTTTCGCAGTTGAAGATTGCCTCTACCTCTCAACATTGCCCCAGTACAGTTCCTCTTCGGAGTTTGACTGGTGATTTGAACTCATTGAGCACTTGAACTGGGATGCGTCCATCCTTTTGCGTCTTAGCCAAGGTTTTACCAATAAGTACGTCCGGTGTAGAATTTTGTGTTGCTTCAACAACCCACAATTTGTTTGTCCCACAATCTCCATAAATCTTTGCCCACACAACTGCTTCTGAGTTCGGTGGAATCTGCTCGCTTTCCTCTAAAATCACTCGCTTGCTGCTGTACGGACCATCATACCCAAACCGAAGGGGCACTTCCATGTTGTTATACGTCATAATCCTGTTCTTCATGTTGATCTTCATACCTTGATCAAGCATGAAGTCTAATCCAATGATGACTTCATCCATAATCGCCGCGACTATGAACTTGTGTAACACCGTCACATTCCCTATTGCGACTTTGCATGTTACCTCTCCTACAACTTGGGTGTCCTCACCAGTTGCTGTCCTCAACCGTGCTCCAGGTAATGGCCTTACCTCTTTAGTGACCAAATCAGATCGAATGATGGAATGTGATGCGCCCGTATCCACAGTTAGTACTCGCTAATGTCCGTCCACATATCCACCAACAGTAACGTTGCTCGCTTTTCTGCCAATTCGCGAGACGGAGATTAGGGGGCATTCAATTGCGGGAGCCAGCGCGCGCCCCTTGCTGCTGGCTCGTTTTAGTTTAACGACTGATTGGAGTTGGTTTCGTCTCCTTCAGCCCTGCGTTTGCGTCATGCTGAATTATTGTGACCATTGGAAATTGCGCTGCAATCGCGGGCGAAGTGGCCTGACTTTCCACATTTAAAACATTTGCCAGAACCATGCTTTTTCTCGCCCAGCAGTTGGATAATCTTCTTCAGCATTTCATTTGTCTCGTCCGGTGTTTCCACTTCCACGCGATGTGCTTTGTAGGCTGGTCTACTTAGGAGCGCCGCGGTTTCACGGGTCTGAGCATACGAGACAGTTTCAGCAAATGTTGGCTTGGGATTCGCGTACGTCTCTCGCTTGGTATACACGTCCCGAATTCCGTTGATGAACCTCTGGATTTTTACTCTTTCGAGGTGCTCGCCAGATGCATCTCCAATTGCCAAATGAGCCAACCTTTCGATCTCGGAGGCGAATTCCTGTAAAGTCTCGTTGGATTTCTGGCAGCGATTCTCCAGCTCCATCTGGTAAATCTGTCTCCTGTGCTCGCTACCATAACGTCTTTCCACTGCACCCATTAACGCATCGTAACTGTTCACAATCAGGAATAGTCTGCTAGATTTCCGCTGCAGGTCCTTTTAATGCAACAAACAGTGCAGCGGATTTATCCTCCATGCTCCAGTGATTTGCTGTAGCTGTCTTCTCAAACTGGAGCTTAAAGACTTGGAAAGGAATCGTGCCGTCAAAGGATGGAGTCTTTACCTTGGGCGCGCTGGTCGAAGAAGGTGGGCGATTCAACTGCATATCTCGGAGGCGACCTTCCAACTCTTCTACCTTAGCCTCGACTTTCTCCCGTCTCTCTTCAAGTTTGTCCTGTATTTGTGTAATTTTTTCATCCTGTGCTTCCAGCTGTGATGACATGCGTGCCTCCTGTGCCTGTAGCTGAGTTTCTAACCGGGATGACACCTGCGCTGATACCTCGGAAGATATACGTAACGTCTGACGACAACTGCGACCTCTGTTCCTGCATCATCTGTGACATGGCAGCCAATAACGTGTTCATGTCCATACCTGTTGATGAACAAGGAGCATTTTGCTGTTCTTCTACCTTCCCGGATGTCTGCTGCACATCCTTCGACGAACAAGCAGCCTCATCCTTCTGTTCGTCCTTTGCGGATGCATCGTCGGGTTTACCCTGGAAGTCGTATTTGTCCACGTCGATGCCTTCAGCTTCCATAGCCTCCCGCAAACGGGATAATAATTCCACTTTTCTTCCGGAGGTGGCCAAATTACGCTTTTCCAACTCCTGTTTTAGTTCCTCAATCTTTAAGTCCTGAATTTTCGCCATTTTCAGTAGTTTACCCCTCGGGATTTATTTAACAATCCCACTTCTGACACCAATTGTTACGATTACCCTTGAAACCTCGTCCGGATTTCCCAAAGCTTTCGGTTCGTATCGCTGGATTGTTAAATAAATGCAATCGATGACCAAATTGTAGTACAATAACTTTATTGTACAACAAACAATTTTACAATACTTGCTAATACAGTAAAAACACTACAATACTTGTTAAAGCAATTACAACGCTTTACCGAACTTGTTACACACAATTAAACTTATAGCTTGCTTATTCGCAACCATTCTAGCGTGTCTCAGTCCTTTACCCACAAAAGCGGCTATAACTTTTTTTTCTATTCAAAACAGTAAGAGTGGCACCTTTCTAAAATCTTTATTAAATGAGCAACTTTCTTATGTAATGTAAAGTTATAGCTCAGTACATTTTTTTTCACCCGAGATAGTCAAAGTTGGGGAAGAAAATATCAAAAAGTTAAAAATCCAGAAATAGTCCTAATTTTATGATGGTTCCTTAATATATTTTAACTACATTGCATTTGAGTATGGAGAGGCAACTATCTGGAAGTATTTTACATAAAAAATTTACTAAGTATTGCCCGGTTTGTAGTTGCAGTCAAAGAAAAGATATGAAAAGGCACGATTTTTTTTAAATTCGAAAAAATGTAAATAATTCAAAAACGGTGACACTTTTACCTGAAAATTTTTTGTTTATCAGGGAGCTCACCCCCCCCACCTACCTTCCCCTAAAGTTTGGCACGCTACTTCTAGGACACCCTGTATATACATCTTTCATTTGAATGAGTATTAGAAGCTTTATTGGCTCCTGCATTCGGGTTTTGATAAGCAAGTTTCCCCTGAACCGTTTTTTCCATATTTTTGGCCTATGTGCGCTTTTATTCGAAATCTAAATGTTTCGCTACCGAGTATCGAAAGTATTGGATACTTAAAAGTATTGACTAAGCACATCACTACTGCTGTCATCTCGACTGTGACGTCAGCAAAATAGCTGATTCTGTCAAATTCACTGAGAGCCGATTAGCGATATTGCCATCGGCGCCACCTTCTGTATTCTCTCCACCGTGCCTACAACTATATTTTTCGAACAATTGGATCAATCTTTCCTTCAGGGCATGTACTATGTATGTATGTTTGTGTTGTCACCGCTCTTCATGCTGGGGATCAGTGTTGCCGCGGATCATTTTTAGTGGTAGCCGAATTCCCTTAAAAAAGGGCTAAAAAAGTCTTTGTGGCTAAAAGTGGTAGCTAAATTTTTTTACTAACATATATGTACATAAGTATGTAAGTTTACACGCAAACAATTTCAATAAGTAATGGTATAGAAAAACAATGAACTCTGGAAAAAAAAGCAAATATTTCATCCAACCAAAAACCTTTTTGTATAAAAGCGGAAATATACGACACCAGGTTGCTGGCTCCGTTAAGTGATTGTACCATCAGACCCGAAGCATATAACTTACCAGCATGCTGGTACAGTATTTATTTCTTTACAAACGAGGTCGAGGAAAGATTGTAATGATTAGAGCCGAAATTTCATAATTTTTCTACCACTTTGTTAAACATTGTTTTTTTTTTTTTAATTCACAACTGCAATATCGTGAACTTAATCTTCCACAAACACGGCTTTGACTCATATAGTGCAAGAAATTTCCGCCAAAATACTTTTTACTTAGAAAATTTAGCTAATTTCACCACCCACGACACCAGCAGCTGGTACAATCACACCTGAAGAACATACACGGTCAATCGACTTGATGGGCCATTTAACAAATTAAGCATATTAAGAGCCGTAAACTTATCTATTTTAAACTATAGTTAAACCGTTAATACATAAGTTAACAGCCTTAACACTTTTACAGTATGTATGTATAAAAACGTAAGGAACATGCACTACGTATATGTATATATATCAGTCTTTCTTAGTTTAAAAATTCGTCTTTTACATGAATGAAAAAATGAGATCAAATTAAGCATGTACAACTTTTTCATGCCAAGTGTAAGTAAATTCTCCAAAAGTACGTGGTAGCTAAATCTAGCCACCAAAAGGCTAAAAACGGCAACACTGCTGGGGATGCGTATGTACACTTATACATATATACCAGGATTGTTGCGAATATTCGCATTCGCATTCGCAACTGGGGAACTCCGCATTAAAATTAACATTCGCATTCGCAATAATCAATGCGGAGGTTTTGCGAATGCGAATGTTGTTCAAGTGCACCGATAAAACGTATATATGGTAAACAAAATCACAAATTGTAGCCAATATTTGTGCCTGTGGTCGTGAGAGTATTGGTGTCACAAAACTGATCAAATGTCATATTTATCAACTTTGATTAAAATGTCTTTAAACATATCTATTATTTCTCAAGTTATATAACCGCGTTATCAATGGGCAGTCATACAAGTTCCAACTTCTACTTGACTTTTGACATACGTCAAAGGGAACATAGTCTTTTTAGCAATATTTTTTTTCTGTGCCTGCATTGGTTTCTTTTTCTTTTATGATTTTTTTGGACCAATCTTAAAAGACTACTAGACACAAAAGAAGAAAGTGTGCACTTTTCATAGGGATACACATTGAATCCTTTGCTAAAAACTTCTGTGGTAAAACTGTCCCTTCTTTGCTATTTAAAGTCAAAGAGTAAGCTCCTTCAATAGGGATTTCAAGCAGAAATGATCAACGTCTGGCTATAAAAAGAATCGACCCAATAAACAGCAAAAAAATATTTCTCCAACCCTGGAGAAATTCATAGTTCTCAAGTTGATATCCAACATAATTCTCCAACTCATCTCTAACCGACGCGAGGACACGTAAAACGCGATAAAGAAACGAATTTTTAATTATCAAGTGAAAAACGAAAGCTAAATAAAGAGGAAAATTTTACTATTTCAATT
The DNA here is from genome assembly GCF_013731165.1 of Rhagoletis pomonella. Classification (NCBI taxonomy): domain Eukaryota; kingdom Metazoa; phylum Arthropoda; class Insecta; order Diptera; family Tephritidae; genus Rhagoletis; species Rhagoletis pomonella. The sequence goes on from NW_023458559.1 coordinate 5,087,217, forward strand.
TCAGTATTTCAATGATATGTTTGAGACCAATTGGAGAATTACATTGGAGTTCGAGTTGAGAACTAGCATTTTCTCAACTTGAGAAACACTACTTTTTTCATACAAAGAAAAATGCCCTTTTTGTTGAGAACGCTATGATTCACCACTTGATGTACTGTTAAGAAAAACGTTGGAGATTTGAGAAATACCTTATTTCTCAACTCAACCTCAAGTTGAGCTCAAACCTAAATGTTTGTTGGGGATGCTCAAATAATTAAAAAAAACTATAGGTATGACCGTTAATAAGATAAGAATTACGTAACTATCTGATATTCGAATGCTTATAAAAAACAGGAAGCTTTTTAAACAAATAACAACGTTCTGATCCGATTCGGCTGGCAGCCACGACTTTAATACAGAATTTAGTTAAAAATTTCCATATCCACCTATTTAGCTCGCTATAAGCACAAATTTTTCAAACCAGTCGCAGCAGAAAGTATTAAAAATGAATTACAAAATCTAAAATCGGAAACCGTTGATGAAGTTACAGATTCCCCAAATTCTGAAACCGCCAATGGGAATGAAGAATTCTTTTTAAAAAGCTTTAGAACAACCTGATATATGTATCTGGTGTGGCTTGTAAGCGCTTTTTTAAAAAACGATCTCTCCATTATGCTAGATTCTAATTGTTTCTTAAAAATTCTTGACATCCGCATTCGCATCCGCATCCGCGGATGTTAGTTGTTAGATATTCGCATCCGCGGATATCTAAAATACCACATTCGCAACATCCCTAATACATACTCAGATGTGAACAGTCAAATTCGTGCGTAATACATTTTTGTATGAAATTAATATTTTTAAATACGAACATTTTTAAACGATAATCAAATATAACGTATTCATTTTTACTATGCATTATGCATTATGCATTATTTCCCTCAGTGTTGTTGATTTTTTTTGTAATTTCATTTCAGTTTTATACATTAAAGCTTGAATGACAAATCGAAGATAACTTTTGAAAAAAAATAGTGCTTATTGTCAGGTTCCTGGCAACACTACTTTAGAAACAGCTGGTAGCAGTATTCGGACTGCCCTGCGGTTTGGTAGATCCACTCCGGTTTTTAACGTTATTAAAATTTACTCCTCTACTCTGCTTGTCTGAATACCTGCTCCGCCTTTAACTGACGTTAACCCACTATTTAATAATCTTTTTTTAATACTATTTAATAATATATAATCTAATATGGTTATCCATTGAACGCATAAGTTCATCGTAACCGCGTAAATCTCGTAAATAAACGATTTTCCATACAAAATTAAGGAAGCTTTCGAGCTTTACATGGTTACGAGGCATTTACGTATTTAGATGAATTGCCCTAATAGGTATTTAATAATAGTGGTAAAGTCGCTATTGTATATGTGTACATTTTTTTAAATTACGATTATTTAAAATTTGTTTCAAAAATGGTTATAGTATGTACGTCGTATTAAATTATAGTATTTACGTCGTTTAAATTGATATCAACACTTTTCAAATAGGTTGAGTAGTTTCCGAGATAGTAAAAATATAACAAAATAGAAAAGTTTAACCTTATACCCTTTTATGTGCATTGTTCGCGCCAAATAATATTGGTATGGTTGAAATCAGAGTAAAAAGTTCTAACGATCCGCATTTTTGGTTTTCTTGTAGCTAAACGGTTGGTATTCTAGACTTGTTCCAATATCATTTTACAAAAGGTCTCATATTTACGTTTTATTTTATACCTATATATTATTTCCGTAGTAGAGTTGGATTTTTAATTTACGAATCAAACATTGTAAGTTTTACATGAACAATCATGGAAAAATTCACGAGGGGCATTCACCTTAATAAAGAGAAAGCTTTGAGAAACCTCTCATGGAAACTTTATCTGAGTTGTGTGAAATCACTTAGATGTATGAATTTTATGTTACATATACTACGTTTATACGCACAGAATAATCGACTTAATTGAAAGCGCATTGACACCGTACACATTTCGCTCTAGTGTTTATACTTACGGCTTTATATCGGCATCAAAGTAACCGTCTTCAATAGCAAACAAAATTAGCTGTTTTCATTTGACATTTTATAAGTTAACATAGTGGAAAGTGATAAAAAACTATTTTTATTCGGCATTATAAAATCGTGGCAAAGAAAAAGAACGATTATTATTAATCAGCTTTTAAATACTGATGCGATTATTTGGAATTTGAGCGGAACAGCTGATCTCCAATTCGCTTTGAGTGAGAGCGGTGTTTATACACTCTTTCTAATTGTCTGGAGAAATAAACTACCGATTTGAAATGGAGTGTGAGCCAAAACACTTCGCTCTTTCAAAGCGAATTGAAATTCAGTTTATACATATGTTTTGCATCGCGGCGAAATGAATTAAAGCGACTTATGCATGCTTATAAACGTAGTATTTGTTAGGAATATATATATATACCTATGAATATTTGCCTTCAATCCATTTCATTAGCGTTGCCACATAATCCGCTTTGAAATGCATGGTATAAACACTATACTGGAAATCGCATTCAGTTGATGTGGTTTCATTCAAACCTTCGTATAAACGAGGTAATTGATAGATAAACATAACACAAACCGACAGGCTGAAACGAATGCGTGTGATCTAGTATCTTACTTTTCCTAATATTATAAATGTCTTACGTTTTTTTGTTTGGATATTAGTTACTCAATGACGCTAAAACTGCTATACAAGTTATAATGAAATTTCGCATGTAGATAGCTTAAAACTTGGATTAACATAAAGGATCCTTTTTTCTTTAGGTGGATCAAGTTTTGATCTATTGGAAAAATCATATTTAAGGGCATATTGAAATGTGACACGTAGATGGCTTATTGCCTGGATTAACATAAAGGATAATTTTTTTCCGGTAGGTGGACCCGGGTCCGATGTGTTCCAAAAAAACGTAAATTTTGGTCCGATCTGTTTAGCACGTTTACATACATATCGCACGTTTAATAATATACAGATGTAACTCAAAATTTAAGTTTTTGTAGATTTCATTATGCAATTAATATGCTTGATAAGTAGAATATGTTCAGTCTTAAAGACAAGCCAACTTCCCAAATATGGCGAAGATATTAGTCTTTCGATCTGTCTTTTTGTAAACCAACTGTATGAATTGATAAAACTTTGATTGCGTTTTCCCACAAAATTGAAATTTTGAAATACTTCGTTATATTATTAAACGTGCGATATGTATGTGTGTCTACCAATTTTGGTTTCCCGACAATAAATAAAAAAATAATTAAAAATTGAGCAAACAAAGATACCGGTTTTAGATAAATGAATAAACGCACCTAATTCATAAAATAACACAAAAAGTCAAAATATTTAAGAGGTTAAGGTTAGTAATTTTTTAAAGATATATGCTTATCATAACTATACGATACTCGCATATTGACAAGATAAGACTATTTATTTTATAATTTTTTAATTTTAGATATTTTTTTTTATAAAAGTGTAGTTTATTCTTTAACAAAACCCGTACAACATTTAAAAAAAATCAACAAAATTTCGAGCTTTTTAACTCGATTTTTTAGAAAGATTTTGAGTATGCTACTTTGTAGCCTATTAAATTTTACTTACCGTGATAAACTGAAAATTTGAAATAGTTTCGACTTGTATTTTTTTTTTGTTGACAATGTCAAGAGTTTTCTTCCAATGTTCGACGATTTCTTTATATGGGGAAAACAAGCAACACCTTCAACAAATAAATGCCTAAAATTAACAGTGCGTCCCAGCTACTTCAAACTTGTACTTTATTGCACAAAAATAAAGTGGGCTATAAAACTGCATACTCAAAATATTTCTAAGAAATGTACTTAAAAAACTGAAAATTTTGTTGATTTTTTTAAATGTTGCACGAAGAAAGGGACTAAACTTTTATAAAAAAGTGATTAAAATTAAAAAAGAATAAAATAAGTAGTAAAATCTTGTCAACATGTGAGTGTCCTAAAGTTATGATAAGCACTTTATATTTATATATTAGTTGATAGTAATCAAATATTCCATTAGCTCTAACAAGCAAAATGTTTTCCAAACTCATTGGGGTTAAATTTTTACGTAGGTCTGACAAAACATATTTTAAACAGAGAATAATCGCTCTACACTAACTTGAGTACAAGGAATTGCCAAAGTAGATTTAGCAATACAAGTTAATGAATTGTTGTGTGTTGTAATTTTATTTTCTTCAAATGGAATCCTCTGCTCCCGTTCGTACATAAGTAGTTCAGTATCCATAGTCAAAAACGTTCAATTTATTGACTCTTCATTGTACAGTGGTACCGTAGTAACTCATTCGAAAAAAATGTTGATGTATCATTTTGACACCATATCTTGTCTAATTACTAACAAACAGCCACTCTAACTGGGAATAGAAAAAACAAATTAATTTTTTAACGCTAAAACCCCGTTTCAACCGTCGCACAGTGCGTAATTTGGGTGATTTAGGGGAAGGAAAATCGAAAATCGAAGTTGGCAAAAAAAAGGTCAGATACGGTATGTGTGCGTATATATGTCTGATATAATAGAAAATCGGTCCCCAATTGTTAGAAGATTACCTGGAAGAACTCTGAGCTTGTGCAAACATGCCTGTTTTGACGAACGAAAATTGCCAGTTTTACTGCCTTTATCAATCAGTGGTCGTATCCGTCTCATTTCATAACGAGACTGCAGTCTTGGGTATACTTTGCATTTTACACATTGTAAACTCAATTAATTGTCGGCCGCTGTGGTGTAGTGGTAAGCAGTGCGCGCTTTCACTCATCAGCACCTGGGTTCAAGCCCTGGTCAAAGCAACATCGCAATGAATATAGAAAAAGGTTTTTTCTTAACAGCGGTCGTCCCTCGGCAGGCAATGGCAAACCTCCGAGTGTATTTCTGCCATGAAAAACAGCTTCTCATAAAAATACATTCGCCGTTCGGAGTCGGCGTAAAACTGTAGGTCCCTGCCCTTTGTGTGACAACATTAAGGCGCACACCACAAATCGGAGGAGAAGCTCGGCCAAACACTAACATATGTGTAAGCGCCAATCTATTATTATTATTATTAAACTTAATTAAAAACATTATTTTGAAATTTTAGACGTCAACCTTACATATCAATTACGCTCCTTTAGATTAAAAAAAAAAGGGATTTCGCTTTTTTCATGTAAGCATATAAATTGTTTGACAGCGTGTGACATTTGGATTTCTTCAGGAACCTTTAACTGGACATCTGTATATCAAGGGCCAATAGTAAGAATTTACACAAAATTGCACAATTAAAAAAAAAGTCGATTTAAAGTCAACCTTTGGTTAAAAAAAATCGGGTTTTTTGTGTATTTTTTTTGATAAAAAATTAGTCATTGGAATTTTTCTTATTTTGAGGCATGGCAGCTACAAATCTCAAATCAAATCGACCTTAAGGTGAAGAAACACAAATAATAATTTAAGTTTTCTTTTTTTTTGTTTTGATTTTTGTATACATAATTAGTTCTTGTAAAACACTATAGTTAATGCAAAAGGTGAAAACTGTCAGCCAAAATGGTGCGAAGGTATTAGAAATCAAATTATATAATTATATTTATATTTTTTGTGAATATATTGCATACTATGTATCTAATACATATGCCAAATATAAACAAAATCAGTCTATAAATACGGAATTTCAAAATCTTTCGACCCCGGCGCCACCTAACGGGTAAATTTTTTGCAAAAATATTCCTGCACATGCAACCAATATACGTGGAAAAAATAACCCAGATTCGACCATACCTAACAGAGATATATCACTTTTAATTTTTGACTATAAAGACCCTCCCATGGAAATGCCCATATAACATATTAGACTTATGGAATCACCCACATCCTTTGAAAGCGTAATTGTACAGTCTATTAGAAGTACATAACTAAAAAAATATATATTCTAGAGTCAAAATTGTGGGAGCTATGATTTTCCTTCCCCTAAATCGCCGAAATTACCCACTGTGCGTCGAAAGTGAAGACTTTCCATAAGTGCTTATTATTTCTAAAACTACGAATTATTTTAAGTGAATCGCGGAGAAGATTTTGATCAAAAATATATACTTGTCAGAACTTTTTTGAAATGGAGCTGAAAGCTGAAGGTATGTAGAATATTCCAAGTGTTTGATTTTTTTCTTTAAAGTTTAAATATAATTTTAAATAAGCGGCAGAAAGTATGAAAAAAATTGCCTTTTCCGATTTATCAACGCTTTTAATTACTTTTGCACCAAATTGCACGCATGATGTTCGTACCAAAATGTTTGCATAGATCTCTAGTTTCAATATCAAAACCTTCCAACTGCGTTAAGCTGCCTCTGGGTAATGCATAAAGATTATACGACAACCCTCAATTTAAAAAAGGTTTTCAAGGTTTCACTTCTTTTTTTAATTGGCACTATCGACAATTTGTTTAAATGTATTTTAGGATCGAGTTATAAATGTTCTTTTGCTCGAATGTTTATATTGTTCAAATGGCTCTCCTATCAAAGCGTCAAAAACCAAGAAGAAAGGAAACGGAAAGTTTTTGAAGCCCTGACACAAGCTATGCCATCAGGCGAAAATGTAAATACTGACAGTTTGAAAAATAGCATTTTCTACTTTTGCCGAAGGTTTTTGAAATATTGGACGCAAGTTAACAGATCAAGATCCAGACTAATCACCAAATACTGGGACTGGTTAAATGCGCCGCCGCCAACAACTCCTGGTTCCTCCTACAATCTGCACGGTATGTCAGACCAGGATATTCCGTAATGTGACATCAGTCAAGTGCAACACCTGCCTTGGCTGGTGCCACTTTAGGGCATGCTCAGGTCTGCGCACCACGCGAGATTGGACGAGGAACGTCGAGGGCCCGTGTTGCCGTGCTCGGTCGCAGACCTCAACTGCGACGCCTCCCGCCACCACCAAAGGGCGGCAACCACCCCAGCAGCGCACACAGCCAACTGCGGCACGGCCACACACATTCCTCACTCCCCGCATCACCACACGTCTCCCGAACCACATGCAGCTCCTTCAATTTAACTGTAACGGGCTTCAGAGCAAGTTCGAGGAGATAACCGTCTTCATGGGAAGGCATGGCATATTGATAGCTGCGGTCCAAGAGACGAAGTTGCACAGCAATTCAACACTGTTGAATTGTACCGGGTACAACGTGCACCGTCGAGTTCGCGAGCGGGATAATGGTGGAGGCTTAGCGTTCATTACGCACCACACCGTGCAGTATCGTCTTATCGAAGCAGACATCGATCGCAGGGATACCACCCTAGAATGTCAGGCCATTGCTATCCGGCGATGTTGAGCTCGAAATATTTACGTTTATATACCCCCTGTCACCTGCTGCCCGGTAGGATATTACCCAGAAATAGGTGCGCTCCTTAGAGGTGAAAACCGTATGGAAGTAGGCGACTTTAATGCGCACCACGATCTTTGGCACTCACGCCTGTAAAACGATCGTAGGGGAACTAACTTGGCTGAGCAGATAGACGATTCGACATTCCAGGATTATGGGCAGCTTCTGCAGCACGCCAGACAAAACAATAGTCAGCGCTGGTCTGATAAACAGCATATCACGGCGACCTATGCTGACTATGCTCGTACCCACGCCCAAATTTCCCTGCTGAAGCGGCTGTTCTAGCCGATGAGCGTGACAGCCTTCGTCAGGCCGATCCCGGAGATCCCCGAATCAGGGATCTCAACGCGGAGATTCGGCAACTAGTAAACGTACATAAGCGGAAGAAGTGGGAAGAGCATCTGAAGACCTGCAACTTCACCTCTGGTGTGAGTAAGCTTTGATCAACCGTGAGGTCACCGTCCAATCCGACGAAGCACGACTACAGAGTCGAAATTTCTTTCGGCGACCATGCTTTGTCGGACCCGGAGCGATGCGCGAGCTATTTTAGCCGACAGTTCATACTGCACCCTCCGGTGGACAAAGCCAAGCGTCGAGTGACCAGAAGGCTGCACAAACTGCCAACAACCTGTGCCCCCTTGCCTTCACTTGCGGTGAAGTTCAGGTGGCCATCGGGAAGGCGAAAGCCTCCAAAGCCATGGGTCCCGACGGAATATGCATGCTGATGCTGAAAAATTTGGGTCCTACCTAACGGAGGTCCTCAATTTGTCCATGGCCACTCTCATCATCCCAGACATCTGGAAGGTGGAGGGAGTGGTCCCACTGCCCAAACCGGGAAAACCTGCCAATATAGGAGATTCTTATCGGCCGATAACACTCCTTTCCCCGGTAGCGAACACACTCGAGGCCTTGCTGCTCCCGTATTTCACAAACCACTTGACCCCAGCGAAGCATCAGCATGGTTTCCGTAAAGTGCACAGTACAACAACAGCACTTAACGCCATAAACACTCAGATAACTCGTGACCTTAACCGTAAACGTCCCTGTGACAGAACGATTCTAGTAGCGTTGGACCTTTCAAAGGCTTTTGACACTGTCAGCCATTCCACGCCACTAGAAGATATAGAGGCTTCCTCTCTCCCACAGAGGCTCAAACTGTGGTCGGCAAATTATCTGAGTGGTCGACACTCGTCGGTAATGTTAAGAGACAAATCGAGCAAACTTAGGAAAATAAAACAGGGGGTTCCACAGGGTGGTGTCCATTCCCCACTACTGTTTAACTTTTACATTTCAAAGCTCCCTCAACCACCAGAGGGAGTCTCGATTGTCTCTTACGCCGACGATTGCTCGACCATGGCGACTGGGAATGGAATTGATGACCTGTGTTCGAAAGTAAACGGATATCTCTCTGAACTTTCTCGCTTCTTCACTGCAAAGTGTCTAGCCGTCTCCCCTACGAAATCCTCTGAGACCCTGTTCACAACCTAGACGAAGGAGGTCAGGCCACCGCTGGAAATTCACGTATGACACACCAATTCCGACAGTGAATAATCCTGGCAACATACAAGGCAATAGGCCGGCCGGTTTTAAACTACGCTACAGACGGTACAAAACACAGCACTTAGGACAGCGACCGGATGCCTCCTGATGTCACCAGGACACCACCTCCACGATGAGGCGAAAATGCTCCCAATTAGGGAGCACAACACGATGCTCTGCAAGCAGTTCCTTGCTGGGAGCCACAGATGTGGCCACCCAAATAGACAGCTGCTTGCAGAGGATCCCTCGCCGAGGCACGTCAGGAGGCATCTATATGAACTGACGGACGAAATCCAGAGGTTCATTAAGCAGCCTCTGGACCCGTCAGCTCATTGACAGGCCCTGAACGGTATTCACAGGGAACGCAATCTCGAGTTATGTAGACTCAAGACCTGTGAATGCCGTTCTAGGCACACAAACACCGGACATTGACGCGACGGAGCTCCATCTGCCTCGGGAGACCAGGACAACAATAGCCCAACTTCGCTCTGGCTACTGCAGCAGGCTAAATTCCTACCAGAGTAGGTTAAATGCGGATGTGCCGAACGAGTGTCCGGCATGCGGAGAGACCCCTCCCGACTCGAAACATCTCTTCGCATGCCCGGAAAACCCCACAACCCTAACGGCGTCGTCTCTATGGACCGACGCCATAGAGGCTGCACGCTTCTTGGGACTGCCGTTAGTGGAACTTGAAGATGACGACTGAGATATCAGCCTATCTAGGCGCGGTTGTTGTAGCCGCTACAACAACAACAACAACAACAACTGGTTAAATGAAAAAGAAAATTGCACTCTTTTTACATTTTCAATGACTGGTAATGAAGATTTGCCCTCTACATGCAAGCAATTGCATAGAAACCAATTTGCTGACTGCAGTAAGAGATCTAAGCGCCGCAGATTAGCTCAACTATCAAAGGTCGACACTTCTGCCGTCACTGCGATAATTAATGATTCCGCCCAATCCAGCATCTCTTCTGTACAATTCAGCGCTGACGAAATGGTATCACTAGTTACGGAGGCTAAATTGTCAAAACACCAGTACTTGCTTGTAAAAGAGTTAATACACTTTAAATTTACAAATGTTTTGCCCTCATATCTGAAAGTGCTACAAGCAAAGAAACGATGTTATCCATTAGAGGAATGTGTTACAGAATGCTCTGCCGAAATTAATTTACAGTCTTTGTTAGACCACACTACTTCTCGAATTTTTGAATCCCAAAAGAGCGTGAAATATGGTGTTGTTGATGCAAATAATGATTTTGTTCTAATTGGTAAGTGGGGTTTTGATGGCAGTACCGGGCACATGGAATATAAACAAAAGTTTTCGGATTCAAAAATTGAGGACAGCAGCTTCTTATGTTCCCCTTAAATTAATTTATAAATCTAGCATGTCAGATTCAGCTATTACTGTTGTAAGCAAACAAGCAGACATCTCCAAATATAAGTTTGGCTTTTCGCCACTTCATTCGTGGATTCGGTTTTTTGAATATTTTATCCACGTTTCTTATAAAATTAATTTTAAAAAAATGAGATAAGGCTCTTGTAGCCCAAAGAAAAAAAACCATGCAGCAGCAGTTTAGGAATCGTTTAGGTTTGGTTGTGAACAAGCCCCGAAGCGGTGGCAGCGGCACATCTAACGGCGGCAATACCGCTCGAAATTTTTCCGAAACTCTGCTATTTCAGCAGAAATTACTAGAATAGATAAGGCTCTCATTGACAAGTGTTACCACATCCTGCAGTGCCTCGCGTTGGGTTATAAAATAGATACTAAAAATTTTAAAATTTATGCATTTGAAGTTGTGAAAAACCTAGTTGGGGCATATCCGTGGTATAATTTACCACCATCTGTTCATAAGGTTTTAATCCATGGGTCCGAGGTGATTGATTTCGCAATCTTGGCAATTGGTGAGCTCTCCGAAGAAGCTGCCGAATCATGCAATAAGCTAGTGAGGTAATTTCGACGTTTCAACACTAGAAAAAATTCTCGTGTTTACACCAATACTGACCTTTTGCACAGATTACTCCTTAATTCTGATCCTTACATATCTAGCCTTCGAAAATTACCGCGAAAATCAAAGTCTGAACTATCAAAACAGGTATTAGATTTATTATGCACTTAAAACTATTTTACTTTTGTATGCATTGTTTGTATGATCTAGTAGTAATTTGACTTTACATAAATAAAAAACTTAAATAATCACATATGTGTTTACTCGCCTCGCTCGTCTGTTGCTGCAAATGAGTGCCTCGCTCGCAACGACGTCCTCGCGAGGGCAGAGCTAATGAGGCTCTCGTTTGCTTGCCGCCCTACTCTTGCGCTGCCCTCGTTTGCTTACTCGCTCGCTGGCTGCTCAGCGCGTGTGCTCGTACTTAACGAGTGCTCGTTTGCAAATAGCCTCGCTTGTTGCTCGTGAGTTGCGCAAGCTCAGAGCAAACTAACGAGCGAGCGATAAAAATCAAATAATAATTATTACCGTTTGAGCGAAAAAATAAAACTCAATAATAATTCATAACATAAAGATGATTAAATGCTGATTTAAATTATTTTACTCATTATGATTACCTTCCCTGCTTTTAAAATTTAAAATAAAATAGTTTAGTGAAAGTACCACATTTCACTGCTTTTCGACTGGTGCGGAACTAGTTACTGTCGAACTGGTTCGTTTTTGGCAAAAATGAACTAGGACTGAACTAGAAATCTTGTTCACTAGTTCGTGTTTTCCCTACAGGGTTCATCCTCAATTATGGGCTTGTTCGAGTTGCAATCACAACCGCAGTATTGCGCAAATCATTAAAGTATCACGTTCGTTGTGAATTTCTAACCACGTTTTATCAGTTGAGCACTTGCAGCAGTGATATAAATTTTCATCACTGCTGCAGTATTGCCGCTTTTATTACGTGCCTCGAACAAGCCCAATATTACATAAAAAGGGTTTATGAAGTATGCAAACGTACATTTAAACAATTTCAAATCAGCAAATATTTTTTCAAAATCTGATTTTAAATCATGCGCAATATTTTTTCTAGCCATGGAAAATGATGAAATATTATTTTTTTGAGATCATGAATAAAAAGACGTAGTTTATTTTTATTCTTTCCTTGTAGAGACAAATTCAAGTTTTGAAAATGTTTCATCATATCGGTAAAGAACATTAAGTCAGAAAGCCAATTTTCATTCTCCAATTGCGGGTAATGTTCCGATCTCAATTTGCGTATGTGTATATAAAAAGAATAAAATAAAAAAACAACACAATGGAAAAGAATGTCCAGCAAAGAAATGTGTATTTTAAATATTAAAAGGAGCCAAAATGTTCTAAGCTTAGAGAAAGTGAAAAGAGCCGCACTTTGCTAAGCAAAGAACCGAATTTGGCTCAAAGAGCCGCGATTGCCCACCGTTGTACTATAGCCTTTGGCAATATACATACATTGCATAAAATGAGTTTTTAAGCCTCCAGCTCTCAAGGAAACGGTAAAAGGCCTGTATGCAGCTCTCAAGAAAAGCAAAAACTCCATATAAAATGACGTACAAGAAATGGCTACGAAATTTTCTTGAGTCAAATTTTCTTAAGGCAGTACGCAGTTCTTAAGAAATTTACTACGCTATCTACTACGGTTTTCTAAAGTTTTTTGTGAAAAAAGAGCACAGGCAACCCAGGTTTGCAACAGAAATATATGCCCGTTCCATTATTTCTTGAGGAAAGAGTGAGGCAACAGGCTGTGAGGTATCAAAAATATCAAAATTCCTTGGACACATACGCAATTTTTTCTTGACCGTTTTCTTGAGAGCTGCATACAGGGCTAAAGCAAAAAATTGCCACTATTTCGTGTGTGTTTCCAAGGAATTTTACATCTGGTATTTCACAGCCTGTTGCCTCACTCTTTCCCCAAGAAATAATGGAACGGGCATATATTTCTGTAGCAAACATGGGTTGCCTTGCGCTCTTTTTTCGCAAAAAAACTTTAGAAAACCGTAGTAGAAAGTGTAGCGAATTTCTTATGAACAGCGTACTGCCATAAGGAAATTTGACACAAGAAAATTTCTTAACCATTTTTTATGCGTCATTTTATATGGAGTTTTTGCTTTTCTTGAGAGCTGGATACTAAGTTTTACCCGGGATCTAGCTCCTGCTTGCCCGCGCTACCGCCCAACCCTAGTCTAGAGGATTTTTTTTCTTAGAATTTTATGTAGAATCCGCATCTGCTAGGAACGATGTCGAAAAAAAAAACTGACCCGCACTAATGTTAGCCACCTAGTGTTCTTGTGTCTTAGAATCCTTCTAAGAAATCTGATTAAAAAAGCCCGAAATTTTTTTGATTTTTTTTTTAAATACTGCACAAAGTTTTAAGGTCTCGTTATATAACAATTAGATAAGTAATAGTTTGTGGTGTTTTTTGTCGTGATTTACTTTTATTCCACAACAGTCAAAAATATGTTTTCCCCCAATTCTTCTATATAGCATTTTAAGCATTCGCAAATACTTGACTTAGGGCACAAATTTCACAATTTCAAACCTAATTTATATGAAACTCACAACCAAAAGCGAATTCATATAACCGCGAAAACACAATGCCGGCGGTCGGCGAACTCACCACAGCGAAGTTCCCGCTGTCAAAATAAGAACACCCGCCGGTATATGAAATTGAACACAGCCAAAGCGAAATCCGAAGTTTTCTTGGCGGCAGTACATGCCAAAGGTGGCCGTATGTTTTGTTTTGCTTTCAAAGATTTAAAAGGAAACAACATATAACACGAATTATTATTTTTTTTTTTGTTGGTTGAAAAATGCTGTGATCGATTCGTTAATCTGGCTTAAAATAAAATAATTTATAATAATTCCCTCTCGCTATATATTTATATGTATTTGTTATCATTTCATCATTTCTAAATATGGTTTCGTTTTGCAAAATATGGTCACCTAAATAAGTGCTACGAATTGGTATCAGCTGTTTTCGCTACCGCTCTAATTCTGTTAAAGTAGGCGAAATAGCAGGGCCAACGGTGAACGACGGCATCGCCCAATTCGGCGAACTTCGCCGTTCGCCGGTTATTGTGTAGTAGAGCTCTCGATTTTGTTCGCACATTTTCAAAACAGCCCGGGTATATGAGCAGCGAGTACTCGCACACTTGTTCAATGCTCATTACTCGAAAATTTTCGAGCATGAGCTCGAGCAATTCGAGATTTTTCGAGTAATTTGAGCAATGTTTTTTTTATTATATTGACATTTTTGATAGCAACTTTTTAAATTTTTCAAATTATTGATATATAATGCAAAGATTGTTACATTGGTATTTAATAATATAATTTATTTAACATGAATTAGAAAGCAGCTGCTGACAAATACAATTTACAAATTTTCTTTTGTTTATGAAATTGTTCAAAAACTCGAAAATTTTGAACAAACATTTGAGCAGTTGAGCTATGAACGAGTTTCGAGTGAGTATCGAGCTCTCAGTATATCCAGTAAAAAAACTGTGGCGAAGTCCTTTATGGGGATAAAGTTTCCAGAGGTGAAATTTTAGGTAGCATACAATTTCTTACACGCATGGTTGCTTTTCAGCACCAACGCAAGAAACTTAAGAAATATTAAAAAAAAAATATGCGTATAGGGCATTAATTTATGAAAGAAATACCATATAATGTATATACTTTGATTAACAATATGAAAAATGGATTAGAACCACCGTTTAATGTTATATTTGATGCAAATTAATTTTGCCACTCGGGACGCTCTGCACATTGCCACTGAATAATAGGTTTACTTAAAATTACATCCCTGGTCCTTCTTCTTTCTGTATTGCATCGTGGTAAATTCACATTTCTCAGAAATTGACAACAAAACAGAACGAAGTGAGTATTTATTTGCTAATTTTTCCAATTTCTATTGTTTAATGTGAATTTTATGTATTTTTAGGATATGTAGAGGCAAAAAAGAAGGCGCAGTTGGAAAATGAAGTGATTAGTACGAAGTAGCAGCGCAGGCACATTTGGAAAATTATGCCGATAAGCAAGATAGAATTTAGGAAAGTAAGTGCCTGGTTGCAGCATATCTATGTATTAAAAAAGTAATTAATTAAATGAAATTGTGTTTAATAGAAATGTGGTTAATCGAGTGGCGTTAGTTAAAATGTGCTCCAAACATTTGGCGAACTTTTTTTCGCCTTCTCAACGTGCTAAGTTACAAGTTAAGATGACTGCCACCACGACCGGTAGGAAGCCCGAAGCAAAGGGCAAACAACCTTCCAGGAAGCTGCCAGCTGTCCCCGAGTCGTACCTGAAGTTCAGCAAGAAGCAGGTCAGCAAACGTGCTACCCTGATCAAGCGTAAACTAAAGCGCTCTGCTGTGATTGCACTCCGCAAACGTCAAAACTTATTGCATCTGAGAAATATCAAGCAAAATATCTCCGTGATGGATGGCAAAGAAACGCGGCTCATTCTACGTGCCTGCGGAAGACATATTGGCTTTTGTGATCTGTATCCGCGGTATCAACAAAGTTGCACCAAAAGTGCGACAGTTTGTTCCGTTTTCGCCACATTAACCACGGTTTGTTCATCAAATTTAACCGTTACTATGCTACGCATTGCAGAATCCTATATCACATGAGGTTATCCAAATCTTAAATCAGTTCGTGAATTGATATACAAACGTGGAATTGTCAAGCACAACCATCAAAGTGGCCCAATCTCTGACAACTTTGTGATCGAACGCACAAGAAAGCATCCAACTACCTGTGGCCATTCAAGCTCAACACCAACCGGTGGCTGGCGCAAGAGGGCTAATTACTACATTGAGGTTGGTGATTTCGGTAACCGCGAAGACAAGATCAACAAACTGCATGCGCAAGATGGTTTAAAGAAATTTTTGTGTACAAGGTGAAGTATTTTTATTTTAAAAATATATAATATATAAAAAAAGAAAATGGTTTTTTTTTGTAACTTTCTGAAGGTTTAACCCGCAAATATGCCAAATGGAAGGCAGCTTATATTCACGGTTCCTTGAATAATGTCGGAATTCCATTGCCGTTTGTAAAGGCTTTTTCAAAAGGCTCCATTCCACAAATTTAATTTGTTTTGGTTTTTCAGCTAATTAACGATGCACCCAGGATTGCTTTTACCGTCTATAAAAATATTTCATGAAGCGTTCCAAAATTAGCTCCGAGCAACTAAAAGTTGGTTAAGCTTAAGTGAAATAGTTTTTTATTAAATATTTATTCCTGGTATATTAAAAAAAATCAGGTCAATATTAATGTATGAAATGAAGTAAATTAAAATCTAAGAATATATTTCTTGAATATTTTGTCATAGAGCCGTTATTAAATAAAGACATAACTGCGTCGGGCATTGGTCCTGACGTGTATATAATTAATACATTAGAGAGAGATTATTATACAAGCTCAACGTGGTAATTTAGGTATACTTACATAGGTATGTATGTATTTACCTGTTACTCGCCTGGCATATACTTCAACTGCGAAAATAATCACATTTATAATTTATTTAGATGCATATTTTAGCTAAATGTTATATCGTCGCCTATATAAAAGATCGTTGCATGTTACTTTCGGCAGGTTTCGGGAAATCACAATTGAAGTTTGGAATGCAATTTCTCAGAAACTCGAATACATATTTTCTCCAAAGTGTCGGTGAATGCTATGTATAAGTTCACGAAATTCTTAAATTATCTTATTTTTTAGTTTACTGTCAACCATTTATGAGTTTAATAAAATTTTGTCGTATACGCCAAATGTGATAACATTTTTTATAAATTAACGATACTTTACACTAATCAGCCTGATCGTGAGTCTCGCCAAAAAAAAAAAAAAAATTCGCCAGAAATGTTTACACCCACCCGTAGTGAATACACGGAAACGAAAAATGAGAAGGTGGCCCGGTTCGAGAAAATGAAACTCATGATAAGGCTGAATATGTCGGAAACTAAAGCAGATATTTAAAAACAGATGACGCTATTTGAAAGATGTTGATTAGTTTAGTACGACAGTATTACTAACGTAATGTGTACCAAACGATTTTAGTCAATTACTCGGAAACTAAAGAAGATATCCAAAAAACTGTTTAAAAAAAAGCGAAATATCTGATTTTAAAATATATAACTGCATCTTTAACTAAAAACTGTCAAAATAACGCTTACGGAAATTTTCCATCCAAGCGACGATATTTGAATGTTACTGGCATAATTTCGAGCCTGTATGTAAAATTTCGGGGAAAATGTTAAGAAGTATATTCATATGCTGAAAAGATATTTTCGCAGACTCACAATTTATTTAAAGTATATCATCAACCTTATTTCCAATTCTATGAATAAATCGCTCCCATAACTTAATTTGTGCATTCAATATATTTCACAATTAACTTAAATACTAAATAACAAATATTTGTTCAACGACCTCGACACAGTAAAATAAAAAAAAAGTATTTATTGGAAAAATAATTATTCTTAATACATTTATATTTCAGCTAAACCTGAGATGTTCAATCGCACTGCAATATTTTTCTATCCATTTTTCCAGTGCAAAAAAATAATTTTGACCACATAAAATTGCTGCACGACACCCTTTTTGACGAAAAAGCGTTGCTTGCAACACTAGTCCTTTATGGGGACCAAATTTGGTGGAAAAAAGTTGCTAAGTTTGTTTACTGGATATACTGAGATCGAGCTACTCGCATTGCTCGATACCCGGGTATCTAGAGCTCTAGTTTCAAGCATAAGGTGGTAGTAGCAGCACAAAAGCAAAGAGTACACTAAAAAATTATACCCACAATGGCAATAAGAACAAACCAAAAGTACATAAACACACCATGACATCAGTACGTAAATCTAATTTCGCCTGTAACACCACCTTATATGAATTCACCATGTCCTCGCTACGTAAGTTGAAGAAAAAAAAGCAATCAGCTGAAGGAACGAATTGCAGTGTTGTAAAACATAAAAGTATGAAAATGAAGAGATAAATATTAAAAAGGCAAAACATATATATATAGTCAAAAAATGAAAAAAAGGCTGTTGTTGATAAAAATTTCGCATTTAGCACGGGCGCAATGCATTTCGCATTAACGCCTGAATACCCCTACTATGTACGTACATATGTATATAAGCATGTGCATTCCAACGCAGTTGTTACAAATACAAATTTATACATGTACATTTAAGTAGTTCTTAACGGCAAAAACTCGAGACATGGGGATGGGAATGGATGTGCATACTTACGATCGTGTTTACATATGTATGTCCTTACATATGCATATATGTATCCTTACATAAATACTAATGTAAATAAAGACGGTGCGTTTTTGGGGCGTTTGTTTGAACATAATTATGCCAATTAGAAATGTGCGACGATCGGTAGGGGTTCAATTACACAATGCCTATGAAATATGATTCATACCTAGTTCCTAACATACACCAGATGTGTTTTGCTTTCCCATCTACCTCCAGTTGTATGTATGTATAATTATTAGCCACTTTTAAGAGAAAAACAACACCATTGATTATTATGCATTGTATAAAGAAAAGGCAGCCGAATATGTCATTATGGGCATTGACTACCGGGGTTTTATTATACTTTCCACTTGGTTTTATTTGAATGCGCTAAATTTTACACTCATGACTTGGCAGAAATTCTGCGAATTCATGACTGTAACAGATTTTACATGAAATGAACTCACATACATATGTACATACATACCAGGGTTTTTGCGAATATTCGCATTCGCGTTCGCAACCGCGGAGCTTCCGCATTAATTTTAGTATTTGCATTGGCTTTCGCATTCGCAATAATCAATGCGGAGCTTTTACGAATGCAAATGTATATGGTCAAAAGCTTTGATAAAAGTCTATTTAAATATATTAGTTCTCAAGTTATATAACCAGCTATCAATGATCAGTTATGGGAACTCCCACCTCTACTTGATCATTTGTTTCTTTCTGTATTATGATTTTGTGAACCAATCTTAAAAAAAAAAAAACTACTAGACATGAAAGAAAAAGTGTGCACAGTTTAAACCATTTTTTCGTGATTTGCTTTTGATCATTCAAATTGAAGCTCTTTGGGAAATTTATTTTTAGCAAAGATTTCAAAAAACAGTAATTTTATTTACTAGTCGGGCAATATTTGTTACATAGGGATATACATTGGATACTTGGCTAAAAACTTCTGTGCTGAAACTGCCCCCTAGTTCCCCTTTTTTTGCTGTTTAAAGTCAATGAGTAAGCTCCTCCAATAGAAATTTTCAACGTCTAGCTATACAGAGAACCGATGCTCAAATAATTAAAAAGCTGTACCTTTGAAGTGTACCTGAAAGCAAAATTCTTTACCCGGGAGTAAAATGTGCCTTACAATTGCACTTAGCTCAGCCGTGCACAACTTGCACAATTGAAAAGTCATTTAGCACACTTAAGGCCGTTTTCTCATCTAACCTTTATTTTACCGACCACTTTGTCGTCTCGATATACGAGTTTTCGTTTTCTCATCAGCGCATTAAATTCTCGAATCGATAAATTGTTGCTCACCCGATGCAACCTTTAAAAATGTGTACCCAACTTTAAAGTTTGGTTTGGTTTTGGTTCATGAGTCAGATATATTAGATATTTCCACCAAGGTTTTGGTTTTTGCTAACAGTTGCTCTTGCTCTATGTTTGCTTATGTTGCATTGCCAACCTTTGAAATTTTATGATGAATGTAGTGAAGTTTCATTCTCGGAAATGTAGTGAAGTTTTACTCTACGGAAGGACAAATTTATTTTTAGCGGTAAGATAAGAAAACAAAAACACTTTAAAGTGAGGAACAATTTATCTTCCCTGTTAGTAAAGGCACCTTTACTGCTTACATTAGAAAACGGCCCTTAGGGTCTTTTTCTCATCTAACCTTTAGTTTACCGGCCACTTTATCGTCTCGATATACGAGTTTTCGTTTTCTCATCAGCGCATTAATTTCTCGAATCGATAAGTTGTTGCTCACCCGATGCAACCTCTAAAAATTTGTACCCAACTTTAAATTTTGGTTCGGTTTTGGTTCATGAGTCAGATATATTAGATATTTCAACCAAGGTTTTGGTTTTTGCTAACAGTTATTCTTGCTCTATATTTGCTTATGTTGCATTCCCAACCTTTGAAATTTTATGACGAATGTAGTGAAGTTTCACTGTCGGAAATGTAGTAAAGTTTCACTCTACGGAATAACAAATTTGTTTTTACCGGTAAGATAAGAAAACGAAAACAGTTTAAAGTGAGGAACAATTTATCTGCCCTGTTAGTAAAGGCAACTTTACTGCTTACATTACAAAACGGCCCTTAGGGCAGTTTTCTCAGTTTATAGCTCACTTTATATTTAAATGTTGCATTAAAATTTGTGATTGTGTCTAAAGTAAAGCATTTTATTATCGGTTTTAAATTGGTTTACAACCAAGAAACATAGTACATACGTCAAAAACCGATAATAGAAACGACTAACTTTAGACATACATAGCTTTATTTTCAATCCAACCTTTAAATATAAATGGCTCTAAGAAGGGTAAAAACTTGGCTACGCTTCACAATGAGCGAAACTGTACTTACCGGTAATCATCTACATACATATTATATAATTGCTCAGTCATACGATTTTGTTATGATCCGTAGCAGCCGCCGAATTGATCTATGTATCAAATTAAAGTGTAAACTGCAGTTACAGTTGACCGTGTTTGTCACAAAAGTAAAAAGTTTCACAAAATTCGATAGTGAGCAATATAATCTATTGAAAAATATTAACCAGATTCCCGTGGAATTCGGAAGAGGTATAAGGTATTATTCATAGTTTTGAAATATATTT
>NW_023458559.1:5107975-5136538 GCF_013731165.1 Rhagoletis pomonella
GGATGGATCTTTACAAGAAACTTGTTTTAACATGATTTGGAGTAATTCTAGTTATTTTTAGGGCCGTTTTCTCATCTAACCTTTAGATTACCGGCCACTTTATCGCTTCGATATACGAGTTTTCGTTTTCTCATCAGCGCATTAATTTCTCGAATCGATAAATTGTTGCTCACCCGATGCAACCTATTAAATTTGTACCCAACTTTAAATTTTGGTTTCGTTCACGAGTTAGATATATTAGATACTTTAACCAAGGTTTTGGTTTTTGCAAACAGTTGCTCTTGCTCTATATTTGCTTATGTTGCATTGCCAACCTCTGAAATTTTATGACGAATGAAGTGAAGTTTCACTGTCGGAAATATAGTGAAGTTTCACTCTACGGAATAACAAATTTGTTCTTACCGGTAAGATAAGAAAACGAAAACACTTTAAAGTGAGGAACAATTTATCTGCCCTGTTAGTAAAGGCAACTTTACTGCTTACATTAGAATACGGCCCTTAGAGTTTGAATTAATTTAACTTGTTTCAATTTGCTTTTACAACCCCAAGTTTGAAACGTTACCTGACACGAAATAAATTTTCATCGTTATATTTTTGTTAATACTGATTTTAAATTAATTTTTAACGCAAACAAAACATATATTTTATGTCGAACATACGTATTTTATATTTTGACTTCAGCGCCAATTTAGGGTAATTTTTTTGGAAATCTATGATTTAATATGATTCAACCACATACGCCAAATTCGAACCAAACCGGACCATAAATACGGCTTTTAAAAATATCTCGACCATGGCGCCACCTAGTAAGATCATTTTACTCAAAAATTGTTCTAATTACATAACCAGCATATGTACATTTAAAACAGCAGACAAATTGGCCCGTAAATACCTTTGATATATGACTTTCATTTTTTTTTCGCGGTAGACCTTCCGATGAAAACACCCATATATACATATGTATTAATAAGGATTAAACAACCACATTAAAATTTTGAAAAAAAAATTTTCGAGGGATTCTTTTTTTCAAATTGCCATGTTTTTTTTCTCAAACTTTTTTGTCTATTAGGCAGTGTTGCCAGCTTTTAATTTTCAAAAAGCACCAAAAACTTGGAAAAAAGCGTTTTACCACACTAAAAGCACCAAATAGTTTTGAATCAATTGATGCTTTTTTCATAACAGTTTGTATGTATTTAACAAAAACAAAAAATTAACAATATTTACAAGAATGCATACATAAATCAATAAACAAAACTTTTTCGCTCATAACGATTTTTCAAGCCACATGCTATAATGACTCATGCTTACGACGTAATACCGAAGTACTGCACATTAAAACTGATATATCGCATGAAAGAAAAATCGAATCCCAACAAACGAAAATCATGCCCTAAGTAGAAATGAGCAAAAAAAATTTGTTTTCATTATATAACCTCAAATATCGCCAAAAACCGTAATTTTGGCACTTTGAGGTTAGCTAGTGCTAGAGCATTTGTGCAGCCAGATTTGGATTCAGCACCAAAAAACGATGTGTTTTACTCAGGTGGTACAAAAATAAAAATTTTTACAAATAATTAGAAAAGAAAAAAAGAAATACTTAACTTACTCGCATATCTACTAGCATTTTCAACGCGAATAGAATTGAACAAGGTGAATTTGCAAGTTCAGCTTTTTATCAATCATGGTTGTATTTAAGTGCATTTAAATTTGTAGATTTTTGTGAATTCAGTGCTGCCACAGCTTTAAGTATTTAAAAATTATTTCAGGTTTTAACTATATCGGAGTAATTTTAGTTCAGAAAAAAGCACTAAAAAGGCACTAGGCACTAAAAAATTTTTTTAGGCGTTTTAATTTTCACAAAGCACTAAATCTAGTGCTTAAAGCACCAAGTTGGCAACTATGCTATTAGGGAATAGCATAAACTATTTTCAGTACGAGTATCAATATGCTAAAATTCGTAATTTTCGAGTTATGAAATTTTTTCTGAAAATGCACTTATATGTATGATGCTAGCAGATTTTCGTGCCAGTTGAAGGCACAAAAATTGTTGCCCATTATGATAAAGTTTCCTTGCTGGAATTTTTTTGAGGTTGCCCGTTCAGAACCATAATTTTTCCCAATTGGGCCCTAATTGTGGCCCAATTAGGAATAAGGTCAAATAGTACTTTAAAAACTCGTAGAAACCGCTTATTTTTTGTTGATAACGCGAAACATAATTGAAGCACATTTGAACGTTTGCTTCAGCAGCTGTTCGTCACGACGCGTCACCTTTAGCATTGTTTACAATCAACGGATCCGATACGCATGTGTGTGTAGCTAACACGCATGCGTGTGTAGCGTTACGCATGCGTTTAGGCTCCGTGCACTGTAAACGCAGAGCCGAAGGTGACGTGGGGTGGACGAACTTTAAAAGCACCATTGAAGGAATTTACATTAATTGGACCCCAATTGGGACCTGATTGTGAAGAACTTTGGGCTGTGATTGAGATGACGAAACTTTAAAAATTTTTAGCAGGGTTGACAAAAGATTTAGCGAAGAAAGTACCGAAGCTTCGAAACAGAGGAACACGTTTTATGTCGCTTGACCAGATCGCTGAATTACCTACAGCGTTAATAAAAAATATTGAGAATGTGGCCGGGTCATAGTTTTAAAAGCAGACAAATAATGAACGGCGGCGCTGTAGTCGCTATTAGTAAGACAGAAACATTGTCAATAGCAGAAACGAAAGCGTCACTTGTTGTTCTAACAAAGTATTGAAAGTGCGTAAAAAAGAGTTACTCCATACTTCTAAGTAAGCACTTTCAACAAGGTAGATTGGGCAAATCGCGTGTTATTTGGACCTTCTTCCTAATTAGGTCTAATTGGGCCAAAATTAGGGCCCAATTGTGAAAAACTTTTGGCTCTGATCGGGTAGCCTCAAAAAATTTTCAGCAAGGAAACTTTATGATAATGGGAAACAATCTTTGTGCCTTAAACTGGCACGAAATTCTGCTAGCATCATATAAGTGCATTTTCAGAAGAAAGATCATAACTCGAAAACGACGAATTTTAGCATATTGATACTCGTACTGAAAATAGTTTATTCTATTCCCTAATAGACAAAAAAGCCCATCTCTAGTTCGTACAAAAAAAAATCATTATTCGAAAAATTCGAATTTCTGAGCAAAACGAAAAAATATGTGTCTCCTTGAATTGTTCAAGAAACAATCCCTTATCGCAGCTTAAGTTCACTTTCCCTCGGCCTGGGTGATTTGAGATGGAATGAGCCATACATAGGCATGCGAATTTATGTGTGTTTATACAACCCAGTAGCGAATGGAATGCATTCCGCATCGATGCATCACTGATGACAAGTAATGGCATTTGATTCCGCTCTCGATTCTTTTTCTATTGAAGTATACATTACATTTAAAATTGCGTGACATTGGCGTTAAGGTCTGAGGGCTTCTGCTGCATTACTTTTCATCAACGCAGAAATGTCGCTCTATCTACATACCCTCTAGCATAGGACTACCAGACGCCCTGGTTTTCCAGGATTTGTCCTGATTGAGACAAATTATCCTGGTGTCCTGGTCCACTCTTAAATTGTCGTGCTTTTTTAATGAAGGCCAATGCAGACAACCATCTAATTTTTAGAAGATTTTTGCTTTGAAAGAAAGGTTAAGCTTACTGTCATTAGTAGTCGAAAATCAATTACGAAACGTTTTTCCTTACATGTTGAACAATATCTGGTGAGTTTACCTTCTTCCTGTTTAGTTCGTTTGGTTAAAATCTATTTTTTATATTCAGGCAAATGCCAAAAAAGTACAAGTTCCTGAATGAGGGGGTCATACATACTACCCGGTAGATAATTTCAGAAGTTAAAATCTCTTCCAAAAGGCCTTTTTGAAAGTCATTCCTTTCTCCTTCCTTTTTTTGTATGGAGTGGCGCAAATTGAAGGGCTTCTGCTTTCACTACTCAAAGAAAAGCTTTCAACTAAAAATTGGTTAATATTGCGAAATTCAAACTTGAAAAGGAATCAATGTGATTTTTGGTTAATATTAACAATGCCATGGTTGATATTTTCAACATCGACTTGGTAATATTCACCACACTTTTGTTTACATTAAAAACATTTTTGGTTGCCGTTTTTTTCGTTGGAAAATGCTTATGTTCTGCACTTCACAGATGCTATTTCATAGTTCGGAGATACAAAACCAAATTTTGTATTTTTATTTTAACACGTTGCATTTTTGCACACTCAGCCACAGCCTTTCGGCAAATATTCCATCAAATGTTGAACTCGAATAAATTTTCTTCGTCGTTTGATGGTCTGCAATTCACAGATGCTTTCTCGTATATAAGAAAAACAAAAAAAAAGGATCAGGCCAGCGTCTATGTCTTGACCTGCGGGCTGTCACAGCCGCTAAACTCAAACATAGAATACGTGATATTATTAAGATCACATTCAAGTTAAAAACGGTACATGAAATATTCGTTTTGATTGAATTGAATTTAGTACCCATATTTTTAGTAATTGCTTTAACTTATTAAAAAACTTCAGTTTGCCTTTTTAAACAGGTTGCAACCCTCTTTAATATTCTAAATATTCAAACTAAGGATATCTTACCACATTCGCTTCACGTCGTATTTTAATATTTCATTTAACTTATGCATACTTTAATTAAATTCAAATTTTAAAACAGGCGGCAACCCTATTCAACGTATTTTAAGAGCAAAACCTTGTTAAACGTTTTCCGAGTGACAGACATATTTCGGTACATATTTGAATTGTGTATCATATTCCCTTAATGCAAGTTGAATTTAATTTCTTACTCATATTAATTTCTTACTTTTAAATAATGATCGGAGAAAAACATTTTTAACCCATGTCAAGTTATACCCATACTTTAATAATTCATGTGAGTTATTAAATAATTTGAGTCTAACTTTTTACACGGGTGGAAACCCTTTTTAAGCTCAAATTAAATATTTCTTAATACTCCTTTGTTTGACGCCAATATTTCAATATTTCACAAAATTTAATTTAATTCGACTTTTCAAATATATGGCAATTCTGTTCAAATTATTTTTAAACCAAAACCTCGTTAAACCCTTTTCGTATGACAATTGTATTGTGATACATATTTAAATTGTCTAATACTCTTAATTCAAACTGAATTTAATTATAAAATCAGGTGGCAAGCCTGCTACATGTAGTCTGGAAAGCAAGTTTCTTAAAAGCAATTTTGACTTATATTCATATTGAAGTAATTTATTTAACCTATTGCTTAGATTGAAACTAACTTTATAACAAGGTGGCAACCCTCTGCAAAATATTTTCAAACCACAATCTCTTTCTTCTGACATCCGGACTAGGGTATACATTTCAGTTTTCTGCCTTTATTGAAGTCGAACCTGCTTTTTGAAATATACAGACACATAATTAAGAAACAAAGCCTTTTCAAAACCATTTCGATCGGTAATCATAGTGTAATAATTGATTTAACTTAAAAATATTTGAATTTATTTTTTTATCAGTTGACAACTCTTTTTGAGAAAATAATAAGTCGCAAGAAAACAAAAACAAAATCATAAGAGCGGTTTTCGAGCATTTTGGTAATAAAAGAAAATTGCATAGCCTCCATATCGAAACGTAAGACATATTCTACGTCAAAAATAAATAAAAATTTACACGTTGCCTCTGAGCGTATTCGAAGCCGGACCTGCTGTAAGCCAACAAATAACAGCAAGCATCTCTGCGCGTTTAGCTACAGCCAGACATACAAATGTGTTTCAGATGTCCAACTTGAATCACATTTCTTACAATCGGATTATTTGCCATGAAAAAATTACAAGGTTGAAAAAACTATTGTAATCTTGGCTCAGTGCAAGTAATATAAACATATACTAAAGTACATTCGCGTAAATTGTAAATAGGAAAACCCTTTCTAGGAAGCATGCAGGGAAGCACTTTTTTCAGTCCCTATTGTCTTTTAGAATGGCAAGGCAAGCATTAAAGATCACGTTAAAGGCGCCAGACGTTTTTCCAAGTTACGTCCCCGTCAAGAGAAATTGGTTCTTTTATGGTTTAAAAAAAATTTCAGAACTTGAGCAATCCTTCAGCTCTACGGGTTGTGCCTAAAAACTATATTGCTTATAATATCAAAAATTACTTCAATATAATGCCACGCCAAAACCGAAGAAACTGTACTTACAGGGAATACATTGGCACCATATTCACTTGTATCTTTGTTTTTGATTTGGATGAGTCCTGGTCGATGAGTTCAGGATTATGGCAGCCCTACTGTAGCATGGCATTACGCTCAAAGTAATGCAGAATGTTTTAAAGAGTAAAGGCATCCACACACCTATGCGATTCTGTCGCAACGAATCCGCACCGTTTGTGATCCTACAGACTTACTGATTCGAAAACGCAAGTACGCACACATCTGTGCGATTTTATCGCAGTAAATCAGTCAATTTATAGACAAACAAAAAATATATAAAAAAAATTAAAGTCTTAACTTTTCTACATCAAATATGTTTTGGTTTCTTACGATCAATTTTGTTTTAGTATTGTAAAATACTTCTATTGACCTTTTTCGTTCTCAAAACGCGGAGTCTGCGATTTCGGCACGACCAAAAGAACTATGTATGTTCGAATAAATTGCTGCAGCAAAATCACATAAGTGTGTGGTTCCTCAATTAAAACTATGGTCGGCATTGTTGTAAATTTTGTTGGAACAGATTCGCACCGACATAATCGCATAGCTGTGTGGATACCTTAATCCGGAAATTACGCACTATTACTTTTTGGCAAGAGGTAATGTAGCCTATTTGATGATGATATATAGGAAGGTCTAGCAAAACATTTTTATCAAAATGTAATGCATACACTGAGCCAAAAGCACAATGGTTTTTTCAACCAAGTTATGGTTTGATTTTTTCATCGTAAATAAGCCGATTGTAAGAAAGTGGTCCAAGTTGAACATTTGAGAACAAATTCCTATGTATGGCAGTGGCTGAACGAGCAGATGTGCTTGCAGCGTTGCCAGGTTGAAGTTTTTAACGTCATTTGGGCGTTTTTTATCCTGTTGAAGTTTGGACTTTTTTTGTGTAAAAATTGACGTTTTTTACCTTCCCAGTAATTTTTCTCTATGAAAAATATATTCAGTGTATAGCGTACTATTTGCTTGTAGAGTAAGTACTTACGCTCACACTTTCGGCAAACTGTTACTAAATCTTCTAAGTAGAACTGATTTTGAATTATTTTCTTAATAAATCATTACAAGCTTTGTTTTTTGCAGCAGCTGGTTCAAAAGTTATTTATTCTTTGGACACAGATGACTTGAATATGATGCGAACCAAGCGTACGTGAATTTTTTTTTATTCTTGGACTAAGGATCCCGCGTTCAAAGGCTGCTTGTGTATACTCTTGAGGTTACGAGGCTTATTGCAATGTTTGCAGTTTCACATTAAAAGCCAAATCAGGAAGCGCTAATCTATTGCAACATGCACGCTAGCAGCATAAAAAGTCAAATAAAAGTAGGCGACTTTTTTCAAGACTTCATTGAAAGTATAATGTAGTAATGCAAAAAAGGCTGAAATATTGCTCTGTTCCTTCTTAGCAGAGTGTAATTTAGCATTTTCGACAACCGACCACCTAACCAAATGTCTACAAGAGCGTTTTAAGGATTCAAAAACTACAGTTGGAATGAGTTGTTGCAGAACAAAAGCCACAGCGGTGGTAACGCACTTGGACGTCATCAGTTTAAGCAGGTATGCAAGTTATTGCAGAAAACAAATTTTCGCTCTTCATAGACGAATCCACAGACTTAACCAATAAAAAACAATTAAGTTTAGTTGTAAGAGTTTGTATAAACAACGAAGAGTTCGATTAATTTTTCGGCCTTAGAAAACTTTTGGAAAATAATTTTAAGCATAGAGCGAGCCGAACAGACTTTGGCGTTTCCGGTTCTTTCAAGATTTGTACCACAAATAATGTGTTTACCAAATAGTTTAAAATCAAAGAAATCGTTTGATGGTGAAACATTTTAATTACACAGGATCTCATGAAATTAAATAAATGTTCTTGCTTAGGCTTAAAGTTAAAGCCTAATAAGCATTTAATCGAGTTTTTTGAAATGTATTCATAAAATTATTTCTAAGAAGTATATATGAATTTATGTACATATGCATATATATTGTACGTATGTATGTATGTACTTACATTTAAAAATTATCTTAAAAATGTTTAAACAAAATGTATTTACCTATGTATAAAATGATTTTTATATTAACGATCTCAAACCAGTTTACAATGAATTTTTACGTGTGCTCTGTGGAAACGACATTTTAATATACCTTACGTACCTTTATGTACAATAAAAGTTTAATAAGAACAATTCTGCATACATTTGAAAGACGTTTTTGGGTAGGAAATGACGTTTTTTTCAGACCAAGAGGGACGTTTTCTCATGCCGAAGACCTGGCCAGCAGTACGAATGCCGTCAGCGCGATACGTAATTTCTATTTTTGGTTTTTCTTAATTGCCAAAAGGCCTGCGTGAAGTGCCGAACCAAATCAAACGACGAAGAAAATTGATTCAAGTTGAACATTTGAAGACTCATTTATAAAGCGGCTATAGCTGAGTGCGTAGAGATGCTTGCTGTTATTTGCTAATACCGTGAGAGGCAACGTGTTAAAATGATAATAAAAATTATTGTTTTGTAATTTTTTAATGGTAGCCAAATTCCTTTAAAAAAAGGTCTGAAAAAGAGCTAAAAAAAGTCGTTGTGGCTAAAAATGGTAGCTAAAATTGTTTACTTACATAATCATATATAAGTATACACGCAATAAGTAATGGCATAGAAAAACAATGAACTCTGGAAAAAAGCTAATATTTTATGAAACCTAAAACCTTTTTGTATAATAGGCCGAAATTTCATAATTTTTCTACAATTTTTTTGAACATTTTTTTTTTAATTCACAACTGCAATATCGTGAACTTAATATTCCACAAACACGGCTTTGACTCATATAGTGCAAGAAATTTCCGCCAAAAAATTTTCGAATAGTTTTTGAAGTCGAACCAGCAGCTGGTACAATCACAAGAACAAACACGGTCAATCGACTTGATGGGCCATTTAACATATGAAGCATATTAAGGGCCAGTTTTTCAGTGCACGGCCGTGGCTTAAACTAAGTTTAAACACCGGATCTGGCTAGTGTAAATTAAGATCGGAAAGTCAAATGTCAACCACCTGTTCAATTTAGACTCAGTTTACTTAATCTGAGTTTAAACCGGCACTGAAAAACTGGCCCTAAGGGCTGTTAACTTATCTATTTTGAACTATAGTTAAATCGTTAATAGATAAGTTCAAAAAACAGCCCAAACACTTTTACAGTATGTATGTATAAAAACGTAAGGAACATAAAATACATGCATGTATATATATTAGTCTTTCTTAGTTTAAAAATTCATCTCTTTAGTAAATGCAAAAAAATTAGATCAAATTAAACGGAAACAACTTTTTTATGCCCAGTATGAATTAATTCTCCAAAGGGCTAGGGGCAATTTTAAATTTATGTGGCCAAAAAAGAATGTGTTAGCTAATTCTAGCCACCAAAGGACTAAAACGGCAACACTGCTCCGAATTATGAACGTCATCTGTTAAGTGCAGAACATAAACTTATTCAAACGAAAAATCGCCAACCAAAAGTTTGGTTAATGTAAACAACATTGTGGTTAATATTACCAAATCATTGTTGAAAATATCAACCAAGGCATTGTTAATATTAACCAAAAATCACATTGATTCCTTTTCAAGCTTGAATTTAGTAATATTTACACATTTTTGCTTGATTTTTCTCTCAGTGTATAAAATAAGGGTTCGCCATCAATTGCCTGTCAATTGATGAAAGTAATTCGGAAAAAATTGATGTAGTATTTGATACATTGGGATTGAATACATTTGAGAAGCAGTTAATGCATATAGTAATGCGATTGCATTACTTTGGAGTCGACTCTGGAGTTGGTGGCGTTCTCATGCAATCGCATTTTCGGTGGTGGGATGCGACACTTTTGATCGGCAACAGAGATAAAACATTCCACACAGCCAGATTGTGGGTAAATTACCCCATTTGATGGATATTTTGCAACAAATATTTTTAAAAGGGAAAAAGGGGCATATCAAATAAAATAAATATAGTTTAAAAAAACTAAAAAACACGCTTTTAAAGCATATCAAACTAAGAAGTTAAAAATAATTCTTAATATAAGTTGAAAATACTAGTATTATTGTGAAAAAGTGTGGGTTGCTCGATAGACGAAAAATATGGCACAGAGCGCCTCACGCCTTTTCACAATAATACTAGTATTTTTTGTTCATTATTATTTTCAACCCATATAAAGAATTATTTTTTACTTTTTAGTTTAATATGCTTTAAAAGCATGTTTTTTAGTTTTTTAAACTATATTTATTTTTTACTTTTTAGTTTGATATGCTTTAAAAGCGTGTTTTTTTTGTTTTTTTAAACTATATTTTTTTAGAAGATACTCGATCATCCTTTTTCCGTGATTACTATTACTAACGACAGCGAGGTGCAGCAACGAGTAGTCTTCTAAGTCATTAATAGTACAAGTTATATTAACAGTGGCACCCCGATTTAGAAGATATTCAAAGATTTCTATTTTGCCAATACTCAGTGGTGTAACATTTAAATTATTTTTCACAATCGGCTCCGCGATTGAATAATGCTCGTATACCATCGAAATGATTATTTTATACTACTAAAAGAAGTGGCGTATTGCCAAATTCATCTTTGCAATTAATATCAGTACCACGGTCAAGCAGTGGAAGATAGCGTTACATCATTTATTTGGGAATTGAAATCACGTCTGGTAAGTTCGTTGTCTCGCGACTACGACTTGCGCCTTAGCCCGCTTGGCCAACTGTGCAAATGATAGGGATAGAATGTATTAACACTAATAAGCCGAGTGCTTGAGTCGGAAAGTAAGTAGACGGTACGCATGCGCAGACAGCGTAGTTGTCTCACTTGCTCTCACTAGGGATGTAAACGATGCATCGATGTTTTCAAAACATCGATGTTTCGTACAAAAAAATCGATGTTAATATCGATGTTTTGCTGGACGATACATCGTCGATACATCGACTAGGAAAGTAAAAACATCGACATCGTTCACTCACTCCGTTCGTATTGTGCCGAACGACCAGTGGCAAGCGAGCGCTTGTTTTCGGAAGCTGGTGCAACCATCATTCAGGATAGAAGCAGGCTTTTGGGGGCTAGATTATCAAAGCTTGTTTTCTGAACTCATTTCAGAATGTTTATTCATATTTAAATAAATAAGATTTACATATTTGAGATACATCATTATAATAAAACAGGTGCAAGTTTTAAGCGGCTAAAAATCGCTTTGATTTTTAATTAGTGGCGGCTTTTGCGTTTTTTTCATATAAAAGGTTAAAAATCAAGGCGATTTTTTAACGGCTTTTTCTAAAAATTCAGATAAAAAAGTTCAAAATTAAGATAAAAATGTGTTGAATTTTTCAAAGTTTTGTATAAAGTTATGGTTTGTAGCGGATATGTGAATCTAGTTCTTTCGAGTTTAAAAAATATTTCAGGCTACATTTTATTTCGTGTAGTAGATGAGATATTAAAACATGGGTTCCTCTCATCCACCAAACCCCTAGCTAATGGCACTCCACAAGGGTCACCCCTTTCAGCATTTCTTTTTGCTATTACGTTTGATTAAATCGCACAGATAGCCTCTAATTATCACGGTATAGAATGTCAACTTTACGCGGATGACGTGTTATTTTATACCAAGAACTCAGACCTTACAATTGTCGCTAGCCAATTTGAAAATATTTTGAAAGAAATTACAGAATGGTCCGTATTATCAGGAGCCGCTACATCGTACCAAAAAACCCAAACTCTGCATATATGCAGAAAACGTAGTTGCATTGGATTAAAAATTAATTTTAACGGCATAACAATCAGTTCTGTATCAGAAATTAGTATTCTAGGCCTAATCGTAGACACGAAACATAACTTTAAAGAACATTGTAAATATGTTAGAGATAGTATAACTAAAAGATTAAATGTAATTAAGTACTTATCGTCAAAAAAAAGCTTTGTACATCCGTCTTCTCTGCAAACCTCATAAAAGACTTTAACAATGCGGCCTCCAGAAAAAGACAACCTAAAATTTTATCAGTCGTGTCGAAATGCGTCGATCTTTGCAAGCAGCTTGAACTACCACTAACCGTGAAGCAGCCATGCGCAGAAACTCAACCGTCTTGTATGATTAAAAATATCGCATTTTCAATTAAAGCGCTACAGCTTTCGAAAGAGAGTACAGCCAAAGAGACCTACCGAGCCATCTTTAACGCTGAAAAAGCAAAGTTTTCAAATCTTGGATGGAACTTCATCTTTAGGGATGGCTCCAAAACGCCCGACACAACGGCATTTGCGGTCACTAAAGAAAATGGGGATATAACAAAGCATGGAAAAGAAATTATTTCGTTTCGGAATAGTATAACACGATCTCCGAGGAAAATCAAAATCATGTGCATTCTAGGACATGTTGGCATCGCGGGTAATGAGTCTGCTGACAATGCAGCACAACTCGTTGCAAAAACTTCATCATTTGCATACAACTATTTTACTAAGCAAGATGTACTACGCGAAGTTAACAAACGGCGACGTGATTCTTTACTCGCAGAATGGCAACTGTACTCTCACCATTATGCAATCGTCAACCCGCACAGGAAGAAGCCGACTTTCGCGTCAGATATTCATCTCAAAGAGTTAAAGCCGTACATCCGACTACGCCTCGGGCATACGTTCTAACTCATGCACACTTGCTACAGCGATTAACACCCAACGTTTGTCCGCTATGTGACGAAAGTGCAACAGTAGAGCATATCTTAACAACTTGCCCGAACCTGACATCTTCAAGAAATTCATTCTTCCCACTCTCTAATCCTATTGAATGTCTAAAAGAACCATCGAAACTCAACATAGGAACAATATACCACTTTCTCAGAGCTAATGACCTGCTAAGACGGATTTAAATAATATTTAGCTTTCTATATCCTAGTCCTAAGTTCTAATAAACCAATATTCATTACAAGAGACAGCCGATGGCCTATGATGCTAGTGCTGCTAATTTTAGACTTTATATATTAACTTGTTACTATGTAAAGGAAAAAAATAAATAAATAAATAAATAAAATAAAACATCGGTAAAACATCGATATATAACCGATGTTTTTTGACATCGATGTTTGTTCTCTTATAAAGAGAATTGTTTTTATCTAAAACTAATACAGTTGGAAGGACGAAATTCGAGGATGTGGTAGTTAACATATTAATCCTTGACATATATTATTTACAAAAATAAATATTGAAAATTTCCACGGATGTTCAAAGAAAAAGTTTTAAAAGGGATATTTTCAATACGTATTTTTCCTGGTGCACCCAAAAATTATTGTTTTTTTATTCTACAGAATTTTGCCTTTTAATTGATACCCATATTGTTATTCTTCAATGCATCGAATTTTTTGAATAATATTTTTATTCAATCATACTATCGAAATTTCAACGTCCTTTAAAAAAAAAATCCTGACGTCAGAGAGTAAAACTAAAAACGCAGTTTTACTATATTTGGCCCCCAGTTTTGTGAATATATTGATTTTTTCGTGCGTGACTGTCGCACGGCGTTATTTTTTTTGTAAATTTTTAGAGTCAATTTAAGTCATAAGGTCCACAATCACAGGTGATTAATCGAGTTTGAGAATCGAAAACCAGAAAGTCGTTTCTGAAGTCAATAATCGATTCTGCGTGCGGCTTTTCCATCCTTATTCCAGAAGGGCTTTTGTAGGGCGCCTTTGGAATAAGTTTTTTTTTTTTAATTCATAAAAATCATACTTCTTTAAGGAATTTATTTAAGGCTCATATCAAATATGTTTTATTTAGGCTTAAAATGCTTGTGGAACCTTATTTGTAATGCTAAATAATATAAACAAATACATATATAGTGCATTCGCGTAAATTGTAAATAGGAAACACCTTTCTAAGAAGCATGCAGGGAAGGACATTTTTCAGTCCTTCTTGGGTAAGTCTTTTAGAATGGCTTCACTTAAGACAATTTACCTAAATTATCTTCAGGTTATGCACATACATAATGGCAAAAATGATCACGAACATTTTTCCAAGTTACTTCACCGTCAAGAGGAATTTGTTCTTTTATGATAAAAAAAAATTCAGAGCACCAGCGCACAGTGGTCAATAAATGGAATTTAATGTTCATAATTCACTGGAGCCTTTATTTCTCAACCAATTTAATTAATTATTTTTTTAAATGAAAGCTAATAAAATTTTCAAGAGACTAGTTGAGCCCAAGTTTTTATTTTTTATTTTTTTATATTAAATTTTTTAGTGGAAAGTGCAGAAAAAGTGCCAATTTTGAAGAAGATCGATTCTCCTGTTCCAGTTAAAAAAAGATACATAATAAAAACTAGTTAAAAACAACCTTAGGTTTCTCCCAAAATGAAAAAGTAATAATTTGATAAGTTATATAAAAATTATTAGTAAAAATATTTTTTTTTGTTTTTGGTTTTTATAAAAAATTTGGGTATGCAGTTTTATATATAATTATATTTTAGTATAATAAAGTGCAAGTTGCAAGTCGCCAAGAGTTCGCGTTGATTTTTAATAATTTTTTCGTTAACATTTCGAGCACATCTGCATTCTACATAGGAAATGAAAGCGTTTTTTACTTTATTAAAAATCAACGCGAACTCTTAGCGACTTACAACTTGCACTTTATTATACTAAAATGTAGTAATCTATAAAACTGCACACCCAAAATTTGTATAAAAACTAAAAACAAAAAAAAATACTTTTGGTAAAATTTTTTTTATAAAATTTCAGATTATTACTTTTTATTTTATTTTTTGTTTTGGGAGAACCCTACAATTGTTTTTAACTAGTTTTTATTATGAAACTTTTATTGGCTGGAACAGGAGTATCGGTCTTCTTCAAAATTGGCGCATTTTCTGCACTTTGCACTAAAAAATTTAATATAAACAAATAAAAATTCGAAAATTGGGCTCAACCAGTCTCTTGCAAATTTTATTAGCTTTCACTAAAAAAAAAAAATATCAAATTGTTTGGGAAATGAAGACTCCAGTCAATTATGAACATTAAATCCCATTTATTGACCACTGTGCAGCGTTTCATCATCATCAATCATTCAGCTCTACGGATTGTGCCACAAAACCACATTGCTTATAATATCAGAAATGACTTCAAAATAATGCAACGCCAGAACCAAAGAAACTGTACTTATAGGGAATATATTGCCACCACATTCACTTGTATCTTCGTTTTTGATTTGGAGGATAACTGTCCTGGTCGATGGGTTCAGGATTATGGCAGCCCTACTCTAATTCTACATTCTAATTGAGGACTTCCCAAAGTTATTAAAAAACACAATTATGATCCTTTCGAGTAACAAAGTAAAGACTTGTAATTGCGGTACTTTTTCGCCTAAATAAACGTTTTAAAGCTAAAATGGTTCAAATACTTTATTTATTTTTTTATTGTACATTTTTCAGGAATTTCATTGATTGAAATAAATGCAAGAAGAATGGGGACCACGATTATTTTATTAGAAAAAATGGAAAAAGCAACAAAGTCTAAGCGGTGGTTTAGATCCGATCATTGGATCATGAAATATATATATATATATATTTTTTTTTAAGTCGGCTTTTTTTTGCTAAAAATTACTTCTTCCATATTCAACCTACTGTTATCAAGTGCAGCTGATTTGCCGCTGTTTAACGCTTCTGACTTTGCACATCGTGCAACGTGGTACAAAGCTCAATAAAACTATGAAAATTAAATGTTAACAAGCCACAATAACATTGACAGACGCAACAATAATGCTTTAGCCGATTTTGCCGATAGGAGGAAGTGCCACCAAAATAACAACTCGTGAGATTTGCTCATGTGCGTATATTGAGAGCGTTCAAGCACAAGACTGTAAGGTTGTGCGGATATCATCTTATTTAAATACAAAAATAGCATTTAAATTTCCAGTAGGTAAGTAGCGACAAGTTTTATAAAATGGCATTGGTTTTTGTGTTATTTTCATTTTATTAAATGTCTTTTTCACATGAATCAGGTGTTATAAACAAGCGCCTAGCATAATACCCTGGGTTACTAAAAAAAAAAAATTGTTAGAGTCTCCATATAAGCTGATAGCCAGGCAAGCGTGAACAACCTCAATGTACAATAAAGAAAGTCAGATATGACAGAGACTAGAAAATACAATTATTACGTACTTTTTATTAGAGGTAGGTCCGACATAAATGTAACATTGTCATCTATACCGGGATTTTGGACATCGTCAACGGCATTCTGTAGCGCTTGATGTAGGGCTAAGGGATCATGGTCATGAGCTAACCGGCCGCCATGTGTGGTTCCTCCTGTTAGTGTACTACCATATTCCACTCTTCTATCTGTGTATGGAAAGCCATGAGATAGCTGAGCCTGAAAATATATACAAATAACAGTGTATATATTAAAATAGTGCATATAGTTTATATTATTGCCGCTCAAATTGATTTACATTTTTTAAAACCCTTAAACATTTTTAAAAAGTCTTTGAATTTTTTCTAAGCATCACTTAACAGTTAACTTTATTTGTTTGTCTGCATGCGCCTAAAACAGCTACTCACGTAAGAAACGTGTGTGGCAATTCTATAAAGTGTTAGCGTGTGTTGCAGCTTTTGGAATTTGTTATTTTCTGCACGAAACAGGACTTACGCAAATACATTCGCGAATACTAGGTGATCAATTATGAGAACAATTTGTTCCCGTAGAATTGGCGATAAGCATTATTATTGGGGTACTGATTATTAAAATAAACAATCTTTTAACAATAACTGTTTGAAATATAAATGTGAATGCAAATGCTTGTGCATGCGTCTAAGTAACTTACGCGCACTGTATGTACATATCTGGTCAAAAGCTTTGGGACGTGAGGAGGTGAAAACAAATTTTTCTTTGAATCACGCCTTGGGTGTTCATTTATTCGACTTTGTTCAAACACTGGGTTTCGAGTTATTCGAAAAAAGGCAATTTGAAAAAAACGGCTTTTAATTTTCGAATTCAGAAAAAAACCGGTTAGACCGGATATTTGCTTTTAATTTTTCGCTTTTGGATAACGTTAACAGTAAGGGGGGAGGGGGCGCTTCTGACAAAATTTTTATTTTTTTTTACTTTTATTTTAACAAAGTTTCATTCTAAGAAAAATACTGATAAAAATAAAATATTTCACACAAACAACAATAAATAAACGTAGTCTTAAAGTTGCTCCAGTAGATGCTGTACTAACCAAATTTATTTAACCTCCCAGCAAAAACTTATATTTTTGGTAAGCGCTTACTTTTTGTATCGATGGAGTAACGCGTTACAATACGCCTCAAGACAAAATTTTTCACTTTCTCGTTTACCCATTGCATTACCTGCATTTTTTAAATTTCTCTCTTACCTCCAGTGACATGCCCTCATTAATAGGGCATTCGCACGAGGCGATTTTCCAGGCAACAAAAGTTGAATACGAAGTTGAATGAGAAGTTGAAAGTGAAAAAGTTGCCATCCCTATTCAAACGAGGTTATTTTCGATTCAACACGAATCGTTCTTTACATTATTGAAAATGAATTTAAATCGCAAAATTTTATCAATTGGCGTAAATTTGGTAAGCCAAGCATTGGTAGAAGTGCTTGTAGCGAAGCTGAAAGGTAAAATAAGAGTAAAAAAGTAAAAAAGAAAAAAAGTATGTATACAGAACAGTGTTGACATTTTTGGTACAATTGTACTTGTTTGATACAATTTCATTTACAATATACTTTCCTACTCCGCAGTACTTTTTAGTACAATTTTGTAATGAATACTAAAAATATATAGCTCTGAAAATTCACAGCAAGAAATTTTTTGTATTCTCTTTTGTTCGCCTGTTGGTATTTACCTTTGTAAGTTTTGAAAAATGGCTTGAACGAACCAGTATAATATAGCCTAGGCAAATTTTTAAAGAAACTTTTCGATACTAAGTTTTATTAAAACAAAATGTCGAAGTCAGCTTCATATAGAAACAAAGTCTTCGTTAGTTATAAGAAGAGATTTTCTTAAATATAATACTTTTACGGCACTCACATATTGACAAGGTTTTACTATTTATTTTATTATTCTTTAATTTTAATTACCTGTTTATAAAATATAATGTATTCTTTAAGAAAAATTTTATAAACCCAAGATTAAATCTTTGCGAAACATCCAAAAACCCACATACTTTCGTAAAAATTTCGAGCTTTATTAATATTCTTTAGTTTTTATCCCATTCAATTTTAGTATAATAAAGTGCAAGTTTAAAGTAGCTGGGACTTACCGTTGAACTTGGCAATTTTTTTTGTCGACGATGTCAGCCATTTTCTTCCATACGAAGTGTGTTCGACGATTTTTCGTATGGAGAAAATTAGCAACACCTTCATCAAAGAAGTCTTAAAAAACTTAGTTATATTAAAATTTAATGGGATAAAAAACCGCACACTCAAAATAAGTCTAGGAAATCGAATTAAAAAGCTCGAAATTTTTACGAAAGTGTGTTGGTTTTTTTTTAATGTTGCACTAAGTTTGAACCTTGGATTTGTACGGCTTTTATTAAAATATAAACCGTATTTTTACAAAAAATAATTAAAATTGAATAATATTAAGATAAATGGTCAAATCTTCTCGTAAAGTTTTGATAAGCACTTGAAATGCTATTAAAATGTCAAATTTTAGTACTGAATCCAAGGAAAATGTCTTTTATCTTATATTTGCGTTAAATGCAGTACATGTGCACGTGGAATCAATTTGTAAAAGTGTAAAATACGTAAACGTATATACATAAACTTTCTCATGAATACCATAAAATCATTGGTCTTGAAGGGATTGTACTAAGAAAATATATGAGCGAATTAAAAAGTGTATACAATTTATAGCCGAAAAGTAAATTTTTTGTATAGATTTCGTACTGAAGGAACAATTTCACCTCCCAACACTGATACAGAATGTAAACAAACACAGGGTTGCAAGGAAAAAAAGTTGAACGAGCTCAAAGTTGGCTGGCGACCAACTTTCTTGAAAGCGATTAGTTGAAAGGCCGCTCGGATGAGGCGATTTTTGCTTTCAACTAAAAGTTGCCTAAAAAATCGCCTCATGCGAAAGCCCTATAAAGTAATGTGTTCTGTAAACTAGAGGTGGTGGATTTCGAAAAGTACTTACCAATCGCGACTCACTACAAATTTACCCTAGTTTACAGAACACATCACTAAAAAATATAAAAACTTTATTTCTTGACGCACCTGCTGCATTTTTAGCACGTCAGTGAAGTGTAAAACCTAATTACTTTTCCACAAGGAATAGTTATTAACAGGGTTAGGATTTTAAGGCATTTGCCTATTTTGTCTGATTGGTCGTATCTTTATACAAATTAAAGAATCTTACATTTCATGTATTTTGATTAAAAATTTAAATTTTTATTTGGCCTTTTTCGGCATTTTCAGCATGTTTTGCCTTTTTAACACCTAAAAAAGGTTGCTGTGGACAAATCAATTTTGAAATCCCAAATATGAAACGATTTCAGGTTTCTAGAATGTGTGTGTGGTATGAGGAATTCAGTTTGTATGGGCATCTCCCACGCCCCCTTTTTTAATAACTCCAATTTTTTTCTATGAGTATGGCATTGATCTTATATATCTCTTTACTAAGTTGCAGCACTTTACCATGAACACTTCCAGAGATGTGTTGTGTGAAAATTGCAGTTTGTACGGGAGGTGCCACACTCCCTTGATATATCGAAATTATTTTTGATTTATTGTCTCCTTGGAGGGTCTGGAGTAGGTGTCCAAAATTTCAAAAACAATCTGTACAGCTGTTCCCGAGTGTTAGGAACAGAAAAAACGCCTTTCAAAATATATATTAGTATAGATACATTTTTAGTTAAATGTATTCTATCAAAAAGGGATTTTAAATTAATTTTAAGTGTTTTTCAAAAAAGTGGAAGTATTCAAACGTAATTTTTTTTTAATTTTTCAACATAAATTAATAAAAAACTAGAGCTTTTTAAAAAATCGCCACGAATAGATCGACGAGAAATTTAATTTTCTTTTACTTAGAAAAAAGAAATTTGAAATCGGTTCATATCTGGCCTCTCAAAATTGATTTGTCCACAACAATATTAGAGGTAACCTCTACTTTGGTTTTGCCGATTTGAAAATTCTCAAATAAAAGTAAACAACGCCTCAGAAACTCTAAGGGCTGGTAGATCAATGTCTGGTTAACACAAATCGGAGGTAAAAGCTCCGGTTAAATAAAATTACTGCTTTATCGATCACATATTATATGCATTATGTCGAAATCGTTTAACTGGGAGGTAGTGATAACCAGACATTGAACAACTGGCCCTAAGTCCACTGAAATTCACTTAGGGCCGGTTACTCAATGTCTGGTTAACACTAACTAAACATAGTTATCGAACTTATCGGTTCCGTAACGTACAACAGGGGGTCGATAACGAAGTTTAACCTGCAGTTAGTGTTAGGGCCGTTTACTCAATGTCTGCTTACCACTAATCGCCGGATAAACATAGTTATCGACGTTAACGTCTCCCTTTTATATGCATGCAGCCGAAGACGTCGATAACGATGTTTATCCGCAGATTATGTTAACCAGAGATTGAGTAGATAGTTGGTTGGGTAAGGCACTGCGACCGCTGGGTCTATTGTGTCCCAGACATTGAGTAACCGGCCTCATACTTTTACAAAAATCACCTTTCTTTATTAGTTCTATTTATTAATCATATACATACATTCATACATATGTATGTGTTTTTAAAGTTTAACACAATTAGGCCCGTTTACTCCACGTCTAGTTAACACTTAGGGCCGGTTGTTCAATGTCTGGTTGTCCCTACTTCCCAACTCCATTATCGACGTTTTTGACATCATGCATATAACATGTGATCGATAAAGCAGTCGTTGAATTTAACCGGAGCTTCTACCTCCGATTTGTGCTAATCAGGTATTTCCTTCGGTTAAACACATCGACTGCTTTATCGATCACACGCTATATGCAGGGAGTTGATAACGTCCATAAAGACGTTTAACGCGAGTTAAAATTAACCAGTCATGGTCTAAACGGCCTTTAACCCACGTTTCCTATCAGAATATTTAATATTAAGAAAATTGGCTGTGTTAACAGTTTCGGCTTTGTTTACTTTGTGTGAGAAATTTTGTCCTATCATTCTTGATATTCAATTAAGGGCCGGTTGTTCAATGGCTGATTAGCATAAATCAGAGGTAGAAGCTCCGGTTAAATACAACAACTGCTTTATCGATCACATCTTCGAACACTACTTCCCGATTAAACATCATTATCGACGTTTTGACATATAACATGTAATCGATAAAGCAGTCATTGTATTCGACCGGGGCTTCTACCTCCGATTAGTGCTAATCACACATTGAACAACCGGCCCTAAGTGTTCTACATGGTGCTTTCATTCGTATTGTGCTTCTTGTACGTGCGATAAAAATGGAGAATATAGTCAACCCAAACAAAAAGGTAAAAATATTAATATCTTACTAATTTTTGGACACTTAAAGCTAATCTTCAGTAAGTGTTATGCCGATAACCATGTAACGTTAAAGACCAAATAAAAGAAATGGTTTTCACCCAGAAAAGTAATCCTAATTTTAAAAAAACACGATTCATGTTAGATTCACACGATCGGTTTTAACATGCAAAATAACAACAATTTCTGCAAATTACACGATGTGTCAAACATAACATTTACTTCTCAAAGTCAATTAGCCTTTTTGGTTCATTTAACTAAATTACACTGTTTATATAATATGAGAAAAGTGTTGAAAAAACATCAACACAAACTATCCCGTTATTAGTGCTTCAAAACCATCAATAGTGCCACCATCGATGGTTTTCGATAGTTTTATAGACAACCATCGATAATATCGATGGTTTACAATGGGGCCCCTTAAATGGAAAAGGGGTACACATATAAGATTATATTTACATATATTTATTGTATTGAACGGCTTTAAAAGCTAAAAAACACAACTTTTAATTTATTTTTAAACTAATAGTTCATTTCCATGCAGGTAAGTCTATTGAAAAAGGGATATTACAACTTTAAGGGGTAATTGCTCAAGATAAGTACAAGAACAGAAAAGAAAATAGGCAAAAATGTAAGAAATAAACCCTGCCGATCACCCCACGTGAATATTCTTGAAACTTACCTGACCTCTTAACTGGCGTTAAGCTTTTGGTGGAAATAAGCTATAAATGAGGGCTATCACAGAATCCATGGCTGTCCGATTTTTCGTGAAATCTACGAAAATGCGATCACTGAATCCGAATTTCTACGAACGGGTGTATTCAAAGTATACGCTAAGTTCGTAGCAATTTGGATTCAGTGATAGAGTCCGACCGATTAATCGGGCGATGCCGAAGCTAGTATCCTCGAAAAGAATCGGCGTCGGGCGTTTTTGCCAGATTCTTGAATGAGGTAATGTTATTTAGTTATTTGTTTTTCTTTTGTTATTGTAAACGTTTATAAAAGCATTTGTTCTTGAAATGAATTTATATTCAGGATTTCGGCCAAGAATTGGCCATTGATAGTGGCTAGCATGGTCCCATCGATGGTTTCGCAGCACTAGCCGCTATGCTTGCTTCAATTTTAGCGAATTGTCAAACACGCGTTCATTGTGCCGCTATTTATTGTGATTATTGATTTGAAAAGTTTAAATAATTGAACAAAGTGGACTGCGTATTTGAAGGAAACGAAGAAAAATGCGGTGATTTGTTTTCCTTTCGTTTATTTAATTTTTATTATTATTTTTTGTTTACATAGTAAACTATATTTTCACGTGTATAAGTATTCATCTCAAGATTTCATACCTAACTGTTTGATCGCTTTAAAATTTTTTAATTTCTAATTAGGCGATGATGCATTGGAAAGCATAGGTTGGCTTTACTTTACATTTGTTACACTAAAATTTAATAAGCTATAAAACTATCACCCATAATGAATTTTCATATGATATACGATAAACGCTTGCAAGTATATCGTATAAAATGAGTTTACGTATTATGTTTTCCACACACCCGATAGATGTACAATTGTGAATGACAATGGTATTTGTTTACTATTTGTGCTGAATTTAAATAAAAGAGCTGTTCTATAATATTTTCAAAGCGAGCGTTTTGAACTTAAAAATTTCCATAAGTCATAAAAAATATGTTTCCTTCAACCTCAAATGCGTCTTATATAAATTCAATTTAGAAAGAAGGCAATTGAGAGATGCTTCCTCTGGAGATGAAAAGCTTCGAGAAGTTGGCACCCAACCTTGATGCATTTTGAATTTTTGATAAAATACCTAGAATATGATAGATTAAACTCTCTGGAGGATTGTATGTACTAAGCTTCTTTTTGTCTGTAGTTGGAAAATGAGTGCGTAATGCGTTTTTTTTAATTTATATGAACTTTTTTACAGCTTCACCTTCAATTTTAATGAATACTGGACTAGAATCGTTTGCAGTTGATTGTAGTTATAAAAGTAAAAATCTTTGTACCT
Organism: Rhagoletis pomonella; assembly: GCF_013731165.1. NCBI lineage: Eukaryota > Metazoa > Arthropoda > Insecta > Diptera > Tephritidae > Rhagoletis > Rhagoletis pomonella. The sequence goes on from NW_023458559.1 coordinate 5,131,690, forward strand.
AAACTTTATTGACTGACTGTATCAAGGTAGCTGTGCTGGATTGCATAAAAAAAATTAATTTGTCTTTTCTTAAAAAAATGTAGCTCTGGTGGCTTGAATTTTTAAATAAATTTAGTGAGAAAGTGGTAATTATTTTGACACTTTTTTTAAAATGCCTCTTTTTCTGCAACTGCATTGCCTTTCTCAATTATCCTTCAGGATCTTGGCCTTTTTTATGGAATCACTAAGTATAATCATTATTAAGCAACTCAAAAACTATACCAGCGTGATTACCGACGTATCCTTTTGATAAGTAGCCGCACCCTTATAAAAGGAATAAGACCCAAACTTTTCAGGTAAAAATTTTAGTAGGTTGCGTCTTTATAGCCTTTTCAATTTTATAAATTATCATTATTTTCAAGTGGAAAAATAAAACGGAAAATTAATGATAATCTCTGCGCGAAAAAATAAAAATCATAAAATAATCATTATTTGTAATCCCAAAAATAAAAATCAAATAATAATTATTTCCGTTTGAGCGAAAGAATAAAACTCAATAATAATTCATAAAATAAATGCTGATTTATATTATTTTACTCATAATGATTACCTTCCCTGCTTTTAAAATTTAAAATAGAATAGTTTAGTGAAAGTACCACATTTCACTGCTTTTGTGCTGGTGCGGAACTAGTTTCTATCGGACTGGTTCGTTTTTGGCAAAAATCAACTAGTACTGAACTAGAAATCTGGTTCACTAGTTCGTGTTTTCCCTACAGGGATTCTACGAAGGTATGTTGGGGAAACGGAACGAATGTTGATTATGGAATAGAGGAACACCTACGTTGAGGATTGTTGTTGCCAATTTAAAACCAAATTGCGATACACATGTGCACTATTGTCTGTGTCCGTTTTAAAGTTGATCCTTCTCTCATTAGGGGTGTTCGTAATGTGTAACATTTCCAAAATATAGCTTTTATTATAGTTCTTTTCTTCTTGTAGAATGGCAACATTATCAAAATCGGAGAAAAGTGTCCCGTATCCCTACAGTGTACTGACTAGGCCGTCTTATTGTCCGTTGAGCTGTTCTTTAACTATATATTTGATTTGCGTGCGGAAATCCTTGTATTGAGTTTTGTTCTTGTTGTCCCCACATATACTTTGTCGCATAAGTGGGACCCGTCGCCATTACATGAAATTTTTTATATTACGTCAGATTTTTCGTATCTAGGAATCTTGTCCTTAGTGTTGATATATATTTTTCCTAGAGTGGTGCTGCATGTAAATTCTATTTGGACCTTTTCTTTGTCATATATATTAGAATGTTGCATCCTCTCAGATATCTCCGGAACATATGTAGCGGTTTTGTATACTTTATTCTCATTATGAGTATTCTCTTTATCGGTCCTGACGTAATAATTCTAAATGAGTTCCCTAATTAAGCAAGAGGGGAATTCGTTAATTTCTAAAATTTGTTGGATAATATTTTGGTTCTTTTTATGAAAATATTTGTCGCTAATGGTGAGGACTCTTCTTCTAAAATTGGTTTCGGTATTTAAAATAGTTTTCCTCTCATGTTTCGAATTATAATTGATTAATCTCCCCGAAGACGTAAGTTTTGCATATCAGTCAATTTTTAATCGATTGTTCCTAATTACTAGGGTGTCCAGATATGGTAGTTTTCCATCTTTTTCTATTTCTATCGTAAATTTAATCGTATTTTGGAAGCTGTTCCTCCGTTAGGGAAGGCACCTTGTCGTTGGTTCGGGGGCTTAGTCGAATCACAACCAGACCCTCTCATCGGGTAGTAGTGTAATCGTGTCTCTACCTCCGGGTACTGTGCGAATGCACTCCATTTGCTATGGTTCGGACTGCTTGTGAGCGATGACCAAGAATTGCCGACCCGCTAATCCAGGGTGTTAAGCGACACCGTTCCCATTGGAAGGTTTGCAGCTAGGGGGTTTACCAGACCGGCTGTATTTTAACGGCGCTTTCCTGACACCGGGCCGCCTCAGGAAGTAATGGTGGCCTTGCTGCGGCATGGGGCGCTGCCGTAGAGGACTGTTTGAATTCCCCTTTTTATGACCTAGACCACTGCGCCCGCCTCATCGGGTAGGTGGTCGTACGAACAAGATGAACACAAACAAACAAAAGCAAAATCAAAAACAAAACCAAAAACCCAATTCTACTTACAAAACTTCCAGTGGTGGAGGGGATTCGAAACCGACCCCTCTTTTCCGCTCCTCTTTAAATGAGGCGGAATCGACTTTTGGGCAGGCTGGGGCAGCTGCTGCTGCAGGGTGCAGTAAAGGCTCGGAGCCGACCCCTTCGTCTGCACTTTGCTCTGGTGGTGTCGGTGGGAACTCACCGCACCTAGACTCGGGGTTAGGGGCGCGGGCGAATTCGTCTGCATCCAGGACGGAGGCAGGGCCGCAGATGAAATCGTCTGTGGCTCTGGACGTGAGGGCAATGTACAGTGTGGCCGGTACCTCCGTTAGGCATAAACGGCACGCTGGGCCGGCCAGGAAAGCACGCGATGACCGTCGCATGGCTACCAAGATCCTGGCGCGCTACGGCGATCAGGTTGCTGCGCAGGTATCTGAGCAGCACGTGCGATCATTCGAGTGGGCCAGGGGGTGCTCAGCGATGGCCAGTAGGGCTGTGGTGATGTTGTTTCTGGGGATGCGAGCCCATCCCGTATTGACCCTGTCAAGCGGCAGAGGTCGCAGGAGAAGGAAACCTTTCTCCACGAAGCCCAGAACCGGAGGGACGCCTAAGCTCTTTAGCGAGATCGCTCCATCACTCTGGACGTTTTGGATCGGGGTGAGAAGGACGGGGCCATCGCCAGGGAGGACTGGAGGACACCTTCCTCCTCGGCCTTATCAGGAGTTTTTATGAGGGTGGTCAGGGCATGTTTAAGAAGGTGGTGTGCGTCGACGAGCGGTCGGCCTCGTTCTACAGGGTGGCAGTAGCGTTGGTCGGGGAGGTATAGAAGGGAGCCAGACTCGGGGTTGTGGACCGTCTCCGCCTTCTACAGATTATGTTAAAAAAGCTGTGGTAAGACAGAAATGTCAGGTGGAGACCGTAAATTTCCACTGTTAAACCATATCTGCCTTGCCGAATTTCTTACCATCGCTCTCTTAACATCAGCTGTCATTTCGTAGATTGACAACTCAGTCTTCATTTTGTCGCGCCATCTACATTGGATACAGATCGGTCTGATTGGCTTGATGCCATTTTGAAAGTGATATGTTAAGGCAGCAAATTTCCCACATCAGAAAACGGGACAAAGTTAAAACAGAAATTTGACAAATGTTAAGATGTACGATATCACACAAGCATGCAGTCGAGGCACTCGGTCGAACTTGCAAGATATCCGCGGCAGCCGTTCGCTGATGGGTGGGGTAGTCGTATTGCTCGAAGGAGTTTTTGAGCAGACGCTACCTGTTATCGAGCGTGGCACTGTGGCAGGGAGATAAGTATGTACGTGCATCAAGGCTTCACCATTGTGAGCAAAGGTGGAAATATTAAACCTCAAAACTAACATCCAGTGATAGAGACTTCGGGCTCTTTGCTCAAAACCTCCTTGAGATCGGAGCGGGCCGCATGGCAAAGTGCCTACTGTGGCACATGTCTGTTGATACAGTGATGGCATATGATGATCCAACAACACATCCTATAGAGTTTCTAAGCTCTTAAGGATTTTCAGGAGTGCCGTCCCACAAACTGCAATTAAAGGTTGGGGTGCCATTCATATTGCTGCTTAACCTGGACGTACCTCGAATGTGCAGTGGCACAATACTATGCATAATGGAGCTGAAAATATATATTGTGCAAGCCACCATCGTCACTGACGGGGCCGAAGGACAATCAGTATTGATACCACGAATTCCTAGCAAACATGCCGTTTCAGTTAAAACGTTTGCAGTTTCCGTTAAAAGTAGCCATCGCGAAAACGATTAATAAAGCCAAGGATAAACACTTAAAGTTGCAGGAATACATCTGGGCACTCCATGTTTCTAGCAACAATAACTTTACGTTGGCTTCTCACGTGTAACGAAAGCACTTCCTTTGCAGTTTCCGTTAAAAGTAGCCATGGCGAAAACGATTAATAAAGCCAAGGATAAACACTTAAACTTGCAGGAATACATCTGGGTACTCCATGTTTCTAGCACCAACTACTCTACGTTGGCTTCTTACGTGTATCGAGAGCAAGAAATATATATGTATATATGCCCAAGACAATAACTCCCGAAACGTTGTTAACGAAATGTATTGCAGTAGATGTCATTAATTTATATGTATATATATAAATTAATGACATCTTTATATTAATTGTTATATTTATGAAACGATTTGTTTCCTTCTTTGTTACATTTAAAAGAATGACGTTAATCCAAACTATACGCGAAGGTACTTTTTGTGAAGGTCATCAGGTGTCCATTGTTCGTTCGAATTTCAAAAGTTGTCTGTCAAATTAAATGTACAATAAGGTTTTATGTTTTGAATTAAATATGTATCTTAATATGAGTGCCAAATAAAATCAGTTAAAAAGGCTGAAGTCAAGAAAAAATAAGTCTGATGAGATGTCCGGACCCTTAATGAGGAAGGTGCCTCTGCTGGTTGGTTGATATGTCCTCAGGAACACAAAGGCTGACATCACTGCCATCAAAGAAATGCGATAGACGGGCAAGACAGTTGCCACACAAAGGAGCGCAAATTCGGTGTTGGATTCGTGGTAGGAGAGAGAATCCGTCGCCGAGTACTGGCGTTCACCCCGGTGGACGAACATCTAGCCACAATCCGCATCAAAGCTAGATTCTGTAATGTACCGATGGACTGGATGATTTCAATTAAATAATAATGCGAAAAC
>NW_023458559.1:5136638-5139899 GCF_013731165.1 Rhagoletis pomonella
GCCCGTCTAAAAACTAGCAATCAGTGGTGGGGCTGGGTTCTTTGACCTTACCATCGGATATTGTTCCCCATTACTTTATTCCAGAGTCCCTAGTATTTGCATAAAATTTGTTGACTAAAAACCAGAAAACAACGAAAAATAACCGGACCTCCCTCAGTCATAAACGGAACTGAGAAGGGCCTAGTGCAGAAAAACGAAAAAAAAAGATATCTTGTCCCACCAAACGAGCTACATAGATGTTGGTGTGCCCGTGTCTCTACCCTCCCTACCTGGTCATTAATGGATTAACTTGTGATGACCCCTAAACTGATACCTTACCCTATCACTGCATCCTCTCACCAAAGAAAACTATTTGTAATTTTAGCAAGATAAATCCCTAATCAGACTATACATCAGTAGGTTTATTTACCCATTCTTACACTTCAACAATTCATTCTTAGATAATAAAGCAATAGTGTACAAATATTCTATTTTATCCGGACATAAATAATTTCTTTAAAGGTGTAACCAAATAACTATAATAAAAATCAAAAACAAAACCAAAAACCCAATTCTACTGACAAAACTTCCAGTGGTGGAGGGGATTCGAAACCGACCCCTCTTTTCCGCTCCTCTTTAAACGAGGCGGAATCGACTATTGGGCAGGGTGGGGCAGCTGCTGCTGCATGGTGCAGTAAAGGCTCGGAGCCGACCCCTTCGTCTGCACTTTGCTCTGGTGGTGTCGGTGGGAACTCACCGCACCTAGACTCGGGGTTAGGGGCGCGGGCGAATTCGTCTGCATCCAGGACGGAGGCAGGGCCGCAGATGAAATCGTCTGCTGCTCTGGACGTGAGGGCAATGTACAGTGGGCCGGTACCTCCGTTAGGCATAAACGGCACCCTGGGCCGGCCAGGAAAGCATGCGATGACCGCCGCATGGCTACCAAGATCCTGGCGCGCTACGGCGATCAGGTTGCTGCGCAGCTATCTGAGCAGCACGTGCGATCGTTCGAGTGGGCCAGGGGGTGCTAAGCGATGGCCAGTAGGGCTGTGGTGATGTTGTTTCTGGGGATGCGAGCCCATCCCGTATTGACCCTGTCAAGCGGCAGAGGTCGCAGGAGAAGGAACCCCCCCTCTCCACGAAGCCCAGAACCGGAGGGCCGCCTAAGCTCTTTAGCGAGATCGCTCCATCACTCTGGACGTTTTGGATCGGGGTGAGAAGGACGGGGCCATCGCCAGGGAGGACGGGAGGACACCTTCCTCCTCGGCCTTATCAGGAGTTTTTATGAGGGTGGTCAGGGCATGTTTAAGAAGGTGGTGTGCGTCGACGAGCGGTCGGCCTCGTTCTACAGGGTGGCAGTAGCGTTGGTCGGGGAGGTATAGAAGGGAGCCAGACTCGGGGTTGTGGACCGTCTCCGCCTCCTACAGATTATGTTAAAAAAGCTGTGGTAAGACAGAAATGCCAGGTGGAGACCGTAAATTTCCACTGTTAAACCATATCTGCCTTGCCGAATTTCTTACCATCGCTCTCTTAACATCAGCTGTCATTTCGTAGATTGACAACTCAGTCTTCATTTTGTCGCGCCATCTACATTGGATACAGATCGGTCTGATTGGCTTGATGCCATTTTGAAAGTGATATGTTAAGGCAGCAAACTTCCCACATCAGAAAACGGGACAAAGTTAAAACAGAAATTTGACAAATGTTAAGATGTACGATATCACACAAGCATGCAGTCGAGGCACTCGGTCGAACTTGCAAGATATCCGCGGCAGCCGTTCGCTGATGGGTGGGGTAGTCGTATTGCTCGAAGGAGTTTTTGAGCAGACGCTACCTGTTATCGAGCGTGGCACTGTGGCAGGGAGATAAGTATGTACGTGCATCAAGGCTTCACCATTGTGAGCAAAGGTGGAAATATTAAACCTCAAAACTAACATCCAGTGATAGAGACTTCGGGCTCTTTGCTCAAAACCTCCTTGAGATCGGAGCGGGCCGCATGGCAAAGTGCCTACTGTGGCACATGTCTGTTGATACAGTGATGGCATATGATGATCCAAACAACACATCCTATAGAGTTTCTAAACTCTTAAGGATTTTCAGGAGTGCCGTCCCACAAACTGCAATTAAAGGTTGGGGTGCCATTCATATTGCTGCTTAACCTGGACGTACCTCGATTGTGCAGTGGCACAATAATATGCATAATGGAGCTGAAAATATATATTGTGCAAGCCACCATCGTCACTGACGGGGCCGAAGGACAATCAGTATTGATACCACGAATTCCTAGCAAACATGCCGTTTCAGTTAAAACGTTTGCAGTTTCCGTTAAAAGTAGCCATCGCGAAAACGATTAATAAAGCCAAGGATAAACACTTAAAGTTGCAGGAATACATCTGGGCACTCCATGTTTCTAGCAACAATAACTTTACGTTGGCTTCTCATGTGTAACGAAAGCACTTCCTTTGCAGTTTCCGTTAAAAGTAGCCATCGCGAAAACGATTAATAAAGCCAAGGATAAATACTTAAAGTTGCAGGAATACATCTGGGCACTCCATGTTTCTAGCACCAACTACTCTACGTTGGCTTCTTACGTGTATCGAGAGCAAGAAATATATATGTATATATGCCCAAGACAATAACTCCCGAAACGTTGTTAACGAAATGTATTGCAGTAGATGTCATTAATTTATATGTATATATATAAATTAATGACATCTTTATATTAATTGTTATATTTATGAAACGATTTGTTTCCTTCTTTGTTACATTTAAAAGAATTACGTTAATCCAAACTATACGCGAAGGTACTTTTAGTGAAGGTAATCAGGTGTCCATTGTTCGTTCGAATTTCAAAAGTTGTCTGTCAAATTAAATGTACAATAAGGTTTTATGTTTTGAATTAAATATGTATCTCAATATGAGTGCCAAATAAAATCAGTAAAAAAGGCTGAAGTCAAGAAAAAATAAGTCTGATGAGATGTCCGGACCCTTAATGAGGAAGGTGCCTCTGCTGGTTGGTTGATATGTCCCCAGGAACACAAAGGCTGACATCACTGCCACCAAAGAAATGCGATAGACGGGCAAGACAGTTGCCACACAAAGGAGCGCAAATTCGGTGTTGGATTCGTGGTAGGAGAGAGACTCCGTCGCCGAGTACTGGCGTTCACCCCGGTGGACGAACATCTAGCCACAATCCGCATCAAAGCTAGATTCTGTAATGTACCGATGGACTGGATGATTTCAATTAAATAATAATGCGAAAACACCACTTATCTTGGGGGG
>NW_023458559.1:5139999-5141135 GCF_013731165.1 Rhagoletis pomonella
AAATATTGAAAAATTGATGAAAAAATCCTGGAATTTTTCTATATGAAGATTTATCATTTGTTCTATTTCAAAATGTTTGATTCTTTATTTTTAATCTTAATCCAACACATTTGGATATACAACATATTTTGTTTTTCCATCTTGGGTATGAATAAATAAACAATTTGGAATGCCAACTCTTGAACAGGCCACGTATAGCTGTCCGTGCGAAAAGCACGGCTCCTCCAAATTCAATCTGCATACTTGAAGAGTTTGTTCTGGCGCCTTGTTGACGGACATGGCAAATGCTAGACGCACTGGGAATTGCAAACGCTTGAATTCAAACGTCATGTCTGTTTTTTATCAGTGGAATACGTGGTATGAGCACAATTTCACCTGACGCTTTCCCAGTCGGTATTGTTGCTTCAACTAAATTCGCCATCAATTTTTTACTGCCAGTCTTGTGCCATTACACAGAGCATTTAAATTCCGTAGTAAAATAATTGATGAGCCGACCTTTAAATTCAAACAATGTGGTGGCATACCAGGCGGTTCCATTTAATTCAAAAATTCAACTGGATAATTCACTGCGTCATCTTGATTCATTGCGCTGTCAACAGATTTATATGTTGTCACTTCATATGGAAATTTTTCTAGAATTTGATAATTGATTGAATTGATATGCACATTTTTGGTGCCAGTATTGCGCGTTCTCTCAACCAATCGTGATACAGGTAATTTTGAGCAATATTTGGAAACACGCATTCAATCAATTTTTCTTTTAATTGGAGAATTGTACAAAAATTCTTCGGCAATGTGATCAAGCCATTTGTATTATCGATTCGAACTTTGCCATTTCCGATCTCTAACAATTGCTTGTGCAACTGAACACGCATGTTTATGTGTAATGTAAATTTTTGCACATATCGCCACAGAGGGGAAGACTTCAAGCATGCATTGATCTCATCTGCCGGTGTTGATCGTGGAGTCCAAAATAGAAAGACCGAATATCAATGTACACCACCTATTCGATAATACGATGAAATGACAGATATGTTGTGTTGTGGAGACTTTCATTCCATTGGTTCTACAAAATCCCTATTGAAAAACTTGCAGCCATGTTTATACTTGACTTAATTTATCCAAAGAAAAAATAA
>NW_023458559.1:5141235-5143279 GCF_013731165.1 Rhagoletis pomonella
GCAAAATTATTGAAATAAATTCAATTGATTTTTTTGAGCTCAAGGCCGGGTTGAAATAAAACAATCTGTTTTTGTTGTTTTTAAATCGTGTATGTTTAAAAAAAAAATCATGTACTAATTGAGAACTATATTGCAGCCATGTTTATACTTGACTTAATTTATCCGAAGAAAAAATAAACACAGCACATCATAAATAGCAAGAATTTTTCACTATGTTTTCGATTTTTCATGTATCTGCTGTTGTACCATATACGTGGTTCACGTGACAGACATAAACTGTCATTTATCATGAACCGCTGGACCGAATTCGGGCACACTTCACATAACCCATCTGCATGATAGTCCGAATAAACCGTTTAAATTTGGTAGAATTCGTGCACTTATTTTTTTTTATTTAAGATGGGGAGTATGGAATTATTTCATATGTCTCTATACCAATTCCAGTAATCTACCACAAATATTTCAAGAGATATACCAGATAAAAATTTTTGTTAGTATGGGTGGTGCCATGCCCCCTTTTCCGAATTCGAACACAAACCATCTGCATAATAGCCCGACTATGCCATATAAATTTGGTTGAAACCTTGCACTTCTTTTTTATATATAAGATGGGAGGTGCCACGCCCTCTTTTCCAATACCGTCCATTTTTCTCCATGAGTATGGAATTATTTGATATACCTCTATACCAATTTCCAATACTCTACCACAAATATTTCAAGAGATATACAACATAAAAATTTTAGTTAGCATGGAAGGTACCACACCCCCTTGTACGAATTCGGGCAACTTCACATAAACCATCTGGATGATAGCCTGAATATGCCGTATAAATTTGGTTGAATTCGGTGAAGCCGTTATCAAGTTATAAGCTCACACCAAAAACGTGTACTTATTTTTATACATAAGATACATATGCCACGCCCCCTTTTCCAAATTTGGGCAAACTCCACATAAAATATCTGCATGATGGTCCAAATTAGCTTTATGAGTTTGGTTGAATTCGGTTAAGCCGTTCTCAAGTTATAAGCTAACTCACTAATTTTTATATATAAAATACAGGCGCCAAGCCCCCTTTTCCGAGTTCAAGCAAACTTCACCTAAACCATCTGCGTGATAGCCCGAATATGCCGCATAAATTTGGTTGAATTCGGTGAAGCCGTTCTCAAGTTATATGGTCACAACAAAAACGTTCTCTTATTTTTATATTTTAGTTAGTATGGGTGGTGCCACGCCCCCTTTTCCGAATTCAAGCAAACTTCGCATAAACCATCTGCATCATAGATCGAATATGTCACATAAATTTGGTTGAATTCGGTGAATCCGTTCTCAAGTTATGAGGTCACACCAAAAACGTGCACTTATTTTTATATATAGGATTTCTCTTATATGTGAAAGGGGATCGCTTTTGTTACCATTATGGTTTATAGTTATTTGGTTACACCTTTAAAGAAATTATTTATGTCCGGATAAAATAGAATATTTGTACACTATTGCTTTATTATCTAAGAATGAATTGTTGAAGTGTAAGAATGGGTAAATAAACCTACTGATGTATAGTCTGATTAGGGATTTATCTTGCTAAAATTACAAATAGTTTTCTTTGGTGAGAGGATGCAGTGATAGGGTAAGGTATCAGTTTAGGGGTCATCACAAGTTAATCCATTAATGACCAGGTAGGGAGGGTAGAGACACGGGCACACCAACATCTATGTAGCTCGTTTGGTGGGACAAGATATCTTTTTTTTTCGTTTTTCTGCACTAGGCCCTTCTCAGTTCCGTTTATGACTGAGGGAGGTCCGGTTATTTTTCGTTGTTTTCTGGTTTTTAGTCAACAAATTTTATGCAAATACTAGGGACTCTGGAATAAAGTAATGGGGAACAATATCCGATGGTAAGGTCAAAGAACCCAGCCCCACCACTGATTGCTAGTTTTTAGACGGGCCCCACTGGCCAAGCCCATCGTGATCAAAGTAGTTTTCCCCCCAAGATAAGTGGTGTTTTCGCATTATTATTTAATTGAAATCATCCAGTCCATCGGTACAT
>NW_023458559.1:5143379-5150464 GCF_013731165.1 Rhagoletis pomonella
CCCGTCTAAAAACTAGCAATCAGTGGTGGGGCTGGGTTCTTTGACCCTACCATCGGATATTGTTCCCCATTACTTTATTCCAGAGTCCCTGATATCCCTAGTACTTGCATAAAATTTGTTGACTAAAAACCAGAAAACAACGAAAAATAACCGGACCTCCCTCAGTCATCAACGGAACTGAGAAGGGCCTAGTGCAGAAAAACGAAAAAAAAGATATCTTGTCCCACCAAACGAGCTACATAGATGTTGGTGTGCCCGTGTCTCTACCCTCCCTACCTCGTCATTAATGGATTAACTTGTGATGACCCCTAAACTGATACCTTACCCTATCACTGCATCCTCTCACCAAAGAAAACTATTTGTAATTTTAGCAAGATAAATCCATAATCAGACTATACATCAGTAGGTTTATTTACCCATTCTTACACTTCAACAATTCATTCTTAGATAATAAAGCAATAGTGTACAAATATTCTATTTTATCCGCACATAAATAATTTCTTTAAAGGTGTAACCAAATAACTATAAACCATAATGGTAACAAAAGCGATCCCCTTTCACATATAAGAGAAATCCTATATATAAAAATAAGTGCACGTTTTTGGTGTGACCTCATAACTTGAGAACGGATTCACCGAATTCAACCAAATTTATGTGACATATTCGATCTATGATGCAGATGGTTTATGCGAAGTTTGCTTGAATTCGGAAAAGGGGGCGTGGCACCACCCATACTAACTAAAATATAAAAATAAGAGAACGTTTTTGTTGTGACCATATAACTTGAGAACGGCTTCACCGAATTCAACCAAATTTATGCGGCATATTCGGGCTATCACGCAGATGGTTTAGGTGAAGTTTGCTTGAACTCGGAAAAGGGGGCTTGGCGCCTGTATTTTATATATAAAAATTAGTGAGTTAGCTTATAACTTGAGAACGGCTTAACCGAATTCAACCAAACTCATAAAGCTAATTTGGACCATCATGCAGATATTTTATGTGGAGTTTGCCCAAATTTGGAAAAGGGGGCGTGGCATATGTATCTTATGTATAAAAATAAGTACACGTTTTTGGTGTGAGCTTATAACTTGATAACGGCTTCACCGAATTCAACCAAATTTATACGGCATATTCAGGCTATCATCCAGATGGTTTATGTGAAGTTGCCCGAATTCGTACAAGGGGGTGTGGTACCTTCCATGCTAACTAAAATTTTTATGTTGTATATCTCTTGAAATATTTGTGGTAGAGTATTGGAAATTGGTATAGAGGTATATCAAATAATTCCATACTCATGGAGAAAAATGGACGGTATTGGAAAAGAGGGCGTGGCACCTCCCATCTTATATATAAAAAAGAAGTGCAAGGTTTCAACCAAATTTATATGGCATAGTCGGGCTATTATGCAGATGGTTTGTGTTCGAATTCGGAAAAGGGGGCATGGCACCACCCATACTAACAAAAATTTTTATCTGGTATATCTCTTGAAATATTTGTGGTAGATTACTGGAATTGGTATAGAGACATATGAAATAATTCCATACTCCCCATCTTAAATAAAAAAAAAATAAGTGCACGAATTCTACCAAATTTAAACGGTTTATTCGGACTATCATGCAGATGGGTTATGTGAAGTGTGCCCGAATTCGGTCCAGCGGTTCATGATAAATGACAGTTTATGTCTGTCACGTGAACCACGTATATGGTACAACAGCAGATACATGAAAAATCGAAAACATAGTGAAAAATTCTTGCTATTTATGATGTGCTGTGTTTATTTTTTCTTCGGATAAATTAAGTCAAGTATAAACATGGCTGCAATATAGTTCTCAATTAGTACATGATTTTTTTTTTAAACATACACGATTTAAAAACAACAAAAACAGATTGTTTTATTTCAACCCGGCCTTGAGCTCAAAAAAATCAATTGAATTTATTTCAATAATTTTGCACAAATTTGTTGCATCATTTCGTACGAAAAGTTTCAAAACGTAGTGGAAAATTGTTGCTATAATGTGCTGTTCTTATTTTTTCTTTGGATAAATTAAGTCAAGTATAAACATGGCTGCAAGTTTTTCAATAGGGATTTTGTAGAACCAATGGAATGAAAGTCTCCACAACACAACATATCTGTCATTTCATCGTATTATCGAATAGGTGGTGTACATTGATATTCGGTCTTTCTATTTTGGACTCCACGATCAACACCGGCAGATGAGATCAATGCATGCTTGAAGTCTTCCCCTCTGTGGCGATATGTGCAAAAATTTACATTACACATAAACATGCGTGTTCAGTTGCACAAGCAATTGTTAGAGATCGGAAATGGCAAAGTTCGAATCGATAATACAAATGGCTTGATCACATTGCCGAAGAATTTTTGTACAATTCTCCAATTAAAAGAAAAATTGATTGAATGCGTGTTTCCAAATATTGCTCAAAATTACCTGTATCACGATTGGTTGAGAGAACGCGCAATACTGGCACCAAAAATGTGCATATCAATTCAATCAATTATCAAATTCTAGAAAAATTTCCATATGAAGTGACAACATATAAATCTGTTGACAGCGCAATGAATCAAGATGACGCAGTGAATTATCCAGTTGAATTTTTGAATTAAATGGAACCGCCTGGTATGCCACCACATTGTTTGAATTTAAAGGTCGGCTCATCAATTATTTTACTACGGAATTTAAATGCTCTGTGTAATGGCACAAGACTGGCAGTAAAAAATTGATGGCGAATTTAGTTGAAGCAACAATACCGACTGGGAAAGCGTCAGGTGAAATTGTGCTCATACCACGTATTCCACTGATAAAAAACAGACATGACGTTTGAATTCAAGCGTTTGCAATTCCCAGTGCGTCTAGCATTTGCCATGTCCGTCAACAAGGCGCCAGAACAAACTCTTCAAGTATGCAGATTGAATTTGGAGGAGCCGTGCTTTTGGCACGGACAGCTATACGTGGCCTGTTCAAGAGTTGGCATTCCAAATTGTTTATTTATTCATACCCAAGATGGAAAAACAAAATATGTTGTATATCCAAATGTGTTGGATTAAGATTAAAAATAAAGAATCAAACATTTTGAAATAGAACAAATGATAAATCTTCATATAGAAAAATTCCAGGATTTTTCATCAATTTTTCAATATTTGGTGTAGAGAAGCACACCGCGATACCGCTAGTTCATCATAATTTTTTGTACGCTCATTAGATTGCCTACATAATGCATTGTTTGAACATAAATAGGAATTAAATTAATTGTAACTTTTTGGGGATCAAAATGTATCACTATAACCTTCCGCCGCCAATAAAAAAACATTACCAAGAGAGAATCCCCAAATTGAAAATTAATATTGCAATAAGCAACTTTATGCAATATTTACCCGCCTGTCGGCATATGTACATAAATAATCTATACTAATTATATAAAGAGAAGTCCCTTTTTTTTGTAACAGGTAATCTCGCGAACGGCTGGTCCGATTTTCATGAAATTTTGCATACAAATAGCTTTCGGTAACCACCATGTTTTAGGCTAAACAAATTTTACTTTGTTCGGGTAGGTGGACCAGGGACCGGTCTATTCGAAAAAATCTTATCATAGTCCGATTTTCTTAAAATTTAGTACGTAAGTAGCTTTTTAGCATATATTAGCCATTTTTTCTGGGAAGTGGTCCAGGGACCGATCTATTCGAAAAAATTGAATTTACGATCCGATTTGCTTAAAATTCGGTGCGCAGGTAGCTTTTTAGCATGTATTAGCATATGTGATAAATTTTTTCCGAGAAGTGGACCAGGGACCAGTCTATTCCAAAAAATCGTATTTATGGTCCGATTTGCTTAAAATTCGGTACGTAAGTAGTTTTTTAGCATATATTAGGATATATGGTCAATTTTTTCCAAGAAGTGGACCAGGGACTGATCTATTCGAAACAATCGTATTTACGGTCCGATTTGCTTAAAATTCGGTACGTAGGTAGCTTTTTAGCATATATGATCCATTTTGTCCGAGAAGTGGACCAGGGACCGATCTGTTCGAAGAAATCGTATTTATGGTCCGATTTGCTTAAAATTCGGTACGTAGGTTGCTTTTTGCCTGGATAAGCTTATAGATTCCTGTTTTCCAATTTTCATGCAATTTCGAATATAAATAGCTTTAAGTAACGACCATATCAAGGGGCGAATTCGTCACTAGGCAAGATTTTTGTGCGCCAATCAGAAACAAGGGATACTGTCAAAATATAATTATAATATATAATATATCTCAACTAATATATATTTAGAAAGCCGTTTGTTAGTTTTCGCAAGGCTCGAGAGCGGCTGAACCGATTTTTTTGAAACTGCCACCTGCCGCACGTGTCCCAAGGATGGTTTTAGGCTGAAAAAATCTATATGTAAAGGGGGCGTGGCACTTCCCATACAAACCGAATTTCTCATACTACATATCTCTGAAAGTGTGCATGGTAGAGTTTTGGAAATTGGTATGGAGATATACGAAATCAATCGCATACCCTTGGAGAAAAATTTTAGCCATTGTAAAAAGGGGTGTGACATCTTCCATACAAACCGATTTTTTCATACTGCTTATCTCTGGAAATTTTTTGGTAGAGTTCTAGAGTTTTGTATGGAGATGTACGAAAAAAATCGCTTACTCTTGGAGAAAAATTGGAACTATTGGAAAAGGGGGCGTGAAATCTTCCATACAAACCGAATTTTTCATACTGCCTAGTGTTCATGGTAGAGTTCTGGAACTTGGTATGGAGATATACGAAATCAATCGCATACTCATGAAGAAAGAGGGCAGCTGTTGGAAAGAGGGGCGTGGAACCTCCCATATAAATCGAATTTTTATACTGCATATCTCTGAAAGTATTCATGGTACAGTACCGGAACTTCGTATGGAGATATGTATAATGATTGAAATCAAGCCCATACTCATGGAGAAAATTTGGGCTATTTGAAAAGGGGTGTGAGGCCTACAAACGTACCGACCTTTACCTATCTTTGAGTGAATTCTTTTATTCTTCTGTAGGTGTGTTTGTGAGTGAAATCCTCCTAAATGGTTGTACGGATTTTAACGAAACTTTTTGTGTATTTGAGTGGGTTTCTGGATGGTTTAGTTTCACAATTTAATCCTACAGTTGGCGCTGTATTTGAGTTATTACTAGAAATCTTACTTATGATCCGATTTGGATTATGTTTTAAATATGTATGCAATACTATTGCAAAAACATGCTGCCAAGTGGTGCTGAAGTCGAGCTATTACTAAAAATAGCCAAGTGAGAAAAGGGGCCGTGAAGGTCAGTTTAAATCAACCTGTTGCACCATTGAGTATATCGAACGCTCCTGCGTTGCAATTGGCCCAATGGATGTGATTTTCCAATATTATTATGCGTTCAAACTTTTAAGGTATTTCGTCTGAAATAAGTATATGTATATTGCATTTCTGTGCTATGAAATGCCGCACAACTGGAGAATTTCAAGAACGGATATGACACTTTCCTTAGGTTATTTAAAGCGGAAAATGACCACCAAACCTTAGTCTTAGCAGACAAATGTGCCAATGAAAATCGTAAACGTGAATTGTTGGTGAAAATGTCGGACCAAAAAGATTCAATAAAATATATAAAAATTTTGGGCGGGACGAAGTTCGCCGGGTCTGCTAGTAGAAGAATAAGTATTAAACTCACCAACACATCCACGGAGCTGAGACGATGTTGAAAAGCGCTTTCCAGATCGTTTACACTGTGCGGAAAAAATTACTGCATCGTTAAATGGCGATTATGTTATTACAAGGCAAATGAGTCGATTGCTCTCTGGTTCACCTAGTAAATTAAGTTTCCTAGAATAATTAATACTAAATTAAGAAATTACAATCCGCACGAGGGGCGCAGTCCGCATGACGTACGGAACCAGTATTTTCAATTTTTGCGCCGAGTCACGATAGGCAGGAGTTTGTTAAGTGTCGAGATCTAAAACTGTTCAGCTACAGAACTAAATTCATCAGCCGATTTTATGTCTTTATTTTAATGATTCATTTATTGAGAGAGGACAGTATCGATTTCTTAATGCTGAAAAGCGTATCTCATATATCAAACGTGCTGGAATGAGAGTTAAAATCCTGGCATAAGCAACGGAGTGGGTCGTGCAATTCAAAATTAGTTTTACAAGCTTTCAGAAATAGGGAGAAAAAGTGTATTGATACCCGGGAGGGAACATTAAGGCTAACTTCGCCAAGAAGAAGCGGACTTGAAATTGAGCCTGTTAGTAATTTAACTATAAAAATTGTACCAAGCATTTGCCTGCGGCTGAAAAGTGTAGGAAGATTAATAAGTTTTAATCGGCTCGTATAAGGTGGAAGGTTATATTGAGAATCCCAACGGAAATTTCTTAAAGCAAAAAGTAGGAATTGTTTTTGAATTGACTCTATCTTGTCTGAGTAAATTCGATACCTTGGATTCCAAACCACCGAACCGTATTCCAGAATTGGCCTAACTAATGTTGTAAACAGGGTTTTAGTGATATAAGAGTCACAAAATTCTTTTGACCATCGTTTCACAAATGCAAGTACACCTTTAGCCTTGTTGACTGTCACATTAATATGAAGATTATAATTAAGTTTAGGATCCATTGTGATACCAAGGTCCACAAAATTGTATACCTGTTCCAGGTTATGGTTACCTATTGTATAAGAAGTGGGATGAACAGCTCTTCGCGAGAAGCTCATTACTTTACATTTCTTAAGATTTAGAGGCATAAGATTTACTTGACACCAGTAAGCCATGCTGCCTAAGTCTGATTGTAGCAAAGACCTTTCTTTAATTGAAACGTACGATTTATAAAGCTTTACATCATCTGCATACATTAAAATTTTGGAAAATTGTATATCTGGAGAAATATCGTTTATAAAAAGCAAGAACAGAACCGGGCCTAGGTGGCTACCTTAATTTAATTGTATAACGCAATATTGTGGTTTGAGCGCGTAATTAAAGCTGGGAAGCTGCAGCATCTCCTACGGAGGATTTTCCAATATCTCCAGGTCGATAGATGAGCACGAAATCTAGTTTGGACACCCACTTT
>NW_023458559.1:5150474-5156788 GCF_013731165.1 Rhagoletis pomonella
TGGTACTCTCGTTGCTATTGGCGCTCCAAGAAAATTGTCTCGTGGCGAAGTACCAAATTCGGCACGAATACCTCCAGCGGTGAGGGAATCTGGCTTCTTAACTCCGCTTTAGCCGATAGTATCGCACGGTGCCAGTTTCCATGTAATATAAGGCGATATGCCTTTTGATAAAATCAAAATAAAACTGTGCGGAAACTGAAATTACCTTCCCGCTCGGCTGTAACTACCGCGACTTGTCTCCAAAATTTCTCGAAGGGTAAATTCAATATCCAGATAACAATGTGCGTTTGGCGGCTTTTTCTTAGAAGCCCGATGGTATTCGATGAATAAAAGTTATCTTTAACTTACAAATGCTATCACTTCAACAAGATTTAGATTACCAATCTCTTATGTCTGCTCTCGTCCCCAGTTCCGCACAGAAGAAAGATTATTCAAGTCTTTTTTCCGGAAGCTAACCAAATTTATCCTTCCTAGTAGGTGTATCGAAGAGATCGATTTTTATCGATCATTAGGGGTCTTCACACCTATTTCGGTGGAGTTCGTACTCGGAATTTCCTCAACTGTCAACGTCCCTTTCAACCTATGGGGGAATTCACGTGAGGCGATATCACAGCCAGCATTTAGTTGAATGAACAGTTGCCTGGTGTAAATGACCAATCGCTTTCAATGAAGTTGGTCAGCTACCAACTTTCGTTCAACTTTTCATTCCACTAATTGCCTGCGAAAGTTGAATTATGCAAATTTCCTATTACTTTTGCTATTGCCAATTTCAAATAAATATTTAAACGGCACTTACGTTTAATTTTGGATTGTTATTCAAATGCCATTTAACGTTCGTTGGGTTTCAGATCAACTTTATTTAAATATGCCAAACAAATGTAAACACTGTGGCTTGCTCCTTGAAATCGTTGCTGCATTTGCTTGTTTGTTTACATTTTGTACTGAACAGATGATTGTGTTTTGGCAAGATTGATAAGACAACCTACCTATCACTCTTGGTTGTTGAAAATCGTCCACTACAATTCTCCAACATCTCGCCCATCTGCGCCCATGCCCCGACGGAAGAGAAGGCCAAGGCGTCCAAGGATCTCTTCTATGAGCGCTTAGAGCGTAGAGCGTAAAATCGTGCTCGGCGATTTTAATGCCAAGGTGGGCAAGGAAGGGATCTTTGGCACCACTGTCGAAAAATTCAGCCTCCACGACGAAACGTCTGATAACGGACTGAGGCTGAACGACGTCACCGGGGCCCGAAACATGGTAATATGTAGTACTAGGTTCCAGCATAAGAACATCCACCAAGCTACATGGCTGTCTCCGGATCAAAAAACTAGAAACCAAATCGACCACGTTGTTATAGACGGAAGGCATGCTTCCAACGTTTTAGACGTACGTACACTCCGATGGCCAAACATCGACTCGGATCACAATCTTGTTGTAGCCAAGATGCGCACCCACCTCTGTACAGCAAAAAATGTGCGCCCAACAATGCAAAGAAATCTTAACGTCGAAAAGCTGCAATCACAACAGACGCACAGTGCCCACTTAGGGCATAAATCGAAAAATTCGTTATCTGCAATGTGAACTTGTTTGGTATTTTTATAAAGACAATTTATCCACTAAAAAGAATTAAACAGACATTTCCCTAAAAAATTCATTATATGCCGCCAGGAAGCTACTAAATTCGACAAATTTTATACTAAGAATTTTAATAAGAGCAAAGCCATGCGTAAGCTCTTCACAGAAAAAATTGTAAAATACATATTCTTTGAAATAAAATGTTGGTTTGACGTTTCTTGTTTCCATATAGATAGTAGAGAATTACAGGAATTAAAATTTGGAAAAAAATTAAACACAGGGTGTTTGTTCAAACAAAAAATTATTTTTTTAAACAAAATTTAAAAAAATGCTAAATTTTAATGGAATGAATACAAAATATACGTAAAAATATGTTATTTTTTATTATTTTATTAAATAGTACGGTGGATTTTAGCTTTCAAAAGAGGAAATAAAGACCTACTCATTTTCTGTACTTTCTTAAGTAATGCGTTTTTCGCTAATGCATTAAAAATTTTTTTATTTTTTGTCAGTGCCTTAAAATCTGCACGATTCGTTACATTTTCAAAATGAAGTGTCACAATAAAAAGCTTGACCTGTGGACAATAGAAGCTTTATTTTTTTTTCAAAGAGTTGCCACCTGTTAAAAAATTAGATTGTTAAAAATTAGATTAACATTTTTTTATAAGTTAAGTGAATTACTAAGAGATGGGTATCAATCGAAATTTGTATTAGCTACATGTAGAGAGTTGCCAACTGTTTAAAAAATCAAATTCCACTTGCATTAAAGGAATTAGGTTATTGAAATAGATAGGTATCACCATTAGGGAGTCAGACGAAAGAGGTTTAAGAAGGTTTTAGCTAAAAATATTATGAATAGGGTTGCCATCTGTTTGTAAAGTCGAATTTAGTTAAACTAAAGTAATAATTACGTCAAACCATAGGATTACGCCTTCGTATTTGTTGTTTTATTACAAATACATATATTGTCAGTCAGTGATTTGTTCTGATTACATTCCTTTTAAATTACTGGACTCTTTAATTAACTCAGGAATGTTTTTAATCTCCACTTATTTCTTGCTAAATATATCAAATTTTTTCATTTGTCTGATACTCATATTTGTATACACGTTTCAGTTACCTTATTCCCTTAAAAAAAGTGAATTTGATTTTTTAAACATGTGGCAACCCTTCTACGTGTCGTTTAGAAGTAAAGTATTTTCAACACTAGTTCAGTTGATACCCATATTGTAATATCTAATTCATTAATTAATAAATTTTGTAACAGGTTGCAACCTCTTTCAAAAATAAAAAACTTTATTGCACATCCACAGGCCAAGCACGGTCATTTGACACCTCACTTTGAAAATAGAACGAACTATGTATATGTACATACCTATGTAAATGCCACAAGAACCCAAACTCTTCAACTTCAAACTGCATTTACAGTAAAAGTATGAAACTTATCCAAAAACCAATTGCATTTTTGAATTTAGCGTCCTCACTTTTACTAAGAGGCGAATTTTCATTTAAATCCGTCCATAATTCTATTTTTGCCCAACTTTTATATGGAAGGGAAGCACTGTGAGACGGCCAATTTATTCGCCTTTCGACCCACAAACCTGCTCCCTGAGAGCACATTTCAACAATCCGACATAAGCGAGCAGTGGAAACACATTTCCCGATAGTTAAGTACCGCCGCCGAAGAAGTAGTTGGATTTCAGCGAGCCAGAAAGAACAAGTGGTACGATGAGAAATGTCAAGAAGCCGCAGAGAAAAAACACGACACCTATAGGGCCATGCTGCGATCGGGCGCAACGGGAGCCATGTGGGAGCGTTATAGGGAACTGAAGAAGGAAGCGAGACGTATTTGCCACAATAAGAAGAGGGAGGCCGAAATACGTGAGTGCGAAGAGCTTGAGATGCTGGCCGACAGGAAGAACGCCCGAAAATTCTACCAGAGGGTTAGGCGACTTACGGAAGGTTTCAAGACAGGGGCGAACTCCTGTAAGAACAACAATGGCGACCTAGTGACCGATGCCCAGAATATACATAAATTGTGGAGGGAACACTTTTACAACCTACTGAATGGCAGCAGCGCTGAAATTAGTGGAGAAGACGAACCCGAGCCCCCAGTCGATGACGATGGAGTTATTCCACCACCTGACTATGACGTGGTACGAATAGCGATAGCGCGCTTGAAAAACAACAAAGATGCTGGAGCTGACAGCCTGCCAGCTAAGATATTAAAGTACGGTGGCGAGGATTTGATAAGGTGCATGCATCAACTCTTATGCAGAATATGGTCAGATGGACGCATGTCCGACGACTGGAATTTAAGTTTTCTCTGCCCAATCCACAAGAAAGGCGATCCCGACATTCGCGCCAACTACCGAGGAATCAGCTTTCTAAGCATAGGTTATAAGGTCTTATCGAGTGTATTGGGCGAAAGACTGAATCCCTCCGTCAACGAACTGATTGGACCTTATCAGTGTGGCTTCAGGCCTGGAAAATTCACCATAGATCAGGTATTCACAATACGCCAAATCTTGGAAAAGAGCCGCAAGAATAGGATCGACACACCCCATCTATTTGTCGATCTCATAGCCGCTCTCGATAGTACGAAGAGAAGTTGTCTTTATGCCGCGATGTCTAATTTTGGTAACCCCGCGAAACTAATACGGCTGTGTAAAATGACGTCGAGCAATACCACCAGCTCCGTCAAATAGGGAAGGACCTCTCCGAGCCATTTGATACAAAACGAGGTTTCAGACAAGGTGACTCGTGTGATTTCTTTAATCTGGTGTTGGAGAAGATAATAAGAGACGCAGACCTGAACCGCTCAGGCACAATACAAGCATACAATTGCTAGCGTATGCCGACGACATCGATATTATCGGTAAAAACAAGGGCTACGTCTGTTCTGCCTTCTCGGGATTCAAATGAGAAGCAAACCGAATGGGTCTGGTGGTGAACGAGGACAAAACGAAGTATCTCCTATCATCACACAAACAGTCAGAGCATACGTGTCTTGCACCCACGTCACTGTTGACAGTTACAAGTTTAAAAAGTAGACGACTTCGTTTATTTGGGAACCAGCATTTAACACCAATAATAATGTAATCTTTGAAATCCAACGGAGAATTACTCTTGCCAAAAAGTGCTACTTTGGACGGAGTAGGCAATTGAGAAGTAAAGTCCTCTCTCGTCGTACAAAGATCACACTCTATAAGTCACTCATCATGCCTGTGCTACTGTATGGCGCGGAGGCATGGACAATGAAAACATCTGATGAAGCGGCTCTTGGAGTTTTCGAGAGAAAGATTCTGCGAAAGATTTACGGACCTTTATGCGTTGGCGATGGCGAATACCGCACACAATTTAACGATGAGCGGTATGAGCTTTACAACGATATAGACACAGTGCAGCGAATTAAAATTCATCGGCTCCCCTGGCTTGGCCATGTCGTTCGCATGGACAGAAACGCTCCTACTCTGAAAGTATTCAACGCGGGCCGCGATGCTGGTAACAGAGGAAGAGGAAGGCCTCCTCTGCGTTGGAATAGGGATGCAAGTCAAAAAAATACATCGATGTATCGTATGAAAACATCGATATTTTCGATGCATCGAATGAAAATTTCAACAGTTTATTTCAATTAAAAATATACAACAAGGAAATGAAACAATCGTAACTTCGATAAATGTGTAGCTCACAGTGAAATGTATTAATTGATTTAAAGAGTTTTTTCTGTTCTTTTGTGAAGCCTTCGAACAAAATTTTGGGAAGGTACGGAAGTGGCGACAATTGTTAAAGGTTTATAAGCATAATGAAATATTAGTGCGATCATAAATCGTCGCAAAGTGGCATTTTTGGCGAAATGGCAATGTTGCGAACAAAGTTGTATGAACGACTTATCGCCACTCCGGATTGCAAATGTAAAATTTTTTAAAAATGCCGCGCGTTAGAGAAAAAGAAACGTTTTTACAGTTATATCTCGAAGCAGCCTTAACTTTTCCTTGAAGTATTTGAAGACAATAAAAACCAGGGACCGCAAATAACGATTATCCCTTGAAATTTAAACTCAAAAAATCACCCTGGAAGAGAAATGCTTCGTGCATAAGCAGTAAACCAATATATTTCTTATTACTCGGAATACCGTCAGCGGTAGTGGTTTTTATTTTTAAATTTTTACTTATAAAAATCAAGTTTAATCATTATATTTTGAGTTTTATTTTTTACTTAGAAAACAATCATTATGTTTTGAGTTTTATTTTTTGTTCGGAAAATAATCGCTACGTTTAAGTTTTATTTTTTACTCGGAAAATAATCGTTACGTTTTAAGTTTTATTTTTTACTCGGTAAATAATGGTTACGTTTTAAGTTTTATTTTTTGCTCGGAAAATAAAGGTTACGTTTTAAGTTTTATTCTTTGCTCGGAAAATAGTCGTTACGTTTTATTTAAGGATTATTTTTTGCTCGGAAAATAATCGCTATTTCTGGAGTTTTATATTTTGTTCAGAAAATAAAACTTGATTTTGCGTATGCGTATGCGCATGAGTGAATAGACAGGGGGTGGCTGCATTGAATTTTTAACGCCACTGTGGAGTGCGTACAGATAGCAAGATACAAGGGCAGAAACAAAGACAAGGGCAACGACAAAACCACAGACACTCACAACCTTCATTGAAGGATCAAGCCAATGATAAAGGTGAAGAAAAGAACAAAGTTAAAGATGAATAAAAAGACAAGGATAAAGATAA
>NW_023458559.1:5156888-5164338 GCF_013731165.1 Rhagoletis pomonella
TGAGCAAAAAATAATTGTTATTATTTGAGCAAAAAATAAAATTCAGGTAATAATGTTTAAAACGTGATTTTTATAATAAAATTTATAACCGTTACGGTCCCTGAAAAAAACATGTGTTTCGCGACTTTGACTTTGCAATGATTGCCAGCTCAAATATTATGGCAATGTCGCAATTTTGTCGCAAGAAAGTTCCCATAAAAAAGTAATCAGCTGCGTCGTAAGGTGGCAAATTTTGCGGCAAATGCGACATTTGAAATAACTTCGCGACTTACGTGGATCTCACTAATATAAAGTGTGCCAGCTAGCAATGGCATTCTATTTCTGTGCACTTATTTGGCAATTTGTTGTCATAACTTTTCCTTCATTTTACTTTCATGTTAACCCTTTTGAGTGAGGAGTCATGAAGTTTGTTGATTTGAGTAAAAAATAAAAAACATGCCAATAAGTTCTTACCGCTTCTGCGAATGCACTCATAATGTTGCAGTACTGAGGTTTTCAGTCCATCAGGATAAGGATCTAAGCCGAAATCGGGCAGAGGTATGCAGCAAAACCAAGGGTTAATGCCAGAATTGAAAACAGCGAGAATTACGAACTAAAATTTTGCTTTGGCTGGCATACTTTATATTATTTCACTATGTTGGTAAGCTATGTGAAACAATTTGGAAATTGCTGTTTAAAATCTGTCCAAATTTCCAAATGGTTTTAGATTGTCAATACCTTTTAAATTAATATCGTATTGTAGATGGTATTTGGCACTAAACGTTTCTACTTAAAAAGTAGCAATTTATTAGTGCAATAACATTTTGGATAATACTAATATAATGTATGTATATTCTAATAGTGCCTAAATAGTGAAAATCCACATTTAGAATAGTTGTTAGAGCGAAGAGTTTGGAAGCATAAAAAATAATTTTAGTATGTACACACAAAAGTCGATGCATCGAAAAAAATACATCGATATATCGATGTATATCGGAAGATCCGAAACATCGGTTTTATTCGATACATCGATGTTTCCGATGCATCAATGTTTTTTTTGCATCCCTGCGTTGGAAAGACCAGGTGGAGAAGGACTTGGGTTCACTTGGCATTTCCAATTGGCGTCTAGCTGGCAACTTTGTTACTTTTTCCATTTTTCCTAATAAACATAATCGTGGTACAAAGCACAATAACAATATTAAAAATGAAATGTTAATAAGCCGCAATAACATTGACAAATACATAGTTTAGGAAGAGCCTGCCTGAAGCTATACAATAACGCAAACTAATGTATAGAATTGACAACAACAACAAGTTTAAATAGCGGCAAATTAGCTGCACTTGATAGTAGTAGGTTGAATAAGGAAATGAATTAGCAACAAGAGTTTACGGGGTGTGCATAGCTCAGTGGCTAACGCATCTGACTTTGCATTTTTAAATGACAACAGAAGGTAATTTTATATTACACCGTGCGACAAAAACCAAAAATTTTTAAAACACACGAAAAAATCAATATATTCATTAAACTAGGAGCCAAATATAGTATAACTGCGTTTTTAATTTTTCTCTCTGACGTCAAGATTTTTTTTAAGGACTTTGAAATTTCCAGGATATGATTGAATAAAAAAATTATTTAAAATATTTGGTGCATTATAGAGTAGCAATTAGGGTATCAGTTAAAAGGAAAAATTCTGTAGAATTAAAAAAATAAATAAATTTTTGTTGCACTTAATTATTCAATTCATTTAAATTCAATCCCCTATTGGAAAATTTAAACCGGAACACATAAATACAAGTTTTAACAAACTATTTTTTTCGCTATTTAATTTATATTACTTGTTTTTAATAGGTATTCTGCAATATTAAAACAAAATTCAACACACTTTCGTAAAACTTCAAGTTTTTAATAAGAATAATAAAAAAATATGTATGCAATTTTGTAGCCCATTATATTATAATACAACAAAGAGTAACCTTGATATTGCTGAAAAATCCTTTGATTTTTGATATTTTTTTTGCTAGCGGTGCTGTGCATTTTTTCCATGCGAAAAAATTGTAGATCGTACCTTTTACGTTAACATTACAACGCCAATCTTGCCGTCGACAAATTTGCGGCGTTTGTTATCGTTAAGGACAACAGCTGATTTGGCGCTAACGAATGTTGTTAGGGAAACGTTTATCGAATAGCTATATTGTTAAAATTGTCGTTTAGCTGACTCAATAATAACAAGAGTGGTTAAAATCGCGTAGTCAATCTCACCACAGGACGAATAAACGTTGAAAATGTCCTTTTAAAACTTTATCCTTGCATATCATTGAAACTTTGAAATATTTATTTTTGAAAAAAATATATGTCAAGGACTAATATGTAAACTACCATATCCTCGAATTTCGTCCTTCTAACTTTATTAGTTTTAATTTAAATTTTCACTTCTCTTTATAAGATATTGATAGTTACAATATACATAAATGAAGATGCTAGAATCATTACACT
This sequence comes from Rhagoletis pomonella, assembly GCF_013731165.1. Lineage (NCBI taxonomy): Eukaryota > Metazoa > Arthropoda > Insecta > Diptera > Tephritidae > Rhagoletis > Rhagoletis pomonella. The sequence goes on from NW_023458559.1 coordinate 5,159,362, forward strand.
CTACAGCACTAGGCTGGGTATTGGACCAAAACAAATTTTTTTTAAGGGATTGAGTCATAGGTAAAAAAGTAATTCCTCCGTTTTTCGAAGTTAGCCTCCGAAATCGAGATATGGGTCTTCGAAATTCGAAATAGGATTTTTGGTAAAAAATTATTTTTTTATTATTGTATCGTCGTTTAAAGTGCAAAACCGCGTATCAACAAAATGCAAAACCGCGTATCAGCAAAATGCAAAACCGCGTATGTGAAGTTGTAGAAATAATTTTCTAGAGTGTACCCTGCAGGAAATGTATCTAACTATAAGCTAACTTTCAGTTGATTAGGAAGGAGCTAAAAGTCACTTATTATCTGTATATTTTCTTTGACGAAAGCTAACTATATTTCTATGGCGATGGCCGCGAAATAGTCAAGGGTGGTTTACCTCTGCATTAGATGTAGTCAAGGGTGGTTACCTCCGCATTTAATAAAACTAACTTTCAACAAACTACTTTTGGAAATAAAACATCAATAGGAAAAACAAAATATTTTTTTTTAGAAACATACCTTTTACGTTAACATAACAACGCCAATCTAGACGTCGTCAAATTTGCGGCGTTTGTTATCGTTAACGACAACAGCTGATTTGGCGCTAACGAATGTTGTTAGGGAAACGTTTAAAAAAATGTGGTATCGTTGTAAACGTGATTAGACCCCCTTCTTCGCTTCTGATATGCATATTTGTATACTTTGTATGTAAAAGTTTGAGCAAAAACATTTAAAAGGAAAAAATACCTTTTTTATATAAAAAAAAATATTTTAAACAAAAAAATTACGAATAGATTTTTAAAAAGTTGATACCGTTGTAAACGCCATCAAACGTTCTTTCTTCTGATGTACGTATTTGTATACTTCGTACATAAAAATTTAAGAAAAACACTTAAAGTGAAAAAATACTTTTTTATAAAAAACAAAAATTCAACACAAAAATTACTAACCGATTTTAAAAAAATTGGTATCGTTGTAAAGGCGATTAAATACCTTTTCTTCTGGTATGCATATTTGAATACTTCGTATATAAAAATTTGAGAAAAAACATTTAAAAGGAAAAAATATCCTTTTTTATATAAAAAAAATATTTTAAACAAAAAAATTACTAATAGATTTTTAAAAAGTTGATACCGTTGTAAACGCAATCAAACGTTCTTTCTTCTGATATGCGTATTTGTATACTTCGTACATAAAAATTTGAGAAAAACACTTAAAATGAAAAAATAAATTTTTTTTATAAAAAACAAAAATTCAACAAAAAAATTACTAACCGCTTTATAAAAAGTTGGTATCGTTGTAAAGGCGATTAAATACCTTTTCTTCTGGTATGCATATTTGAATACTTCGTATATAAAAATTTGAGAAACAACACTTAAAGGCAAAAAATACCTTTTTCTTATAAAAAAAATATTTTAAACAAAAAAATTACAAACCGATTTTTAAAAAAATCGTATCGTAAAGGACACCAGCAAACTTATACTTTCTTGATCCCCAAAAAAAAAATAAAAAGAAAAATAAGAGAAGAAAAGAAAAAAAATTTAATTAAAAACATTTTTTCCCTCTATATAAACTCCTACCTCCCTAGGTGAAAGGCTGGCTACGCCCTTGTATACAAAAAAAAAATAAAGTATTGAAACCGTACATCATACGGTCAATTTGTTCTTATAGATCGCATATATGGTTCCAAAATAGCGACTCCAGTATCTTCATTTATGTATATTGTAACTATCATCTATCTATATATAAAAATGTGAATGTCTGTTTGTTTATTTTACGACATTTTAACCACGAAACGGAATCGCACGAAAGTTGCACACTTATTTGTTTTTATCACGGGAAGGTTATACGTGTGGTTTTATTTGTAAATATGGTGTCAATTTTGCGAGGGGGCGTGGTACCTCCCATAGGCCTGCAAATTTTTAATTAGCTATAACTTCGGAACCATAAGTCACATGAACTTGAAATTTGGTATGCAGATATATCTATGGTAGGTGCTTATAGTAAGGTATATATAAATGACTTTGTAGGAGGGGGCATGGCATATCTCATTGTAGAGGAATTTTAATCAGCCATGACTTCGGAACCAAGAATCACATAAAATTGAATTGAAATCTGGTATGCAAACATATTTATGGTAGGTGCTTATAGTAACGTATATATAAATGAGTTTGTAAATGGGTACGTGGCACATAACATAGGCGTGGAATTTTTTATCAGCCATAACTTCGGAACCACAAGTCACATGACCCCTTTAATTCCTTTTGATATGCCTTTCGAATTCAAAAGACTTCAGTTTCCACTTTGCTTAGCTTTTGCAATGACAATCAACAAGAATGCCTGAAAGTAAAATCCAAAACTTTATCAAAAATAATGTACGGCATGACGAAAAAATTGCATTGCAAAATGCATTTATGTTAATAGATGCTTTGAAGTATCAGAAACATGCTGTGAAATAATATTAGAGTTATTATTCGTACGAAATTAGATAGTTAAATTTAAGTATTATAACATTGGCATTTCATCTATTATATAATTTATTGGAGCTATTTTAACCTAAATAAAACACCTGCTGTGCCAAAAAAATTATTATTGCATTTCATTCCATAACACCCAAGCTATGCAACTGTCCTACCTTATTCTACTATCACGGATGTAGTAAAATTAGAGCAGAAATAAAAAATAATATCTTTACATGAAATATTTTTCATATTGCCCGCGGGTAAAAGCTAGTATCTCATAAAGAGAAGTATACATTTTTTTTTATCTGAAACTAATAAAGAAAGAAGGACGAATTCGAGGATGTGGTAGTTAACATATTAGTTTTGACATATATTTTTTCAAAAATAAATATAGGAAATTTCCCAGGATATTTAAGGATAAAGTTTTAAAAGGACATTTTCAAAATACTTATTCGTGCTGCTGCACCCAAAAATTAAATTTTTTTCTATACTTCAGAATTTTTCCTTTTAATTGATACCCAATTGTTATTCTGCAATGCATCGAATCTTTTGAATAAGTTTTTTATTCAACCATATTCTAGAAAGCCCTTTTAAAAAAATACTGACCTCAGAGAGAAAAACTAAAAACGCAGTTTTACTATATTTGGCCCACAGTTTTGTGAATATATTCATTTGTTCGTGTGTAAAATTAACTGTCGCACGGTGTTATAGGAGATTATTGATTAATGATTGAATAAATTCGTACATAGAACTTCATTGATTTAGCATAGTTAAGAGCATATTTTGGTAATTTATCGAGTTTTTATAGCGCTTATTTTTCCATTTTTTCTGGCATATTTTTTCCATCCCTGTTTATAATGCATAAGAAATCATGTAAATCTTTTCGACAACGCACAAAGGAGTGTGTGCATAGTAAAACCGGTCAAAATTATTTGGTGTGTTTTTCTGCTAAGTAATGAAAGAAAACACGGAACTTAACCATAATTAGGCATTTATATGAGAAAAAAGGCTAATTGCATTTATCTTACGTTCATTTTCGTGACATATTTATCCATCGATTACCATAGGTCCACAAAAAACCTACTTCAGAAAAATTCAAAAACGGCATTCATGTTTCTATGGCATATTTAGATCGGCGAGCCCGGCTATGGCCTCCGTTTTTTCAGATTGGCTCTCATTTACGAATAATTGCGAATTGTGTAGAATTTTTAGTTTCCAAAATTTTGGTGCTTTCTCAGTTTAAATCAGGGACGTGAACCGGTTTTGAACCGGAAAACCGACTTTTTCTATTAATTAACTGAACCATTAACCGAACCGAAATTTTCCACAAATGTTTGATCCGAACCGAAAACCGAACCACTTTTCATAAAGGTTTAAAGGTTCGTTTAAACCAATTTTCAATAGATAAATTTACACGCCTTTGTTTCTTTTCCTCAAATATGGTAATACTAACATGTTTGTTTACCATGTGGCAATATCAAATGTAAAGGCAACTCATCTCATTTAACATACACTTGAAATTTAACCTTCCGCGTTGTTACACTTAGACTTGCGCGTTATTTTTTTTTTATTTCCGAACCGTTGAACCGAACCAAAACCCCGGTTCAAAGACCAAAAAACCGCTTTGTCAAACCAATCCAAAAGTGCAAAAACGGTTCGAACCGCTAAACCGAACCGACCAAATTTTTCATCCGGTTCACGTCCCTGGTTTAAATAAAATAAATAACTTAAAAATATAAAAAAGAAATGCAGTAAAGTGTGCTAAATAGCCATACGTTCTCGTCGAGGTTGAGTAGAGGGTGTTAGTGTCCAGCTCCGACGAAAGCATTTGAGTATCGAGCGCACTTTTCCGTATTCGTTTTCTTATACTTTTAAGTTCTTTGTTACTAATGAAGAAAACAGAAGGAAGAAACTAGCGGTGCATCGAGTTTTTCCACCGCATCTTTCACAAATAATATTCGATAAGACTAACAGATGTTTATTTATGCCATCATCGAATCTCCCTATAAATGAATATTGCCTGACAAGGCTCCACAAGCAAACAAAATGTCTGTTATTTATTTACAATTTTTGCTAACAATAAAGATCCCATAGCCCCATTTCAAATAGTTCAAAAGTATATAAATTATAGTACATGCTTTCTATTTGTATGTCTACTAGTTTTATTTTAAGATTGGTCTATAAAAAAACATAAGAACGAAACAAACAAATGCAGCTATTGGAAGCGCAGAAAAAAAAACCACAAAAAGAGCTACATATGTTCTATTTGACGTACACTCTAAAACTGGATGCATGTAAAACTACTACTGGAAAGTGTTTATTTTTCAACCAGAATCTGTTCAAGTATACGCACAAGATGTTCAAGATTTGATTTTGAACATGAGTTGTTTAAAATATCCACATAAATATACACATGAAATGTTTAAAATTACGAACATTTTGAAAGTAAAAATATATGTTCTACACATAATAAATACTAAGTGCCAGGGGCG
>NW_023458559.1:5164438-5175811 GCF_013731165.1 Rhagoletis pomonella
GGTTACCACAAAATTTTTTTAACTTTTACTGAAACTCTAAAAAAATTACCAAACTCAGATTTTTTTTTTTATTTTTATGTAGATAATTTTTTGGCAGCGACCGAGCTTAGATTTTTCGAGCGACAGATAAGGTTTTTCCTTTTTTTTTTGTAACAAACCTTAAATTTGCATAAATATTGCATAATAGTAAGTTAATATTTCAACATACATATGTATGTTATTTTATTCATAATGAAAATAAATACGAGCATATTTTGAACGGAAATCTACATTTATGTAAAATATTCATACACAGGTTTATATGTATAAATATTTGAAACATTAATTTAGCTTTGAATACAACTTTTTTGTAAAATAGATTTTGCATTATTTGGGTGATTTATTAACCGGTCAATTAAATTACGTTTAACAGTACAAAATATCTTTTTAAAATAGAGTTTAATTTAAAAATTTGTAAATCTTTATAGCTTTACGTAACTGAACTGGGTCGCAAAGGAGACCTATTATTACCGAATTTAAAAATTGTGGATACTCTATGATTGCTTAAATTTTAATGGCAAGAGCGCGCAGAAATGAGCGCACCACTTTGACACTGAATCACTCACCAAAAAGGGGTTGTGTTGAAATTTTTTGTGATATTTGGTACTTTTAAGATAATGAAATACTTTTGAGCGAAAATGTAGGTGTATATATGCTTATATGTACATATACATATGTATACATTTAGGTATAAATTTGTATTTCATAAACAATAGAAGTGTGAAAATGGCGTTGTGAGTAAAAGTTCATAAACGCATACATAAAGGAAAGCAAAATTATTGTTGGTTAAACTATGTAACCTTATTCATTATAAACATTCTTTGTACTTTTCCTTAATGATCGATATTAAAATGCGAAAATAGTACCAGATAGTGATTCCTTGCACACTCTTTTTCATAGCGTTTCAGAGTTTGTCCTTGAGACCACCAAATATATATTATTTACACACTCGTAAACAAATTTGCGGTTGCCCATCAAATGATAGCTTTTGCGTACAGTGTACGAACAATTGATTTTTTTGTTTTCTAAGTGGTAATTGTTGTATTTAGGTAGAGATTTTTCTATGAATCTCTTAAACCATACTAATTTTAGTGGGTTCATAAGAAATAGAACAGATAATATTCTGCTAAGTGATAAGTAACGCCTTCTGTTCCGGATAACCCTAATTAAAGGTCCTTAAAATTTTACTTTTTTACTTATTCTACATATATACCAGACAATACCTACTTCTATAGTAGTGGAAAAAGTGCCTTAAAATGCAACAGGCGGCACTGGTTATTTCACCGTATTCAAAACAGGTTTGACCAATGAGCGCAAAGCTAGAGACAAATGAGAGCAACCGACCATATGACCAGCGTTGCCGAATTGACGATTTGGTCGTCATTTTGACGTTTTTTTAGCTCAATGACGCTCTGACGTTTTTTTTCCCCGAAATGACGATTTTTTATTTTAGTTTTTTCCACTTTCCTATGGACAAAATTTTTTAAAGGCAAACCCAGTTCAAAATACAACCATGCTTTTAGTTCTATTAGTTTTGTTCTAAATACAACCCTGCCTTTGGTTCTAATACATTTTCTATAGAATTGTAACCAAATCGTAAATTTGCACTGCTGATCAGTGTTGCCGCTTGAGCTTATTTTTAGGTACCAAAACGCCTACCAAATCAGTTTCCAAACTACCAAATTTTTGTTCATCATTAAAACGAAAATTTCTTGAAGTAACGGGGATTTTAGCTACACAATTTGACAGTATAATATTGTTTACTGTGTTGGTTAACTGTATACCAATATTTAAGGTTAAACAAAACAAATAAAAGAATTAACGTATTGCGTAAAAAACTTTTGTAAAAAATGTAAATAACTTTGAGATTCATTCAATTCATATCAAAAATTGTTATGTTTGAAGTAACAAAATCTGGCGTTTTATGTATTTCAATAATAAAACTACAAATTTTGTTTCAATTTGCATACACTCACACTTTGCAAATTGCCTATACCCATTTTTCTTTCAAGACGATAGGCAAGTTTTCGATCAATTTCAACAGCTGATCGATCATAGCTTTGGGAAGTCAGTTTTTGTTTGCAGAAAATTGTGTGCTTAGTAAAATTTAGAAAAAACAAAGAAAACTTATGTTTTCAACGTGTAAACGCAAAGTAAGGCGTGCTGCACATTGGTCGTCCAATCATTGTTTTTCAATATCACAATGATGATGCAACTCGGTCGTGATATTTGAATTCATTTATTGAATTTCATTGCAATTATCCACTTTTTAATAACTTCTACAGATTTTATGCGAAAAATACAAATTTTTATAAAATTTTAATGCAAACATTAACTTTTTCACTAATTTTTCCCCATAAAATGTAAACAAACAATGCGTGCACAACGATTAGCAAACGACAGTGCCATAATTATCCGTTTCTGCATCTTCTACGATTTGCCGATAACTAGCCGATAACGACAAGTGTGCAGATCTCCTTTGAAATGCATGTGCTTGGCTCAAAATTTCAGGGCGAGACGATAACGCAACTATGATTGGACGACAAGTGTGCAAATATCCTAAGTGAATAAATTTTAATGCTCAATTTGATTGACTTTTCAAAACATTTTTGCCTACCAAAAGCTTTATCAAACCAACCAAACTACCAAAGGAGAATGAAGCTACCAATTTGGTCCAATTGGACCAAAACGGCAACGCTGCTGCTGATACACTAATTCAAAAGAAACAGAAAGATAACACGCATATACATATGTTGGAAAAATGTAGAGAGGTAGGAAGAAAGGTTCATATACATATTTACGAGAATGCGCAATCCTGCGAATAGCGGAGATGAAGGAGAACAAAAATCACACAAACGCACAAACAGCGGATTGCGCCATCTCTGTCTCTCTACATAGTGATATATTTACAAAGAGGAATACTGGATAAGAGCTGAAAGAAGAATTCAAATATTCGTCAGTTATAGAAAAACAATTTGTGCTCATTGAAGTTTCGTGCGTAAGCTAAATATTTCAAATTAAATAAATCTGAAGAAATTGATAAGTTTTTAATTAACACAGGTATGTGCATATAATAAAAAATGTATTCAAATAACATTTTATAGCGTAACTTATATTTGTATTTAAATGTATATAGATAAAAGCAATTGCTCCCCTGAAACACGAAGTGGCGCTGTAAAAGAAATTGTGACGGTGAATAATTGTGATTAAATAAACCGGACTTTATTGTACATTATACGCATATATTTAAATATATTTTAGGAAACTAAAAGCAATCAACGTAAAATATGTTCATATGGAGGAGTTTGATAGTTGGCTGATTAAGAAAAAAAATCCATCAGGTACTGACGAACTTGCTTGCAAATTGTGCAACACCCTACTTAGAGTTAGATCTGGAAAAAGTGATTTATTGAGGCACAAAGCAAGTAAAAAGCATAACGAGAGGGCAAGTTGCATAGTTAGTAACCAAAGTACTATCGATACGCAGTTTCAAAATAGTTCCGCCGAAACGAGAAAAGTTCAGACTATAGAGCTTCAGTTGTGTGCATTTATTGCAGAGCATAATTTGCCCTTTTCCTGCATAGATCACTTGACGCAGTTTTTAAAACATGGTATTTCAGACTCAAAATTAACTTCAAAAGTATCAAATGTATTGGGTCGCACCCAGTTTGAGTACTTGTGTTCACTTCTACGTCAGCAAAAATTTTCCTTGTGCATTGATGAGTCAACGGATATTTCGAATACAAAATCGCTGTGCTTAGTTGTTAGAGCAACTTTAGATCTTTATATAAAAGACTTTTTTTGGCTTAATTGAAGTGGAGAATTGTGATGCGAAAAGTATATAAAACACTGTTGTGAATTACTTCAATAAACATAATATTTGCTACAAGAGTAATTTGATTGGTTTCGCAGCGGACGGTGCGGCAAATATGACGGGTAAAAATCATTCCGTATCAAAACTGCTAAAAGTTGATATTCCAAGTTTGTTTACTATTAAATGCGTTTGCCACTCACTGGCGCTTTGCTCATCGTATGCGTGCCTCAAATTACCTTCTGAAGTGGAGACTTTGGTACGAAATATATAACACTATATTGCAAATAGCCCTAAAAGAAATGCACAATTTTTAAAAATTTCGTCACTTCTGGAATACAAACCAAAAAAAATGCTACATCCGGCGCAAACCAGATGGCTTTCATTAGAATTAGTGGTGGGTCGGGTGCTACAATTCGAATTAAAAATTTTTTACTCGCTCGCATCAAATAATGATCATATCGATACTGCCGTTACTGTTTTTAAAAATCTAAACGATATTAATGAACTGTATTTATGTTTTTTAAAATATGTACTCAATATTATTAACAAGGTTAACAAAGTATTTCAAAGCACAAATTGTCAAATACAAAATATTCACAATGCAGTGTTGGGCCTTTACCTAAAGATTTTAGACAACTTTATCGATTCGATAACAAATGCTTACACTTTAAAATTAGATCAACTTCTTTTAAAAAACTTTAAACCAGTGGAATACAAGAATTTACAAGCAGTTATGCTTTAAATTCTAATTTAAAATTTTTGTTGTTAATCAACTTTTATTATAACCCATATACCATGTGGATTTCTTTTGGTTTTGTAATGTGTTCTTCTTCTTCTTCTTATTTGGCGCTGTAACCGCCTAAGCGATTTTGGCCGAGTCCAAAACAGCACGCCAGTCATTTGTAATGTGTTCAGTCATATTTATTATACATATGTATGTATGTCTAAACAAATAAACTTTGTATTTATATTTTTGTTATTGTTTTTTTATATAGTTAAAAAGTTTAGTAAATAAAAATTTGACGTTTTTTTTTGGCTCAAATGACGATTGTTTTTGGGTAAATTGACGATTTTTCAGCGAAAGCTTTCGGCAACGCTGCATATGACAGCCTGCATAAAAACAGGTAACAGTGTTCAAAAATGTGTTCTACTGCGTTGAAATTTTAATACAAGTTTGTGTTTTTTAACTTGCATCATTACGATTTATTTTAACAATGTCGACGGAGTGTGAAGCAAGTGCGAACGCTGTAAAAAGAAAATCGAGGAGTTTCAACTCTGAATGGAGTTTAAAATACTTGTGTCAGCAAAGTGGAGAAGATTCGCAGTGCTTAATTTGCAAAAAACATTTTCTTTGTAAAGCTTTTAATATAAAAAGATGTTATGAACAATTTCATAAAGATTACGATGAGTACGTTGGCGGTGGGAGAAAGGAATTATGTAAAAAATTAACTTCTGCAGACAACTTAGTTTCCAAGGTTTTTAGCTAATTTTGAAATTTAAAAAAGTTTTTTACATTATTTGTACTTAAGGACATAGTTGTCGATAGCATCTGCGCAATTCGCGTTCGGTACGCTATTACTCGCAAAATCATTGTGGGCAATCAATCCTTTTCTGACGGAGAGTTTATAAGAGCCTGCATTTTGGAAGCCGTTAGTACGCTATCAAAAGAGGAGGTTCACAAATACCAGGAAAAATGCTTGTCGCGTCGAACCATCGTACGAAGAGTTCAAGATATGGCCAAGGATTGCGAAAAATAATTGAAACATCGAATATGCAACTTTATATCATTTTCATTAGCTTTGTTATTTTTAAAAGCGTACCTTCATACGTTACATTTACCCCATACGAATCGCTTTTACACCACTGTAGCTCAAATTGCTCTGCGCTGACCAACACAATCTTACTAATTTCGGCACAAGCCCAAGCCAAGCAACGCAGCTCAGCGCAAGTTGACCTACTTAATCCAACAACCCGTACATTGACTCAAACGGGTATTGATAGGTATATACAAGTCAAACGAAAATTAAGCCCACAGCAGCAAAAAATTGCAAACCCATCAAAAATTGCAAAAACGAAAACCACTGACATTAACCCTCTACTGGGAAATAAGTTTGCGATTCTGGACAATGAATGTGACAAAGAGCCGAATGAAGTTTCTAAAGCCAAACCCAAACCGCCCCAATTTATTTACGAGAGCAAAACTGTAGTGAGCTCGTGAATAAATTAACTCAGCTTATTGGAGGCAATACGTTCCACGTAACATCAGTTACCAAGGGCAATATTACAGAGACCAAACTTCAGATTCTTACTGAAGAAAATTAGCGGTTGGTAACCAAACACCTTAATGAAGATAAGAAAAACTTCTATACGTACCAGCTCAAAAGCAGCAATGGACTGCAAGTAGTAATAAAAGGTATAGAATCAAGTGTACCCATTGCTGATATTGCTCATGCTCTAGAGAAGGCAGGATTTTCCGTTAAAAATGTTGTCATATGATCAACAGAGCAAAAATCGCTCAGCCTATGTTTAAGGTAGAACTTAAGCCAGAAACAAAGCCAATGAATAAAAACGCAGTGCACCCAGTCTACGATACCTTCTACACCGAAGAATAACAGTGGAGGAGCCGCACAAGCTAAACGGTCCCGTACAGTGCACAAATTGTCAAGAATTTGGGCACACTAGAACATACTGTACCTTGCGCCCAGTGTGTGTTGCCTGTGGCGACCTTCACGCTTCCGCTTCTTGCAAGGCTATCAAAGATGATGTGGCTGTAAAGAAATGAAGTAATTGCGGAGGTAACCACACCGCCAATTATAGGGGATGCCCTGTTTACAAAGACTTAAAGTCTCGCATGAATCAGCGCAACACAGCCGTACGCTCTTCCACCACTCCAACTAGCTCTTATACATACCAACACCTCACGCCATCAACTAGTACACCAGGAGCCTTTTTTGCCAATGCGCAGCGAGTTCCGAACGTTTCTTTTGCCGACGCGTTAAAACTACAAACGCAGCCAAGCACGGCAAAATCAAACTCCAATCAAGAAACATTTGCAAATATTCAAAGAAATAACACTGAGCAAATGCAGCCCCTACTTGTGGCATAGAAGGAATGATATTGAATCTTACTCATTGTATGACTCAATTCATGTCTACTATGCAAAATATGATTCAAGACCTCATAAAGGCTCAAAACCAATTGTTGCAAATTTTAGTGAATAAAAAATGAGTGAATTGAAAATTTGCTTATGGAATGCTAACGGTGTAAACCAGCGTAGATTAGAACTCAGTCAATTTCTCACTGAATACAACATAGATGTTATGCTAGTGTCCGAGAAACATTTAACAAATACATATAATTTCTCCATACCTGGATACAAATCCTATGCCACCAATCACCCAGATGGTAAAGCTCATGGAGGCACAGCGGTGCTGATTAGAAAACGCCTAAAGCACAATATTCTAGACTCAAAAGCAACAGCCTGTCTGCAAGCAACTACCATATGCTTACGAAACTGCGACCGAGACTTGAATCTATCGGCTATTTATTGCCCACCACGATTTTTAATTTCTGAAAATGACTTTAAAGATTTCTTTGATAGCCTGGGTAATAGATTCCTGGCAGGAGGCGACTTCAACGCAAAGCATACGTACTGAGGATCACGCCTTATTTACCCAAAAGGGCGGCAGCTATACAATACCATTATAAACAGGCACAATAGACTAGAGGTCACATCTCCTGGTAAACCTACTTACTGGCCTACCGATATAAAGAAGATACCAGACCTAATAGATTTCGCAATTACAAGAAACATATACAGAAATAACATAACAGCAGAAACTCTACCTGAACTATCATCCGATCACTCCCCCATATTAATAAAACTATATGAACAGACCCAAAATATCGAAATTGAGCCTCGTCTAACTTCAAATAACACCAACTGGCTTAAATATAAAAAGTACATCAGTAGTCACCTTCAATTAAACGCTGCACTTAACTGCGAGCGTTTTATAGACTCCCTTGTTGAACATTTTAAAGAAACCTTTACTACAGCCGCTGGCCTGGCAACACCAAATCAAGTCCAAGTACCACCTACGCATACATCAGTTACAAATACCGAAATAGAAAAACTTGTGGCAGAGAAGCGGCGCCTAAGAAGACAGTGGCAGAGCCATCGCTCACCAACCTCACAGCTACTGTATAAAGCTGCCAGTAGAAAACTGAAACAAGCACTCAAACGTGCAGAGGATCGCAACTTGCAAAGGTACATTAAGAAGCTTTCCACGAATTCTACTGAAAGATACTCTCTATGGAAATCGCTAAAATACTTCAAACCACCAGTGGCTACAGAAATGCCAATTAGGAACCAATGTGGAACCTGGGCTCGTAGAGAGCAGGAGAGAGCCGAGTGTTTTTCACACCATTTAAAGAATGTGTTTCAGCCAAACTGTCCAACGAACAACTTCAGGCTGCCACGGCTAACCAAAAATACAAATGAGCTATACACACCTAGCAAGACGAACTCTTTAGAAGTAAAAGCTATAGTAAAGCAGCTTAATCCAAAGAAATCGCCGGGTGCTGATTTTATTACTCCGAAAATTCTAATAGAGCTAACGAATGTTGCACTAGCAATTCTTTCTGACCTTTTCAACGCTATCCTCAAATTCGGTTACTTTCCGAAATCATGGAAAAGGTCGAAGATAATCATGATAGCCAAACCTGGAAAAGACGCAACACAGCCGTCCTCATACAGACCAATAAGCTTACTGCCCTGTCTTTCCTAAGTATTCGAAAAAGTACTCCTATCAAAGATATCTCCCTTTCTCCATGAACGCAATTTAATACCAGCACACCAATTTGGCTTCCGAGAAAAACATGGTACAATTGAACAAGTTAATCGAATTACAAATGAAATCAGAAGGGCATTTGAGCTCAGAGAGTACTGCTCTGCAATTTTTCTCGATGTGGCGCAAGCATTCGACAAAGTGTGGCACGACGGTCTTATATATAAAATAAGAAAATTGTTGCCGCCGGAATTCCACAAAATATTTGAATCATACATAACTAACAGAAAATTTGCTGTTAAAGTATCTAATTTCACTTCAGAAGACATGTCGATAACGGCTGGCGTTCCTCAAGGTAGTGTACTCGGGCCTATGCTGTATATCATCTACACTTCAGATATTCCAACTAGCAAGGATATACTCACATCCACCTTCGCTGATGATACCGCCTTAGTAAGTCGTAATAAATGTCCCAACAGAGCTTCAAGAGTACTAGAGGAACATTTACTACGCATAGAAGAATGGCTGGCAAACTGGCGCATAAAAGTCAACTAACAGAAGAGTAAACATACAACATTTTCACTCAGACCGCAAGTATGCCCCCCAATCATATTAAATAATGTCCATATTCCACAAGCCAATGAGGTTACATATCTAGGAATACAATTGGATAGGAGACTAACTTGGCGCAAACACATATCAACCAAGATTACACAAATGAAGTTAAAGTCAGCTAGCGTGAACTGCCTTATAAACGGTAAATCAAAACTGAAACTAGATTATAAAGTACTTGTATATAATACAGTGATTAAGCCTATATGGATGTATGGTATTCAACTGTGGGGTACGACCTGTGCAACCAACATTGACAGGATCCAAAGATTCCAATCTAAAACGCTAAGGGCCTTAACGGGAGCACCGTGGTATGTCCGCAATGAAAATATACATAGAGACCTTGGTATACCGATGGTTAAATCTGTAATCGACAGCAGCAGAGAAAAATACAAAATAAAACTGCGTAACCACCCAAATCCACTGGCAAGTGGCCTGTGCAACACAACAAATATAACACGCCTGCGAAGAAGAGATCTACCAGCCTTTAATTGAGCGACGTTAAACCAACAGGGCTCAACCCCAGGGTTTGAGCTACATTATTGTAAAATTAGACGTAAGGTTTTTAAACTTGTTGTTAGGCTTGATAGATGTAAAATAAGCAGATCCAACAAATAAATGCAAGTATAATTAAAAAAAAAAAATGTATGAAAAATTTATAAACCACATTATTAGTAGTAGTAGTACTAAACTTAAGTAGTAAGTAAAAAACAAAAGTGCCTTCTGCTTAAAAGTAAAAATATTAGTTCACTTTGTCTTACTTGTCTAAATTTAAGCATATTGATTTTTAAGTAAATTCAGTTCTTTTTAAGCTTTTATGTATATGAAGTACTTTGAAAGTTTTTGTCGTACTTAATGTAAATAAGATAAAGTTTAGGTACTGCGAAGTTTTTACCATACCGGCAAATATTTTTTAAATGTTTTATTTATCCCTAATCTATATATATAAAAATGAAATGTCTTTCGTATGACGGCGATGCCTGACCAAACGGTCGAACCGATTTCAATTCTGTAAAAAGCCCATTTTTGGACCTTCTGTGTGGAAGGTTCTTTGATTTAAAAAAGTTTGAAATATTTTGTTGTTGTTGCCGAAAAATTAAGAAACGACGTCACGATTTCACAATTTCATAGTCACTAAACTACTAAACGGCTGGAGCGATTTCGTTCATATATGGAACATATTTCAGTACCTTGAAGGGAAATATTTCGACTAAAAACTTAATCGCTAGATGGCGCTGGGGTCGGGATATTCATAAAAATTTAATTTAATTGCCGATTTGGCTCATATTTAGAATACAATTTAGCCAATTTAAAATAAATATTGACACTAAAAATGTAGACGATAGGTGCCATTGTGGACGATATATTCCTAAAATTCTTATACACTGGGATAATAATAAATATCTACTATATATTTGTGAAAGTATGTATGTATGTATGTATGTATGTGCCAGGTTGCATTCTAAACAAACTGACAAAATCGATCAAAATTTTGGCCTATAATAGGGTGAAAAACCTTGGGATCCGACAAGGGGGCGTGGCACCTCCCACAGGCGTCAAATTTTTAATCAGCCATAACTTCCAGACCATAAGTCGGACGAACTTGAAATTTGGTATGCATACTATCAATAGTAGGTGCTTATAGGAGGGTATATATAAACGAGTTTGTAAAAGGGGGCGTGGCACATCCCATAGGCTCCGAATTTCTTATCAGCTATAACTTCGGAACCATAAGTCAGACGAACTTGAAATTTCGTATGCAGACATATTATAGGAGGGTAAATATAAACGAGTTTTTAAAAGGCGGCGTGGCACATCCCATAGGCGTGGAATATTTTATCAACTATAACTTCGGAAGCTTAAGTCCCACGACCTTGAAATTTGGTATGCAGACATATCAATGGTAAGTGCTTATAGGAGGGTACATATAAAGGAGTTTGTTAAAGGGGGCGTGGCACATCCCATAGGCGCGGAATTTTTTATCAGCTATAACTTCGGAACCAAAAGTCACACGAACTTGAAATTTGGTATGCAGATATACCAATGATAGGTGTTTATACGACGTTATGTATAAACGTGTTTGTGAAAGGGGGCGTGGCACGTTCCACAGGCGCGGAATTT
>NW_023458559.1:5175821-5191642 GCF_013731165.1 Rhagoletis pomonella
GGGCGTAGCACATCCCATAGGCGTGGAATTTTTTATCAGCTATAACTTCGGAACCATAAGTCTCACGAACTTGAAATTTGGTACGCAGACATATCAATGGTAGGTGCTTATAAGAGGGAATGTATAAACGAGTTTGTAAAAGGGGGCGTGGCACATCCCATAGGCGTGGAATTTTTTATCAGCCATAACTTCGGAACCATAAGTCCCACGAACTTGAAATCTGGTATGCAGACATATCAATGGTAGGTGCTTATACGAGGGTATATATAAACGAGTTGTTGAAAAGGGGCGTGGCACATCCCATAGGCGTGGAATTTCTTATCAGCTATAAATTCGGAACCATAGTCCTACGAACTTGAAATTTGGTATGCAGACATATCAATGGTAGGTGCCCATATGAAGGTATAAATAAGTGAGTTTGTAAAAGGGGGCATGGCACTTCCTATAGGCGTGGAATCCTTTATCAGCTATAACTTCGGAACCATAAGTCACATGAACTTTAAATTTGGTATTCAGACATAGGTATCTATGGGAGGTGTTCAGAGTAAAGTATATATAAATGGGTTTGTCAAAGGGGAATATACATATATGTATTCATCTATTAGATAAATCGGATATTTAAAACTGTGTTTTTTTTTAAACCTTACCGTCTTTGGATTATTTTGAAATGGAAAGATTAAATCGTTTTTTTCAATCCCGCGATGCTGTTAAACGGAAAAGGTTTATACATGATGAATAAAACTCCTTCCGAATTAAGCGTTCTACCAGAAATGTGCACCTATACTAAAACAGCCAAACGAATAGGCAGCTAAACGGAATGTACCGTAGTACACTAATTTTAATTTAGAAATTTGATCGTTGCCTTAATCCACCTAATATTAATAATGGAACAAGATTTGTAGTACAGAAAGTGGTGATCAACATATATTAGTTAAAACACGATAAAGCTAAAAGTATGGCTCAAAAGAATGCCTTAATGTAAACAAAGAAAATAGTTTGTCTCCTTTAAATTATGCTGGACTGAATATTTGTATTACTCTTTTATATTTTTATTTGTTTACCCCGAACGACATCGGGTGCTCTGCTAATTTTTTATAAAAATATGGTTAATTCTACACCAAAAACCGCAAAAGTTGGAGCTCCACACCTTATGCAAAATTAAAGAAAACTCTGCAAATTTCCAACCAAATATTGCAATTTACACTCTTTAGAAAAAAGTTAAGAACGTAGTTTTTAGCGGAATAATGACACCCTTTTTGGTGCTTTTAATCTGGAAATGTTTGCAAGTGGATGCATAAAGCTGTGACAGACGGCAAAGGTTATGCATATAATCTGGCACACATATGCGCATAATAATTTTACCCTTACAGATGGCACTAATGCGGATAAACGACCCGCTAGGTCGTGGGTTCGGGTCCCACGGCCAGTAGAATTTTCATTTATTTCGTTTTCATTCTTTTTTTTATAAGTTATTTATTTATTTATTTTCGTTGCTTTCAGTTAGTTGTTGTTGACTTTTTAATAAAATTCTGTTCTAAAAATTTAAATTAACTAATAGTAAAATAAAAAATGTGATATAAAAGAAAGCAAATGAAAATAAAATAAAGTAAAATTAAATATATAAATCAAATAAAATTAAAAAATAAATAATAAGAACACCGCGGACGAGACACTCGCCTGCTTTGTTTGCTTACTTGTACAAAAGACAACAGCTGGCCGTTTTTACCAGTGTTGTCATCTAAAATTCCCCGGATCCGAGTTAATTCCCAAAAATTTCCTGCATTTGTTCGGCTGCATATGCGCTTTTTAAAGAGGAAAATTTCTTGAGTAAAAGCAAATATAGGCTGTTTATGCAAATCATCGATTCTTTGTACGCGGTAATCTCGAAAACTACTGAACGGATTTTGGCGAAATTTTCTCTAATATACTCTGAATCGACAGGAGAGGGATCTTCTTTTACTTAGAATTTTAATAGGGTTGCCACCTGTCTAAAAACTATAAGATGCGCACCATTCGTTGGATTACAAATGATTTTGTGTCAAATGAAAGAATTGGCCTCTAGAAAAGCACTAACATTTTTTTAATAGGGTTGCCACCTGTTAATAAAATTGATATATTAAATCATAATAATCGTAGGCATCATTTTTGTACCGTCACTGTCAAACGAAGAGACTTAGCCTCTACATGCGCAATAATGTATTATTTTTCTGAGTAGGGTTGCCACCTAGTAAAAAGTGAAAAGATTTTCGTTCGTTGGATTACCAAATGGAAGTGCATGGCCTTCGCCTCCTTTGTTTGCTTACTTGTACAAAAGACAACAGCTGGCCGTTTTTACCAGTGTTGTTATCTAAAATTCCCCGGAGTCGAGTTAATTCCCAAAAATTTCCTGCATTTGTTCTTCTGCATATGCGCATTTTAAAGAGGAAAATTTCTTGAATAAGAGCAAATATAGGCTGTTTATGCAAATAATCGATTCTCGTTGGATTACAAATGATTATGTGTCAAATGAAAGGATTGGGCTCTAGAAAAGCACTAATATTTTTTAATAGGGTTGCCACATGTTAATAAAATTGATATATTCAATCATAATAATTGTAGGCATCATTTTTGCACCGCCACTGTCAAACGAAAAGACTTAGCCTCTACATGCGCAATAATGTATTATTTTTCTGAGTAGGGTTGCAACCAATTAAAAAGTTAAAAGATTTTCGTTCGTAGGATTACCAAATGGAAGTGCATGGCCTTCGCATGTACAAAAACTGTATTATTTTTTAAGTAGGGTTGCCACCTATTTGAACTTTTTATATATAACATGGTATAAAGGATAGTTGAGATATTTTGACCACGCCACTGTACGGATTTAGGCGAATATTTTTAAGTATAATCTGAATCGATTGGAATATTATCTTTGGTACTTTGAATTCCTATAGGGTTGGCACCTATCTAACAAATTATGAGACCCGCACTTTACGTTGGATTACCACAAATGAGGTGTCAAATAAAGTGGCTCGGCTCTTAGATGTTCAATAATGTATTACTTTTTATCGCTTAGTGTATTACTTTTTATCGCTTACCAATAAAACCGGTAAAAATTCAGATTTATCAACTTTGATATTATCTTTAAACATATTGTTTCTCAAGCTAATATAACCGATCTATCTGTTGGAAAGATTTTTGACTACACTCTAAACAATTTTTGTTTAAATTTTTGCATATTAAGATAGGTAACCAGTTTCCTCTCTTAATGAATGCAAATTTACACACTGCTTGCTTACTTTTACTTATCATATGTGTGGCGTAGAACAAATCTCAAATTGGTTTTTTGAGTTTTAAACATTTATTGTTCACATTTTCATAGTTTACACATAAAATGTTTAAAATTTACTCTAAAAAATTTTCGTTTAAATTCACGCAAATAAAGAGAGGTAACCAGTTTCCTCTCCTAGTATGTGCAAAATTAAACACTGTCTGTTTACTTTTACATATCAAATTTGTCACGTAGCGCACACAAGGGTTGGGTTTTGGGGTTAAATTTATTATGATTTAAGAAATTTTGATAGAAAAATTTTTCTTTTCCATTTCTTGTGCATCATTTTGTAAGAATTTTTCTTTTTTCTTGAGAGCTCTTTAAAGTTTAACTGCGAACGAAAACATTGTCCTAAAAATATGCAATGCATGCTCACTTACAGTTGCTTTTTACACTTTACAGCCTAAAAAAGTTTACCACTGCTATGTACTTAACAAGCATTCGAAGATTTAATTTGCTAACTTGGAATTCGTTCCACCAAAATGAGCTACATGATAAAAATACATGTTCAGCTAAACCAGAAATCGACGAAAATGAATAAAAAATTCGAAAAATTTCGTGAAATTATTTAAATTTATATTAAAATTCTTTTGTAAAATTTTGTATTACTTTTGAAAGTTGAGTGCATCTTTAACCGTTATTTTTTTCATGATTTAATGATCGGATCTAAACCAAATTACGGGACGACCTTTAAGGTATTATCTTTCCGGTAAATAAAAAATCGGTTCACGCAGTGCAAAGTTATGCGGTGGAATAAATAAAAGAAATAAAAATACTCCGAAGAATTGATAAGCTCCCCTTTTTTGAAGCCGGTTGAAAATGTCTGAGTTCTTTGTAAATTTTATGCAAATAAAATGCAATTTATGAAACTTTAAAAAGTTTATTTTTTTATTTCATTCTGTACATAAAACTTGCATAAATGTATTTTAAAGAGCGAATTTTCAGTATTTTCTGATGATATATATTTAGAAGTATAAACTCTTTCACCCTAAAAATATATTCCTGCGTGTGCCCCTGGCACTTAGTATTTATTATGTGTAGAACATATATTTTTACTTTCAAAATGTTCGTAATTTTAAATATTTCATGTGTATATTTTAAACAACTCATGTTCAAAATCAAATCTTGAACATCTTGTGCGTATACTTGAACAGATTCTGTTTGAAAAATAAACACTTTTCAGTAATAGTTTTACATGCACTTTTTAGAGTGTATTAAATAAAAATTTCGAGTAAAAAACTACACCTAAGTCAATTATCTCATTAAGAGCAGATAGCCGGGTACCAGCAATGCAATAAGAAGTGGGGATAACGCAACGCGATTTGTAGTAGGATAAATGAAAACACTTATTTATGTTTAACTCGAGGACATTGGATCGACACCAGGCTGAGACATTGTCAAGGTCTGATTGAATCTTAATGGAGTCTGTAGAATTTGAAACGGTCGAAAAAATCTTCAAGTCATCAGCGTATAAAAGGAAATTAAGATGCTGCCTTGTGGAACCCCAGACGACGCTATGAAAGAGTTGGAGTGCATATTGTCGACAACGAATACACAGTTTCGATGCTGAAGATAGGATTTTATCCAAGCTAAAAATAGTGAATGAAAACCCACACTAGCTAATTTAGAAATCAAAATTGAATGGCTGACTTTATCGAAGGCTTTTGAGAGATCTGTATATACAGTGTCGACTTGAAGGCGGTCATTGAAAGCCGTCATACAAAATTCCGAAAAAATTGCTAGATGATTATCGGAAATTAAGCGTTTAACTGTAAAATACAACTTCTGCTTAACAATATATTCAAACAGCTTTGAAACAGTCGACAACTTGGCGATGGGCCTGTAGTTGGAAACATTGCTTTTGTCACCACTTTTAAATATAGGGCTAATGAAGGTAACTTTCCAGGCATCGATGAACTCGCCACCACACCCAAGTGATTTATTGAATAGTAACAGAAGTGGGTTAGCAAAGGCCAAACAATTCTTATGAAGATACGATGAAAAGCCATCAACGTCTGTCTGCAATGAGGATTTGATTTGCAAAATGCCATCAACTACATCATCAAGAGATGATGAGCCTGCCAAAGTTAATTGGAGAATCCACAGTTGGAAAAAAAACCCGAGAGGTGTCCGACTGTGTCACAAAATTCCATCGGAAGAAGTCAGCAAAAAGATTTTCAGCCTCAGAAGAAGAAGAGGCATGGGTCCCATTATAAAAGACTTCCGAGGGAATACTAGAGCACGATTTTTTTAAATTTACGTAGTTCCAGAACGACTTTGGATTCACCTTGATATCCGTCTCGAAATTACGAACATACCTGCTCTGAAGTATTTTACCTAACTTTTTAAACTCTCTCGAATAGTGAAGATATTTATCTTTAAAAGCGGAAATTTTAGTTGATTTGAATTTTTTGTAAAACATATTTCTCAAATCCTTTAGCTTCTTTAGTTTCTTTGTATACCACGGGATTTTATAGCAGTTTTGTTTTTTTAGCGGAATATTGTTCACACAGATTTCATTGACTCTATTTTTAAAAATAGTATAACATTCCGTAACATCGAATCCAAAAAATAGTGATTCCCAGTCTGTGGAGGAGATTTCTAGATTGACAATATCAAAATTGCAACGCCTAAAACTAAAACTAGGCGTTAGATTATTCGAACACATAATTTCAAAGTTATAAAATTCGAGATCAAGAGAAAGCGGCACATGATGCAAACCGGGACGCGAAAGTGGGACAAGGCATTCACTTAAAATAAAGTTCATATTTTCATTAATGAAAACTAGATCAAGAGTTCTGGATAACTTATTAGTGAGACTATTTATCTGGGATAGATTAACACTTAAGAAGTTGTCTACAAGATACGATTCAGAAAAACCGTTTACATATTTAGGAAGTAAAGTTGAAGTATTGTCTAAGTATGACCATTCCACGTTCGGTTCGGAATTAGGCAGATAACTTTTGTGTGACGTCACACTGGTGCAATTGCGAGTGAAAAATGCCAAAACGTGAGCAAGGATGGAAGAAGAAAAAATTTTGCAAGGAAAACGTAAACAAGTTGCACAAGTGTGACGTCATGCAAACAACGATTCTGTCAAATTCGCTAAGAGAGGAATAACGGACCGAGATCGACGCAAGGTCATGAAAGTGGGGTAGGTCTGGGTAACGGCGCAAATTTTTTGGCGCTGACACCCTAGCTCCAGCGCCACTGTCGGAATCAGCACAGTGTGTTGGCGCAATTGCGCCTCTTCAGGCTAAAGCTCATTTCCTTTATTGCTGCACGCTGCACCAAAGTGAATTAATAGAAGGTGATATCGGTTGAGAAAAAACTCAAGTATACCCAAGTTCAAAATCCAAAAATACAACAAACCCATCATTTCCACATTCAGAAGGACCGCGACGAATTCTGGCAACACCTACTTGTATAAATTCGCCTTGTGCTGCACATTTTACAAGATACACTTCTATTTTCGGGTGTTCTTTGCTGGTTCTTTGCGAAACCCGGTGTTGTCAGTGTTCCGGTGTTGAACTAAGGTGGTATCGGTTGGGCAAAAACAACTCAAATACACCCAAGTTCAAAACCCAAAAATACAACAAACACATAATTTTCACATTCAGAAGGACCGCGGCTAATTTTAACAACACCACCTTGTAAAAATTCGCCTGGTGCTGCATATTTTACAAGTGAAACTTCGCATTTGTGTGTTCTTTGTAGAGGTGTCAAACTATCGATAGTCACACCATCGATAGTATTGATAGTTTTCAGAAAAACTATCAGTAGTCACGATAGTCTCCAAAAAAACAAAACTATCGATAGCAATATCGATAGCGCTATCGATAGTGCTAAATCAGTTAGGTTGCTTGGTTTTTACAGGATCATACTGAAAAAAATAGTATCTTATAAAAGTTATAATCATTCAAAATAAAGTAAATGCTTAGCCAAAATACTTCTCTTTTTAGAAAGTTCAAAAACAAACACAAGTTATACAAACAAAACAGGATTCACGATTAACATATGTAGGTATTTTGGCCTAAATGCGTGCATATTTGAATATGACGTCGACATCACACTAAAAAACAAAATTTTTAATTCAAATTAAAAAATTCAAATAATTTCAAAATAATTGGTAGAGATGATCGATAGTCCTACTAAACTATCGATATTTTTGATAGTATAAGAAAAAACTATCAATGAGTATTGATGGTCTAAAAAAATTGAAACTATCGATACTATCGATAGTGCCATCGATAGTTTGACAACTGTAGTTCTTTGCGTCGCCCAGTGTTGTCGGTTTTCCGGTGTTGCTGGCGCCATTGCGTCACTGAGTTGTGAAAATCGGTATCGGCGCCAGTAACTCAGCTCTCGGTATCAGCGCAATGACGCGGCGCCGCACTGTGTTACCCACGGCTAAAGTGGGGATGTATGATGATTGTAATGTATTTTTAACACCCTCTTCACCCTGAAAACTGCTCTTGCGTAGCACTTGCTGGCTCTTTGACTGCTTTAAGAGACAAAAATCTGCCCTAAAATAGTATGGTCGATTCCACAGGAAAGTAAACCAGCCCAATTTATTCTTTCTTTCAAATATTGTACATATTGGTGATTTTTGGTATTCACTATATCTGTCAGCTGCTTCTGAAACTAATTCTTATCATGTCCAAGCATTTTGTGTTTAATATCTTTCTCCTTTTGTCGAAGGATTTTTCACGAACCTAAAAAGAGTTTTCGATACTTCAACAAGGAAAAGTACATACAAAAATATAAGCTTTCCTTGATTTATTTTGGCCGATTAAGTTCTGAACGGTAGCAAATAAATTATTTTAACAGGATACGTTCCAAGTTAGCGAAAAAGTTGTTTAGAACTCCTATTAAGTCGTGATGAAATCATAGCTGACTTTGTTGCACAATTACCTAATAAATAAGTGTAACGTGGCCAGTGCTTTTCTTTTTATTTAAAATTTTTTTATTGACTTAACTATTCTCATTTCATTTTAGCAATAAATAACAACACATATTTAAGAAAGTCTTTTCATGAACAATTGAGCATTATACTGCTACATTTTAATAACTATTCTATTGAAATAAAGCGAAACTAACATTTGTAAAATATGCTTTGAAATCTGTATCTCTTAAGATTTCGACTATATATTTGCCTATAATTCAATTAGATTTTTTGTAACATATAAAACTGAAAAGTTATCTGCCCATTACACGTGATTGTGCCCATAACACTGCAATTTTATAGAACCTGATACAAGTCTACAGCAGACTACGAAGAGTTTATAAATCTATTTATTTTGTTAAAAATTGTTTATACATACATATGTTAAAACTTTTCTATGAAACTGCGATAAATGCATTAACATTTTTTTATCTTAGATAACACACAACATGGTACTTTAGAAGAGCTTTTGCATATTTTAAAATATTAGACATAAGTGGCTTTTGTAATAAAGTTAAATAAATATTATTTGCGACGATAATTCGAAGATTTTCCGGTAAGAAATTTTTGTGTAGGATGATTTTTTACCTAGTTAGAATTTTTAAGGATAATCGAGTTTTATATTTAATCCTTCAATAGAAGATCCCAATTTTAGTTCAAACAGTGGTTTATGATGACAGAATTAGAATGCGAAGAAAAAATGGATGAACAAAGCCTTTTGGTTAAACCTTGCCCAAGCGAACCGTACGTGTAACGTGGCCAGTGTTTTGTGTGACGGTGCCAGTGCCCAAATTTTATGAGCAGAAATGGTCAAAAACCTAAAATTTACAACAATTGGGTAAATATATGACCACCTGCATTCATTGTGGATGACATACTGAAAAGCTAGCAATATTTGCTCACCCGTTTCGCAGAGATTTCAAACTTTCTGACACAACCCACATTCGAATACCTTTAACTTTGAAACCCAAGGATTATTAAAAAACTTTCTTTTACAGATACAAAGATTTGACCGTGCCTTATCATATCACCTAAAAAGCCCAGTTGGGTTTGTGTTATTTAGTGGACAATTGATTCATATTTTAGAAAAAATTTGTACGAATGTAACGTAGCCAGTCAAATAATCGGCCATATACTACCCTGCCCCTACTAATATTTAATATTTTGTTTTTTATCCGGGGATTTTTGTATGAGTTTTATCAAATGGTTCACGCATTTGCAACATTATAAGAAATAAATACCGGGATTTTTTGTGTATACTGCATATGGGAATTTTTATTGACCTAATTCTGACACCTTATAAGCGGGGAATTCCTTTAACCGGGGGCTTATATCCGAAAATTACTGTATAACCGACGATTTAGATATAAGCACAGTCAGTTCTTATAAGCGGAGTTTTCATACAAGCACTTCCCGCTTATAAGCACCGAATCTCGTGCATTTTCGATGGTGCATATATCCGCTTTGCTGTTTTTCAGACGCGTAATCGCTATTCATACCTCGCCATAGTCAGGCGGTGAGACTTTATCATCGACTGGGCGCTCGGGTTCGTCTTCCCCACTACTTTTGGCGCTGCTGTCATTAAATAGGGTGGAAAAGTGTTTCCTCAATAATTTAAGTACGTTCTGGACATCTGTCGTTAGGTCGCCTTGATTGTCTTTGATCTTTCTAGAGTTCTCCCTGGTCTTGAAACCTTCCATAAGTCGCCTAACTCTCTGATAAAATTTTCGGGCATTTTTCCTGTCGGCCCGCATTTCAACTCCTTCGCACACGTATTTCGGGCTCTCTCTTCATATTGCGGCAACTATATCTCGTTTTCCTCTTCAGTTCCCTATAATGATCCCAGTTGAATCGGTCTCGCTGAAGTCCGGCTACTTACTAGGCGGTGGTACTCAATGAGCCCGAAATGTGGTACCCCTGCTCGAGTATGTCGGTTTGTTGAAGAGTGCTCTCAGAGAGCAGGTATGAGATTCGAGTGGCGAATAGATTGGCGGTCTGTTGTGATTGCAGCTCACATTTTTTGCTGCAACAAGACAGTGGTCCGAAGTGTACGTACGCCTAAAACATTGGAAGCATGCCTTCGTTTATCACAACATGGTCGATTTGGATTTTCCTTTTTCGACCTGGAGACAGCCATGTAGCTTGATGGATCTGTTTATGCTGGAACCTAGTCCTACATAATACCTAGTTTCGGGGCCCCGGATAAGTCGATCAGCCTCAGCCCGTTATAGGACATTTCGTGGTGGAAGATGAATTTTCCGACAGTGGCGCCCAAAATCCCTTCATTGAGCATCTGACAACTACAGTAGACGTCGGAAAGCTTCACGTTTAGCTTGCCTTGCCCCGTTTATTGCATTTCTTGGATGGCGGTGATGTCAGCCTTTGTCTTCCCGAGGTCATCAACCAGCCGGGCAGAGGCACTTTACCCATTAAAGGTCCGGATATTTCAAGTGCATAATCTCAAATCTTAGTCCTTTATACGTTTACCGTGGTACGCATGTTCTTCGTTTTCATTGGGAGGGGTTTTAACGTGGAAGGACCCAAATCCAGCGCAGACGAAGTTTTTTTGCCTTCTCACTTTAGTTCGCTCCCAAAAGGGTGTTTGATCGCTACCCAGAAGATACGTGGATATAAATATCCGCACCTTGTGAGCTGCGATTTTAGCCGTACGCACAAGTATCACTTCTGGCCCCACCCAGGTGAATGACAGTCAAAAGCCTTACCCATATGCAGACTTCTGCGCACGGATCCATCCTCCTAGGAGTCGATCAGAGTTAAAAAAACACCTGTTTTAATTGGTTCACAGCCAAATGCAACTAAATTTATTAGCCGATATCGCGCCGATCCTATGGTTTCTTTCGAAATTTACTTTGCTTCGTCAGATTCCCCTTTTTAGCATTTTACGAAAGTATTTGTATTCTTTGCAATAACCGTCGCGGGCCGGATCGTTTGAGAACTCCGCCTAGCCTCCAGACATTTCATGCAGAGATCCTTTGATGGCTTCATTCCTTCAGTAAATAGATTTGCGCCTAAAGCCCGCACTTTTTCTGGAGATAGCTTTTTCGCTGAATTTATGCACGTATTACTGACGCAATGTCGTCAGCTGTTTGCACAGAGGAGGAGTAAAAACGGCCAGCTGTGTCGATTGTACAAGTACGCAAAGAAAGGAAGGGAGTTTGGTATACGCGGCAGCCAAGTGGTGAGAGAGTTGGGTACTACAAATCCGTAAGTCCCAACTTCGATTCTCGGCTCGGCAAATTTTTTGTTTATTTGTATTATTTATTTGATTTTATTTTTTTGTAATCTAATTTCATTTGTATGTTTTACTTTACTTTATTTTATTTTCTTTTGTTGTATGTTATTCCACATTATTTATTTTTTGATTAGTTAACTAAAATGTTTAGATTTTAATTTTAATAAAAAATTCCTCGCAAACTATAATTTACAAAAAAAATAGAAGTAACAATTGAATAAATTGAAAAAAATTAGATTATGGAATTGTTGCTCTTTTTTAATGGATAACTAAGCCCAACAAAAACAGAAACACATTTTGGTACGGGAAATGTTAAATCTGTTTTTGATAGACTTTTTTATGCTGATTACGAATCCGTAAGCATAAAGTTTCCATTAGCTCCAGACTTTGAAATATTTGAGAAGCTATAACAAAGAAACAAAACGTAACTAACACATATTTATTTTTACTAACACATCCAAACCGACTCGCGCGTCAGACGCACTAGGGATGGCAAAGTCGACTTCGACTTTCGATCAAAATCGACTTTTTACTCCTGAAAGTCGAATTTTAGTGATCGACTTTTAGTTTATGGAGGTCGACTGAAGTCGACTTTTCACTTTCGACTCTCGACTTTTTTTGATTTATTTGCATATAAAAACTGATCTTCTAACAAGGGCGCGGAGTGCTGTTTGGTCGTATTTAAAAAAATTTGCCAATAAAACTGAAGTGAAATTTGAAAAGTGTGGTAGAGAAATGAATTTTAATGACAGTACAATAACATTGTCAAATCATTTAAGAGCAGCGCTTCAAATTACTATACGAAAACAAATTCCTCAAATTTGTTAATCGTTTGTCTCCACAGTCTTCAGTTAATAATGAGGTAAGATAAACATAGGTATTTATTTTAAAAATTTCATGCAAGAAAGTTTTTCTGCATGAGTTTATGTAAGTTTCTACAGACAGTCTTTGGTTCGAATTTGACCAATCCGTAAGGTACAACATTTTAAACACCGCTAAAAACGTTGCTGGTAAGATTCCAGTTAATATGCGACATTAGTCGTGTGGATAGTCCCAATCCACTAGCTGTCTGGGCTACTCCCATATTTATCCATGCTTATAAAGTGGCACTATATTTCTACCAATACCCTCCAATTCTGCTCCATCGGAAGGCCACATTTTTCAAAAAGTTGTCCGTAATTACCAAATATCGATTCAAAAAATTTTTAGATTTTTTTTTTGTGAAAATATAATTTTTGAAAACCCTCACAACCAACATTTTCATGCTATATAACTGGAACAATTTTCAAAATTTTTAAAAATCCTTTAGTGTCTGTTTTTTTTTTACCTAGCATTGAATTTCACTAAATTACAGATTATTCTAAAGACCACTAGTAAATCATGATATTTTTGGCGTATTCTGACTCTTATATTTATAGCTAATATATGAGTTAAATGCAGAGTATAGTTAATAAATTTTTCGGTCGACTTTTAAAGTCGGCTGTACAGAGTCGATCGAAAAGTCGAAAGTCGACTTTCTAGTAAAGTCGAACAACCCTAAGACGCACCGTGTATGCCGCCTATAATGTGCAAAGGACTTGACTTAAAACTTAAGTTTCATAAATTGCACACAATCCTTTCATCGAAAGGGGTCAAAATCAATGCATACTATAATATCTTTTCGAATACAATATTTGACTGCAATTTCTTTTATATATTTATTGGTTTCCCTTCACAGAGTTTATTTGTGCTTGAATCGCTATTTTAAATGACTCGCTTTTTTATATAGGTGGTCACCATTAGCCGCTGAATCCACAACACACTTCGTTCCCCTAATTGCAAGGAAAAACTATTTTGTCATCATTAGGCTATTTTAATAAAAAAGTGTTACGGATATCTTAAAATTTATTTTTGTTATTTATAGCCTTTTAACAATTATATTCAACAATTTTGATTGAGCTTGAGGCCGTGTAGGGGTTCAACGCCCAACCCCCCTCACCTCTGGTCAACATTTTGTTAATACAGACAGTCTGGCAAAGCGCTAGTTCCGCCCTACAAAATTTCAGAACTGTCTCTGAACTACTGCAAAAGGGACTCATA
Organism: Rhagoletis pomonella; assembly: GCF_013731165.1. Lineage (NCBI taxonomy): Eukaryota > Metazoa > Arthropoda > Insecta > Diptera > Tephritidae > Rhagoletis > Rhagoletis pomonella. The sequence goes on from NW_023458559.1 coordinate 5,189,406, forward strand.
TGTTGGTAGTTGCGCTTGTCATCAATGTTACTCATCATGGTCATGGGAAAGCTTACAAAAGAAGCATTAATGTACTATTCTATATTTTTTCGATTTTCTTGGACCCTAAAACTAATAGCAATCAGTTTTCGTTTATTTAATATGTGATTCTCTAGTTTACCGGGTAACTGCTAAAATATTTCCAAAAAAGTCGATATTGGTAACATTAATGGCATTTTTATACATATATACGTACGTATAAAATTGAGTGCAAAATATAACCATAAAATTCAGTTAAGCTACACTTAACAGCAAAAGTCTACGTACACCATTTCTTTTTAAAATATTCACAATATATTGAGAGTTAAAATTTGTTTGTTATTGTTTTATAAAAAAAAATGATCATGCTTAACACGTTCGCTACCAGGCGTCACATATACATATGTATCAGCTAGGTTTTCACGTGGGACCACCGACACAAATGTGTGACTTACTTAATGTCTAACTTAATTAAATTATATCTCCATTCACCGCCGTCTGCGATAGCGGGTTGTTGGATACAGTATGGTCTATAGGAAGGTCTGGCACACGTTTGTGACAAGTGACTCTCTTTTCACCAAGACTTAATTTTGTGTAAGCTTTCTACTTTTGAATAAAACTGAGTTAGATAAACCCTGAAGTTTAGCCTATCACATAAATGTGACCCTTGTCTATACCAAAAAATATCTATAGACCAGCGTCACAAATATGTGTCAGGCTTAAAACAATTGCTTCTAATATAAATTTGTGCTTCTGAGATACCCAATGACAACCAAAACCCACAACACTAGACAAACACAAATACAATTTTACCTGGGCTGTGATCACGCACTGCTTAAATACGCTTGGTACGTATTAAAACAAAATCATAGAAACCGTGTTTTCAAACTTTATACAAAACAAAGAAACATTTAAGGATTTTTCATAAAAATTTTCGACCAGAAAGGCTCAACAAACTATATAAATCTATTTCGTTTTGTTGATGCGCAAAAATAACTATCAAAATAATTTCGTTACGTTTCAGAGCTAATTTAACGAAACCAAACTCAATCGTTACCGTTGAAACGAAATAAATCAACTAAAAGTTGTTGCTGTATGACATTGCCGATCGATTCGAAAGCATTCCTCTTAGTCGACTGAAAACATATCTTGCACAGAATTCATATATGAAAACCTCGACAAAAAGAATTATGTCGCACTTTTAGCTATCGATCTATCGAATGCGTTTGATTAAGTAAACCTCGAAATAATGATTCGGAAGTTAGCTGAGTTGGGTTTAAAGGGCAATAAACTGTCAATTTTCGAAACTTTTCTAACTAATAGAAAACAATTTGTACAGATAAATAATACAAGAAGTTTGACTTTGAAAATTAGAGTAGGTGTGCCACAAGGATGAAAACTAGCAGCAACATTGTTTATAATATCCATTAATGATATATTAGGAATAAAACTGAAAGGGGTCCCACAGTTCTATGTGGATGATGGAAACTTTATGTATTCTACAAGTGCATTAGACGAATTAGTTGCTAACATAAAGATGGATTTAGATCAAATCAGGCAATGGCTTGACTCTAATATATTAAAAATGAACTTAACAAAAACTAAATTTATTATTTTCAATAATTATAGGCCAATTACGAGCTTGGGTGATTTTCCTGGATTCTCTTTTGAAAACACAATGATTACCAGAGTGGAAAAATTGAAGTATCTAGGAATGTGGTTCGACACTAATCTAAATTGGATTGAGCATATAAACAAATTGAAACTAAATATAATACCATTAAATTTTGCCATTTATAGAAATAGAAATAATATCCCCAGAAAACAGCTCTGGCTGCTTTATGATGCGTACTTCATGTCCCAAATTACCCCTTTAAACCCAATTTGGAGCCGATGTTCGGAAAACAAAATTAATGAGTTGCAAATTCTGCAAAATAAAATAGTAAAAAATATTTTATTTCCACCGAAATTAACTCCAACGGTTAGCCTCTATGAAAACAGGTTAAACATTAACAAGTAAGAAAGTCTAAGTTCGGGCGGAGCCGAACATTAAATACCCGGCGCAAGTATTAAATATATGTTTTCCACCTTTCCGAAAGCTACCGCTACATGATAAGCCGGGGTGTATACATTTTAAGTAAATTAGCGTCCTTAAATTTCGAAATATTGAAATTTCAAGCATATCTGAAATTTACCGTTATATGAAAAGCGGCCTCAAT
>NW_023458559.1:5191652-5259348 GCF_013731165.1 Rhagoletis pomonella
GTAGATATATCACTGAACACCCGAAATGTGTAGTTATGCAGTGATTTTTTTTAATTTCCAATGTTTTTCATTTTAAATATTTTTCGTTAAGTATGTCTCATATTCCATGAACCATTTAAATTCAAATTCCTACCTGTGCTGCAAACTTGATAGAACTCTAAACACTGTCTTAAAATTTCAAACATTTTAATCAGAGTTTTTTTTATAAATATTTCGAGCATTCTGTTTTGTAGCCCATCAGATTTTATTATAGTAAAGTATAACTTTGCATCTTAAACGAAAATATTTAAATAGGAGAATACCTTGAAAAGCGTGCGTAAAAATAGTTATAAAAAATCAGCGCGATTAATTATATTAAAATTTAATGGGCTATAGAACTGCATACCTAAAATTCTGATTTAAAATATTGAAGTGTGTATAATAGTTTCTAGAATTCTACTTAATTTCCAACACAGTTATAAACGTGAATTTATATATTTAATAAACATTGTTTATGTTATAATCAGGGACGTGAACCGGATGAAAAATGTTGTCGGTTCGAACCGTTTTTGCACTTTTGGATTGGTTGGTCAAAGCCGTTTTTTGGTCTTTGAACCGGGGTTTCGGCTCGGTTCAATGGTTCGAATAACAAACAAGTAATAAAGTATAAGTTCGGGCGGAGCCGAACATTAAATACCCGGCGCAAGTATTAATTATATGATTTTCACCTTTCCGAAAGCTACCGCAACATGATCAGCCGGGGTGTATCAATTTTGAATAATTTAGCGTCCTTAAATTTCGAAATATTGAGGTTTCAAGCATTTCTGAAATTTACCGTTATATGAAAAGCGGCCTCAATTTTGGTCTGATTTCAATAATTTTTAACGTTTTGCTTTTATTTGGCAAGCATAATAACCATACCGGGTTTGGTATAAATTGATAGAACGCTTACCGAGATACATATATATGATCATAAGTGGGCGCTGCCACGCCCGTTTTCCAAAATTTTATCATAAACGTATTTCTTGGTAAAGGATTGTTGCAAGCATCAATTTGGAATAAATTAGCTTTAATATTTACTAATTTATCGCATATTTCGTATTTCTCCAAATTATCTATTGTCCGGTTTTTCCCATTTTCCATACCATCCGTCCTACGCCCGAAAGAAGTGCACGTACAAAGTTTCATTAAGATATCTCAATTTTTACTCGTTTTACCTGTTACAAACAACCGTTATGTGAACAAAGTTATAATACCCTTATACACAAGTGCGCTCAGGTATAAAAAATAGCGCACAAGTTTTTAAGTGTCAAGTGTCAAGTGTAACAACGCGCAAGGTTAAGGGTCAAGTGTCTATCAAAGGAGATGTCATTTGATATTGTCATAGGGTAAACAAATATGGTAGGTGTTACCGAGTTTAACAAAACTAAAAAAAGTGGGTACATTTATCTATTAAAAATTGGTTGAAACGAACCTTTAAACCTTTATGGAAAGTGGTTCGGTTTCCGGTTCGGATCAATCATTTGTGGAAAATTCTCATTTGTTCTAGCCCAGAGATGACCCTTTTTGAACTATCTAGGAACGGTTGTTACATGAGCTGACTTAGAACCATCTAAGCCAGAGTCAGCTCAGAACAAGTTCAAAAGTTCTGCAGAAGGCAACAATTGTCACTTCGTAGGACATCGCCATCTTAATAAAGACAGTTGAAAGCATTGAGTTGGGATAGATGAAGAACCAGTACCGTCCCTTTTCAGGCTAGCTCAGCGCAAGTTCGGAACCAGTTTGATTTGCTGCAGGGTACTTAAATTGGGGGGAGGGGGGCGAGGGGTTAAATAACACAAACGCAAATTTTGCTTTTTTCACTTTTAAATGGGAAATAATACCAAAATCTGTGTTTTGCTTTATTTCCAACAAAGGTTGGAAATAAAACAAATCTTGCCTTATTTCCCATTGCTTATTTATACTATTTGTAAAAAAAAAAAACAGTTTACTGACAGAAGGAAAAAGAACTTTGTTGATTCCAAAAATACAATTAAACCAAGGCACATTAAACAGGTAATATCAGTATAGCAGCTGATTTGATTTTTTTTCAAATTATTTGTTCTCGAAAATGTTAAATATTTTTAATTTCTTCTCATAAAAATTCTAAATTGTTAAAATCTATTTCATGTGAAACATTTTCCATACAAAACCAGCGATTAAATAGCAGTTTGGAACGCTCGCCCAATTCAGCAGCACAACCGCTGATTACTGGGCCTGGCACAGGATGGATCCATGCTTCGAGAAGCGAACCAATTTGCTAAGAAAGAAAGTTGCAACAATTTAAATTTTTTCAATTAAAATTTTTTATCTTTTTCGTTTTTCGCATGGCACGCCTTGATGTAGGAGAAAAAAATCAGAACAGTTTTTGGCCCCTTCGTAACTGGGTGACTACCTACATATGTGCACTAGTTTGCTTTATTACTCAAATTGTTAAATTTAAAAGTTGGTCTTATTGCTCAACGAGAAATGAAATAAAGCAAATTTGTGTTATTTCACATTCACTTAAATGATCTTTTGTTCATTCACAAATTGTGTGCATATAAATAGCCACACATGTACCCTGCAGCGATACCACGGACTAGTGAATCAAAATTCTGGTTCCGTACTAGGCCTTTATCGCCAAAAAGGAACTAGTCCGATAGGAACTAGATCCCCACCAGTCCAAAATCGGCGAAAAGTGGTACTTTTAAAAAACTATTTTTTTCAGTTTTTTCACTAGAAATCTATATCTAATATGACGAATTTAGAAATGGTTCGGAACTATAGAAAAAGGGATGCAGAACGAACTATATCTTATTTGTCGAATTTAGAACTAGTTTGGAACTATCGAATAAGGGATGCAGCGGGGGGCTGTTTACTTTACATAGATATGTGTTCGGCGGCTTTTTCGTTCAAATACGCTTCTATTCTGTGCTTCGCAGATGCCTTTTCATAGCTTGGTAATACAAAACTAAAATTTGTGTTAATATCTCAACATCTTGGGATCGTCTGGAATCTAAGAAATAACAGCGAGCACCTCTGCAAGCTCAGCTACAGCTAAAGGTATGTAAACGTACATTTCTTACAATCATTCAAACAAATTTAATTTCAAATTGAAAACACATTTCTTCCAAAACAACTTAAAATCGCACATACGGAAGAACCAATAAGATTGAAAAATCATGATACTTTTTTCTTTCGTTTGTCAATTTTAGAACTAGTTCAGAACTATAGAATTCAGGACTAGTTCGGAACTATCGAAAAAAGGATGCAGCGGGGGGCAATAGACACTTCCTAGGACATCGCCATGTTAAATTCGCCAGTTGCTTGCATGCAAAAGATATTTATCGTGAACTAGTACTGGATCTAAATCTACTAGAAGCGCTAGATAGTTTCCCCACAGGGTCATTTTGCATGTTGTCGCGTTCTCATCGTTACGCTCTTGCTTGTATACGTACACACGATGATTACGCTCTTTGAGCGTGTGCTCGTTCTCTGCAAATGCCTGGTTATGTATTCCCTGTAGGGAAAACACGAACTAGTGAACCAAATTTCTAGTTCAGTACTAGTTCTTTTTCGCCAAAAACGAACCAGCCCGATAGTAACTCATCAGGCCAAAAGCAGTGAAATGTAGTACTTTGACTAAACTATTTTATTTCAAATTTTAAACGCAGGGAAGGTAATAATTATGAGTAAAATAATTTAAATCAGCATTTAATCATTATTTTACGAATTATTATTGATTTTTATTTTTTCGCTCAAACGGAAATAGTTATTATTTGATTTTTATTTTTGGGATTACAAATAATGATTATTTTATGATTTTTATTTTTTCATGCAGAGATTATCATTAATTTTGAGTTTTATTTTGCCACTTAAAAATAATGATAATTTATAAAATTGAAAAGGCCATACAGACGCAACCTACTGAATTTTTTACCTGAAAAGTTTGGGTCTTATTCCTCTCATAAGGGTGCGGCTACCTCTCAAAAGGATACGTCGGTAATGACGCTGGTATAGTTTTTGAGTTGCTTAATAATCATTATACTTAGTGATTCCATAAACAAAGGCCAAGATCCTGACGGACAATTAAGAAAGGCAATGCAGTTGCAAAAAAAGAGGCATTTAAAAAAAAAGTGTCAAAATAATTATCACTTTCTCACTAAATTTATTTAAAAATGCAAGCCACCAGAGCTACCTTTTTTTTAAGAAAAGACAAATTAATTTTTTTTATGCAATCCAGCACAGCTACCTTAATAAATATTTAAAGTTTAAGTACAACGAATTTTTTACAATACGGGCAACTATTTTTTAAATATTTTAGTTTTCGATAATTTTTTATAAAAATATGGTCAATTCTACAACAAAATCCCCAAAAATCATTATAAAAAATTAGGGAAAAATAAAATATTAAAAAAATAGTTTCCGGTATTGTAAAAACTTCACTGTACCTAAATTTTATTGACTGACTGTATATCTTATTTAAGTTAAGTACGACAAAAACTTTCGAAGTGCTTCATATACACATAAGCTTAAAAAGAACTGAATGTACTTAAAAATCAATATGCTTAAATTTAGACAAGTAAGACAAAGTGAACTAATATTTTTACTTTTAAGCAGAACGCACTTTTGTTTTTTACTTACTACTTAAGTTTAATACTACTACTACTACTAATGTGGTTTATAAATTTTTAAAAAATGCGTTTAAACATTTGTGATTGTATTGTCCTTCCTTCAACCGATCGTATTTAATATAGAAGGGAGATGTTTCTACAAGCCTGATTAGAAATGTAGATCTAAGGTAACGAATTTATAACAGGTTGGGAAGTACATATAAAAAATGGATGCAGATCGAACTAGATCTAATCTGTCGAATTAGGAACTGGTTTGAAACTAAAGAAAAGGGGATGCAGAACGAACTAGATCTTATCTGTAGAATTTAGAACTGGTTCGGAACTAGAGCCAAAGGGATGCAACGGGGGACAATTGACACTTCCTAGGACATCGCAATGTTAAATTCGTCAGTCGCTAGCATGCAAAAGAGAATTAACGCGTACTAGTCATGGTTCCAAACGCACTAGAACCGAACCAGTTCCGCACTAGTTCGTTTCCTTACAGGGTATGTATGCATGTGTATTTATGTATGTATGTACAAATAAATGTATGGTAGAGTAAGCAAATACCTTATTTTGCAATACTTGGCGGATGAATTCCCAAAAAATAGTAATAACTAGGGCTCGGAATCTCATGCACTAAAAAATCGAAAATATGCGCATATAATATGCACTCAAAATTCAAAAATATGCGCTTTTAACGAGTAAAATATAAAATAGATTTTCTTAACATTTTATTGCCGGTACAAAAATAAATAACACATGCGTTTTAACAAGAAAACAACGAAATCAATTTACTTTAAAATACCACACATATTTATGCAGACAATTTATTTATAATCAAGCAGTTACAGTCTTGTGTAATTAAAAACATGGACAGTTTAATAGTTTGAGAAAGTTTGGCGGCTTTAATGAATTTCAATACGTCATGCAGAGAGAATGGTTTGCAGAGTGTCTTTAGCCTTATCCTTGCGAGGCCTGGACAGTCGCACAGGAAGTTTTCGACCTTCTCTTTTAAGTCGGTCATCGCAAATGCGAAGGAATTTGTTGAAGGGCAATCCAATCCTTTCAGCATGTACCCCGACGGGCCAGTATCCTGTGCACACTGCAGTAAGTTTGTACGTATCTTTGCTCATTCTTAAGAGAACTTTGGTTTTAAGTGGGTCGGGTAATCCTGTACAATCCTGTACGGTGCCACCTCTGCTTGGTCTTCGAGTGATAAATTTCCATAATTGTTACTTTTATCTTCCTGAGCGAGGCGCCCATGTCCACCGCGTGGGACACATTCAGTACGCGCTTGCTAGTTCGTCCGCTGCCTCGTTAATATAAGTGTCCGTATGTCCCAGGACCCTTATTTGGGTAATTTCGTATTGATCACATATAAAGGCCAGCTCTCTCCTCCAGTTTTCTACTAGTTGAGATCTAATAGAGGTAGAAGAGAGTGCCTCAAGGGCAATTTTACGTGAAGGTGATTTTTGTGTCAAGAGATTCGCACTAAATTTAAATGGTTGTAATCAAAAAAGTAAAAATATGCAAAAATCACATGCATTTATTGTAAAATATGCGCAATAAATATGTAAAATTAGGCTTTTTTTGCAAAATATGCAAAATCATGCATTTACTGTAAAATATGTAAATGTATGCAATAACGATTGAATGCCATTATAAAGGAAATTGCATGATTCGTGAAGATAACTTAACCATTTCGATTTGAAGATGTCCAATAAAAACATGCATTTACATGAGATTCCGAGCCCTAGTAATAACAAACTTATGCTTAGGATTAAGGGTTGCTGCCAGTACTTCATCAACCAATCCCGCTTAAGTAGCCGAATTTTTGTTATTATAAATAGCGATGCAAAGTGGTCCTTCCTCGAGTTCAACAAAGTTACCTACCCCAAAAGGAAATTCCGTAAATAACTTTGTAATAAGTATGCTTCTTAAAATGGAGTAGTTAAAAATATTTCAAGTATTTTGGTAGGAATGTTTTCTTACAGCCGAAATGCGTCTGCTATAAAAACAGAAGCGACATTCATGCTATTTGTATGTGATATTAAGTTGTGAATACATACATACATACATTGGTAGACGTGGCTTTGTTCGACGGTTGGCATAAGCTTATTAAAAAAAACGTAAATATGTACATTCATACATGCATTCGTCGGCAGGGACCGAACAATACAGTTATTGATGAAAACTGTCATGGAAAAATTCACTATGAAGGAAATGTTCTACAACTAAGTGAAACATACCAATCGATTTCGTTTTGCACCGAGACTCAAATTTGAAAATAAATTTTTATTTGCAATTTTTATGCAAAATTTAAAAAAATAACAATTATATTTGATTTTTATATTATAAATCCAAAATAACAATTATTTTTGTTTTTTATATTATAAGGCTTAGATAACAGTTATTGAAGAGTTTTATTTATAAAAGTCATCAATAAAAATCAGTCAGTGACTTTTACTTTTAAAAGTCATTAATATAAATCAGTGACCGACTTTTATTTTTTAAATCAATCATATAAAAGTCATTAACCTTTTTCGCAGTTAAGAAGGTGTTGGAAAGCAAAAGTTTACTACGACTTATTCAAATGACTTTTATAAGTATGATTGAAAAAATAAAGATCAGTGGCTCATTTTTATTTATGACTTTTATAAATAAAAGTCTTCGATAACTGTTATTTAAGACGTATAATTTAAAAATCAAAAATAACTGTTATTTGCAGATTATTTAAATAAACATCAAAAATAATTGTTATTTTCGATTTATAAAATAAAAGTCAGAAATAACGGTTATTTAAAGAGTAATTAAATAAAAGTAAAAAAATAATTGTTAAAGAGTGATTTTTTTAATAAAAGTTGTAACTGTTACGGTCCCTGTTCATGGGTATTTTATAGGGCTGCCAGGGTTTCCAGGATTTGTCCTGTTTTAAACAAATTGTCCTGGTGTCCTGGTCCACACTTAAATTGTTCTGGTTTTTTATTGAAGGTCGATGCAGACACGCATGTAATTTTTAGCAGATTTTTACTTTGAATAAAATAGGTTAAGCTTTCTGTCATTAGTAATCGAAACTTGATAATGAAACATTTGTTTTTAACATGTTGTACAATATCTGGTGAGTTTACCTTCTTTTTGTTTGGTTTATATGGTTAAAATCTAATTTTGTATCTTCAGGCAAATGCCAAAAAGTGCAAGTTGCTGAACAGGTATACGGCTGAGGGGTCACACATATGACGCAGTAGATAGTTTCAAGAGTTAAAATCTCTTCCAAAAGGCTTTTCGGAAAGTGCTTTCGCTACTCAGAGAAGAGCTTCCAAAAGGACTTTTGCAGGACGTACTTCTGAAGGCCTTTCGAAGAAGTTCTTTTAAAGTTGTTTTTATTTCAAAAAATCATACTTCTTTAAGGAATTTGAATATTTAAGGTTCAGATTAAGTATGTTTTATTGGGACTCAAATTCTTATTTAATGCTATTTGTAGTGCTAAATAATATAAACATATACTTAACTATATTCGCGGGAGTTGTAAATAGGAAACCGTTTTCTAGGAAGCATGCAGGGAAGTACTTATTTCAGTCCTTATTGGATAAGTCTTTAAGAATGGCTTCACTTTAGTCAGCCCTCCATGATTAGGAAGCGCATTGTAGGATATGTGGAACTTTTCTAAGGGTGCTAAGGCTAGTGATATAAATATTCGATATTTTCAAGTATCGATCGATACTCGATACTTTGGAAACAAGTAACGAATAAAAGTATTCGATACTCGATACTTTTGCATTATTCCGTTCTAAATCCCTTATAACAAAACCGATAAAAATCTTATGACTTTTAATCTTATGTCCTTACTCATAGTGACTCTTCTGTAGTAAAAATGTTTTCAATCGAAAACATGGCATAAAAACTACTGAACTGCTGTTGAAGTTTATTGTTACACTTATACTTATCATAAATAATATTTAACTATTCCAGCTATTTGGGGATATATTTGTCCCATTCTTTCCACCACACGAGCGGATCTCGATATCTCTCCAATAAATCTTCTTGAATATATTGATTACCCTCGACTATGGCAGACGATAAAAAACTTTCGTAAGCTTACTTGGATTTTTGATCAAAATCACTCCAAAGAGAATTGCCGTTTGTTTGGTCCACGTTGTGTTCTGGTAAATTATCATTTTTAAACCTGATTATACACTGCTGCCCAACCATGCTCCATGCAACCATTGTAAATTTTGCAACCCGTTATTTGCGCCGCCAGCTTGTTATGAAAATATATTTTAACGACGATGTTTGAGTATCGAAGTATCGACATAATTTTTTCAATACTCATCGAATACTCAAATTGCTCAACAGTATCAAATACATACTATTCGATACTCGATACTATTCACATCACTAGCTAAAGCAAGCATTCAAGACCACGTAAAAGCGCCAAACATTTTTCCAAGTTACGTCACCGTCAAGAGAAATGTGTTCTTTTATGTAAAAAAAAATTCATAACTAGAGCGTTTCATCACCATCAATCAATCAGCTCTATGGATTGTGCCACAAAACTACAATTTCAAAATATTGCCAGAACCAAAGAAACTATTTATAGGGAATAAGAGTCCTGGTCGATGGGTTCAAGATTATGGCAGCCCTAGTATAGCATCTATCATATATATTTAAATACAGTAAAACCCGCTTAAGTACCTCATGGAAAATGTCAGCTTTTTGAGGTACTTAGGCGGGTTGGGTACTTAAGCGAACATAATTATTGATGTAGTTACATCTTTTTGTTAACTTACATAAATATGTAAATCCTTGAATAAAACTTAAACATTTAATGAAGAATACGTATTTATTTAAGATTTTTCTATTAAAATACGCTGCCACTGAGATTCAATATATGTAAATATGTTAAGGAATTTTAAAAGAGCACTTAAAAGGGGAAAAATTAAGGTAAAATGGTAAATGGGGTACGAAAAATTGAGGTACTTAGGCGGGTTGGGTAAATAAGCGGGGAAGTACTTAAGAGAGGGATTTTCTTCAGAATTCATTCAAAAATTCACATTGCCCAAAAATGTTGGTTACTTAAGCGGGTTAGGCACTTAAGCGGGCTTCACTGTAACCTTTTTTCACCTCCCAACGTATACCTTTTATACCCCAGCGCACTTATGCACCGTCCGTCGGTGCACACGATAAATTGAATAACAGCCCGATTCTGTGCACTTGACAAACTGAAAATCTTTATAATTTGTAAATTTTTTATTATTTATCAAGAATTGGTATTCTAGCACAGACATCAAAAACGATTTTCTTGATAAATTATCAAGATTGAAAATGCTATTGATAAATTGAAATTTCATGTGAAATGTATATTAATAAATTTGTTTCTGACAATTAAATACTCCATGTGCCGGCATTTGAACCTGCGACACACGGAATTATAGTCGACATCTCTACCTACTCGGCTACGGCAGTCAAAAGCTTTTTATAAGCTTTTATTTAACTTGGTCATCCCGCGCAAATCGCGGAAATTTCCAATCGATTTTAAACTGACTTCCCGACAAGCTAGAGACTTGAAATTTTCAGCATAGTTCCAATCACGATGACAATGCAATTTAATATATAAATGAATTCCCCATATGGTCCAGGGGTCTTGATTCAAAGGCGGTCAAAAAATAGTAAGATTTATGGCTAACAGAGCGTAAATTGCCAAAGAACGTAAAACCAGTATAAAATTGTTAAACCTGCCGGCAATAGTGTAGCAAAGCTATTTGTGGCAAATTCTAAATATCAACCTAGTCTAGATATGAACTTCGTTCGAGGAATTAGAAGACTCCAGATGTCGCCCCGCCGGAAGCAGTTAAATATTGCGCCTAAATATATGTCATGCTACAGCGGACGACACGCCATTTCTTTAAATAAAATTAGCTGCTGTTATATGTAAATATCTATGTTTATACAAAACGTAAGCAAACGACATTTTGCTTGCCAAGTCTTCTGTTCTCTTTCATTGCAAGTTGAATTATTTTAATATCTAAATAAAAAAAAAATAACACTTTTTAATATACAACGCTTTTATAAATGGACTAAAAATTAGAAAATAAAATAATGTAAAAAAAATATTTTTTAAAAACAAGCTTTTATTTAACCTGTACAATCAAGGAATAAAATGAAGTAGTGTAACAAAAGATTTTTTAGCAAGAAAATTTTGTCAAAACTGCACTAAAATGAATGAAATAAAATAAGTTAAGGTCTCGTTAAAGTTACTAAAAGCCATTTAGTGAAAGGGGTTATTCAAACTCTAATGAAAATTACTAACAATTTGTACTAATTTACTTCGTTTTTAAAAAAGCTTGTCGGCGAATTCAGCGTACATGCATAATTGGTTAGGTATGTATGTATATGTATGTATACAGATATTTAAATGCCGGTTTGCTATTCGCGCGACAAGCTTTTTTAAAAACGAAGTAAATTAGTACAAATTGTTAGTAATTTTCATTAGAGTTTGAATAACTCCATTCACTAAATGGCTTTTAGTAACTTTAACGAGACCTTAACTTATTTTATTTTATTCATTTTAGTGCAGTTTTGACAAAATTTTCTTGCTAAAAAATTTTTTGTTTCACTACTTTATTTTATTCCTTTGATTTAACATGTTAAATAAAAGCTTATTTTTAAAAAAATATTTTTTTTACATTACTTTATTTGCTTTTAAATTCATATTTTTCATATGTGACAATGAAATCAGTTCCACTCATGTGGAAATCAGTTCCACTAATGTGGAAATCGTAGTGCTTTTGGTTTTATAAATATTGACACAGAATGCGAAGGAAGCTTTTACTTGATAAAAATCTTGATAAAATTTCTTTACAAAAAATTTATCAAGAAAACACAGAATTGGGCGGTAAAGATATACATATATGTACGTACATTAGACCACGTAAAAACGAATAGAAATCCTGCAATGCAACCCATCGGACTCAGATTTTAGTATTTACTGTAGTAATGATCCATCGGACTCAGATTTTAGCATTTACTATAGTAATGATCATCAATGAATCTCCCCTCGCTACGATAATTCTATGGGGTCGCGCATGGAGTGTTTATTTTTCCCATAGGAATTACACGTAAGAAAATGAGTTATTCTCTTTTGAGATCAATATAACTTACAAGGATTTATCAAAATACTCGAAAAAATAGGGGTCTTTATGAAAACTGATAAACTGCTGATAAATTGGATAAAACGATAAAGTTTTCATTTTGATAAATGAACTATCAAACTTTGTATGGAAATCTATTTAACCAAAGTTTATCACTTTATCAAACCATTTTGGTTTATGTTATAGAATGAACTATGTATATTTTCTTAAAAAATCAATGGAAACATTTTTTCATGAAAATAATTGTGAATATTATATCGAAATAAGCTGTACGCTAACCTTTGACTCTTACTGTATGCAAATTTATGTTTTCGATAAATTTAAAATTGTATAAATTAGAATGAAACATAAGTGCCAGCAACGCCCAACGCTTAGCTTCACCTTCATTTGTGGTAAAGTTAAAATGTTCAGCTACAGATTCATTCACATCGTCCTCATTATCGTCTTCTCCACTAGTGATTTCTATTTGGTCAAAGGTGTCGTCCTTTTGTGCGATGAGTATGTTATGTAAAATTACACACACTAAAATCTAACGGCATGCAAATTTTATGGAACGCTCATCATTTATTTGGATTCTTAATTCTTTCAAACTGTTAAAACGCTCTTTCATCAAACCGAAGCAATGCTCAATCCGTATATGATACTGACTAAAGGTCCGATTGAACAAGTTTCTTTCATCAGCATTTCATTCCATAGAGTTGGCTCTAAATGGTGTTACAAGAGTGCTCGTTAACCTATAAGCACTGCCACCTGCTAACCATTCTGCTCCTGTTAGCATTTCTGCGGTCCTTGTAGAAAAGCTGCAGTTATTATAAATCCTCGCGTCATGCACACTGCCTGGATACCCGAAAACTAAATGAAGGATCCGAAGCTTGTAATCGCAAACCACTTGAACGTTCAGAGAATAAATATGTTTCTGAGAAAAGTATGATTCAGGATCTTGAAGAGGTTTTCGGCTAGTTTTATTTCTGTCCCGTCAACGTAGCCAACAAAATGTGGAAGCTCGTGAAGGGTTTCGGCAACTAAAGCCTTTCGCTCGGTAGTGTCCAGCCAGTATAAATTTTTTTTATTTTTTTATTTAAGAATAGCGTCTGTGGAGAACAGCAGCAGAGAGCTAGAATTAGAACTTGGTATTTCATAAGTAAGTATGGGTTGATACAATGGCGACGAGGATGGGATCTGGCTGCTGAAAGGCTAACACATTATTCGCATTTTTTTTTATTCTTACAATTGGAAAGAATTTCAGTAAGACTTTCTTTTCCAGTTGCTTTGTCGTTCGTTTAAACGAAGCTCGGTGTTCGGGCTTAAACATTTTTTTTTATGTTTGTTGTGAATTTTACACCTACAGTGGTGATTGTGGTACGAATTAAAGTTATGAGAAACAGAAATCAAAGATCTACGACGGTCCGAACACTAGAGATCAAAGAGAGTGAACTCGTTGCACAAGCGAACGAGTTGAAGCAACGAATAAGATGAAATCAAAACGTCAAGCTGTTAGAGAAAAGAAATTTAAATAATTTAGATATAATTTGGGAATATTGCAGATAATTGTGTACCCGATTAAGTTAGAGAGGCAATAAATTTCTGCAAGTGGAACATCATCAAATTGCAGAAAGCGCATTCAATTGCGGCGATAGAAGCGCATTAAATTGCGGCAATAGAAACCGGTTAAAGTAAAACCAAATTACGGCGGTAGAAAGCACATTAAATTGTGCAGCTGCAGCCCTTTTGATTGGGTGATACGCTAAAATCGAATTGAGTTGCTTCCAGGTACAAAAACACATTGAATTGTGGCTATGTTAATTGTGTAATACAATTATATCAATTTAATTACAGGGGAGAATGAGCGACGTAAAGCCTTTTCTCTGCGAAAGTATTGAAAAGTCTCTGCTAAGGAGTGAGTTCGAAAAATGGCTTCGGTCCCTCACTCCCTATCTTCTGGCAGAATATATAACAGATGTAGTGAAAAAGAAAAATAAATTGCTCCACTTGGGCAGGCCACAGCTGCAAGAGATAATATATAACATTACAGGAGCTCTGGTAGAATACGACAATGAAAAGAAAAATGAAAAATTTGAAATAGTGGTGGGCAAATTAAATGAATATTTCTCTCCTAAGCGGAACTCAACGTTCGAAAGACATTTATTTAGAGGCTTAAATCCACTAGAACTTGAATAAGTTCTTGCTGCGGCTAAGGCTCCAGAGCTCAAAGTGCCATTTTGGCACAAATCAAAATGAGATAAAGGAAATTTCCTTGAAAGACAAAATCATAGATTCATGGGCACCTATGGAACTAAAAAAAACGCTTTTAGAAAAAGAACAAAGCTTAGATGATGTTATTAACGCTTGTCAGATATATGAGTTGCTGCAAATTCGCAATGGACATGAAACAATGAAGATGATTGTGGTAGGTGTGGTAAGAAAGGGCATACGAGTAGTAATTTAAATTGCCCAGCAAAGAATCAGAAATGTAACAAATGTGGGCGTATAGGGCATTTTGCTCTGAAATGCAAAACGAAAAGCCAAAAGCGCAAGGCAGACGAACGCGACTATGGTAACCCGAAACAGCGACGGCTACAGCGATCGAGAGTGCGATTTGTCGAAGATGAAGAGGCAGATTCCGAAAATATATACCGAAATTTTGACTGTTTAAAAATCAATGAAACCTTCACAATGGATGAAGTACTTCGATGCCGCATAGGAGGGCGAAGCATCCCGATGATAATTGCTTCTGGATCGCGTTACAATCTCCTTAGCCAAAAGGACTGGGAAAAGCTCCAAAGTAGCGGCGCAGTGTTGCTGAATAGCCGAACAAAGTCGACTAATCAATTTAAGGCATACGCAGCAGATACGTTGCTAAATGTAACTGAACCGGTTGTAGGTCCAAGTTCGTGGATTTCACCCATAGTTGTCGTTTTTAAAGAAAATGGTGAAGTGAGACTTTGCGTCGACATGCGACGAGCCAATAAGGCTGTGCTTCGAGACAACTACCCGTTACCAACTTTTGACACATCCATGACGAAACTGAGAGGAGCTAAACTATTTTCTAGACTAGATTTAAAATGGGCATACCACCTTTTGGAGCTGGATGAAACGAGTCGTGATATTACTACTTTCATAACACACAAGGGACTCTTTCGTTATAAAAGGTTGATGTTCGGAATCAGCTCTGCTCCAGAAATTTTCCAGCGGCTACTGGAGGGGTTGCTGTCACCGTGTGAGAAGGCGCTAAATTACATTGATGACGTCATTATTTTTGGAAACACCGAAAAGGAATACGAGAAGGCTGTTAACCAGGTGCTGGAAATTTTTAAAAACAATAATTTGCTTCTTAATAACGATAACTGCATATGGGGAGTAAAGAGTCTACAATTTTTGGGACACGTGTTGTCTGAAGAAGGAATTTCTCCAAACCAGGATAAGATTAGTATGATTAGAGAGTTTAGAGCACCGCAAACACAGGAAGAGACAAGGAGCTTTTTGGGCCTGGTCACCTATGTGGGTAAATTTGTTCCTTATGGCAGTATGTTGCGACAGATTTACTGGGTCCACTCCCAAACAATGAGTACATATTTGTCTTAACCGACTATTATTCTCGGTATCAAGAAATACAATTCTTAAGAAGAATTACCTCGGAATCCATAATCAACACACTGCGCGGCATTTTTTGTCGTTTGTGTATACCCAAGTCTCTCAGAGCCGATAATGGTAGACAATATGTCAGTACCGAATTTAGAAAATTTTGTAAAGAAAATAATATCGCTCTAGTGACCACACCGCCATACTGGCCGCAGGCAAAGGGAGAGGTCGAAAATATGAATCAATCATTGGTGAAGCGACTAAAGATTGCGCATACGAACAAGAAAGATTATAAAAAGGAAATAAAAGATTTCATTATGATGTACAATGCGACAACACATGGCTCCACCGGGTCCCTCCAACGGAACTAATGTTTAATCGTGTTATTCGTGACAAAATACCAGGAATTCTGGACATATCTGATGACATGATGGACAACGCAGCAAGAGATCTTGACATAATAAATAAGCAAAGAGGAAAAGAAAAGTGAGGTAAGAAGAGAAGGGCTAGAGAATCCGATATAGAACGGGGAGACAAGGTCCTTATGCAAAATGTTGTTTTCCCACATAAGTTTACACCCACGTTTGACCCAACGGAGTACACGGTTGTAGAAAGGAGCGGAAGTGAGGTTACGATTTCGGATGGTGAGAAAATATATAGAAGAAAAATTAAACACGTCAAAAGGGTACCGGCTGGTGCAATGAAAGATGTCGATCAGAAAACAGCAGATTCTTCGTCACTGGACTTGCAGTCAACCTCGACCGCGGTGAGTGTCCCTTCTTCTGAGGTACCCGGAGATGAAGTTCCAGTCGTTCGTCCAAACCTTCGCCTGAAGCTGGAAAAAAAGAAGGGATGTGGAGAACAGCAGCAGAGAGCTAGAATTAGAACTAGGAGAGCGAAGTGTAATTAGAGTTAGTTGATGTTGAACAGCGACCGGGGCAGGTGGTACGCGCAATAAAGACGACTAACATAGCAGGTTCTTGTGTGCTCATTTTGATATTGGTATTTCATAAGTATGGGTTGATACAGCGTCGAAAATTCTATTGGTCATAATGTGTTGAAGAATGTAAGTATGTATATACATATATAAAATATGCCAAGTTTTCTAAAGTCAGCATCCACCACATTATTTACCTGTATTGCTCCACCATCACTTACGCCAAACAAGCTTGCAATTTTGGAAATTGTTCCTCTTTCTCCACTTGAACCTAATCGGTATAACACAACTGCGAGCTGCGTTTGTACTGAAAACTGCATACATGAACGAGGTCCGTTGAATACTCAGTCATCTTTTATTAAATCTAAAATTACTTTGAATGTGGCCCTGCTGACACGCGTAATTTGTCGGAATCTGGTTTCGTCCAGGTTTGGCAATACACTCATTAAAAAGTTATGGGATTTCGGAACAAAGTTATGAATGAATGGACACCAA
Source organism: Rhagoletis pomonella (assembly GCF_013731165.1). Taxonomy (NCBI): domain Eukaryota; kingdom Metazoa; phylum Arthropoda; class Insecta; order Diptera; family Tephritidae; genus Rhagoletis; species Rhagoletis pomonella. The sequence continues at coordinate 5,208,428 of NW_023458559.1, forward strand.
TGATACAAAAAAGAAGGTAGTTTCAATAAACAACTTTTTGATTAAAAAGCAGATTTTTGACAATTGCTCAATTGTGAAAAATTCGAAGCGGCGTTACCCAATTGTAAGTTTTTTGGTGTGGGAGATTTTTTATCCCAAATTTGGGATTATAAATAAAATAGTTCTGTTAATATTTACCTATTAAAAATAATTAATATCTTATCTTAAAAATGTTTAAATTTTACATTAAATTCGATAACAACTTGCCAAATCATTATCATGAACATATTTTAAAATTTTTTTAGTGTCCTCATGTCATCTGATTGTTTCACAATGTAGTTTTCTTTATCGGATACGATGATTCTGATATAATTCAGACACTGAAATTATACATTTCGATGTGTTATTTAATACATATTGTCTTTGTCCATTTAACAGCAAATGGAATTTACTTTGGAACCCATGGGCCGTGAAATTTTTCCAGCAACACATATTGTTTCACATGAAATTTTTACACACCCAAAAGTGAAGTTTAAAATAAATAGATAAAAACAAATTTTCAATCAACCTGATTTGTGTAGTTCAGGGGCGCTTTTGGTAAATGTTCTGGAGGCTGTTTTAATATATACTATCTTATTATATATTTCTTAGCTTTTCTACATTCTGAGAAGTTGAGAGAATGAAGTCTAATGTCCTTTTTTGGTCAACTATGACGTCATTTTATGCAATCATTAGTTCATTTCTCTTGAGGAGTCACAATGCCCATACCGGCTACACCGATTTTTTTTAAATTTCGGACACAAATTTTCCAAGAATGGTTATAGGCTAAAACAAAACCGATATCTAAAGGGGGTGTGGAACCTCCCATACAAATCGAATTTTTCATAGTGCATATCTCTGAAAGTATTTATGGTAGAGTCCTGGAACTTGGTATGGATATATGTCAATCTCAAGCTCATGGAAAAATATGGGTTTATTGGAAAATGCAGCGTGCCACCGTAGAACTGGAATAGAGGTAAATGAAATCAATCCCAAATCTATGAAAAATGGGGGTATATGAAAACGATCTCGTATCCAGCTACGAGAGCTAGCGGTATAAGCCATATAAACTAAAATTCTGGTGACGCAGAAAGAGATGAAGATGAGAGATGAGAAAAACGGGCGCGACAGCTTCTGGAAAGTAACATGATCACAGGGTGTATCCCAAGAACCATGTTAAGCTAAACCTTGAGGGATTACATTCTTGCCAATACCGACAGGCATAAGCTGAAATTGCGTCGCAAGTTTTACGATCGGCTTGGGTAAGGTTTAACCACTTAACCCCCCTTTGTTTTCGCCGCTACTGAATTCTATAAACTGTCAGCTTTCGCACAATTTAATATGTACACGTGTATTTAAAAATGTCATGAAAATTGTGTTGCTAGCTTCATGTTGCAAGCTTTTTCACAGCGTGAACAGAATACTACTTTGCCGAGGAAATGTTATGGAATTTCACACTTATTTTACAGAAACAAATTTTATATGCACTTTAACAGCTTTTTCACGTGAAACAGGAATTAAATACTTAATAAGAAAATTTGAAGGATTTTAGATATTGGGTATGGTAGCACGAAATGTCACAATCTGCTTAATTGTCAGGTTGTTAATATGGCGACGAAAAAGTGACAATGGAACTACCTTGTTTTTTGTATCATGATGGACACCCATATCTGAACTGTTTAGAAAAAACCTCAAGAAGAGCTAATTCATCCATTATTTCCTCCTGATTTCTTCGTTGACTTTCTGGAATGCAATAGATTTTAATAAGCTATTAAATTATAGAGCGCGTCGTCAATGTGCTATACGCATATACTAACCATCATTTTTCCCGAAAATCTCTACCATTAGCAAATCTTGCTTAAAAATTTCTTGCCAAAGTCTGACGAATTTACGTTTTTTTGATTTCTTTCGGCATTTTAAGATAAATTATTAAAAGAATTTGTACAAAATTGTTTATGTCAATGTTATTGAGGCTTGTTAACATTTTATTTTTAATATTTTTATTGAGCTTTGTACCACGATTGTTTATTAGGAAAAATTGAAAAAGCAACAAAGTATAAGCGGTAGAAGTTATAGCACTATTTCGGAGATCACCACATCTCCTCATCAGACTTCTTTTTTCTAGACTTCAGCAGGGCTCGAACCTGCGTATTCGATGTTCAAAATCAGAAGCGTTAACCACTGAGCTATGTACATCCCGTAAACTCTTGTTGCTAATTCATTTTCCTTATTCAACCAACTACTATCAAGTGCAGCTGATTTGCCACTATTTAAACTCGACAGCGTGGTTGTTGTTGTCAATTCTATACATCCATTTGCTTATTTGCTTTTTTGTATAGTTTCAGGCAGGCTCTTCCTAAACTATGTATTTGTCAATGTTATTGTGGCTTTTTAACATTTTATTTTTAATATTTTTATTGAGCTTTGTACCACGATTGTTTATTAGGAAAAATTGAAAAAGCAACAAAGTCTAAGCGGTAGAAGTTATAGCACTATTTCGGAGATCACCACATCTCTTCATCAGACTTCTTTTTTCTAGACTTCAGCAGGGATCGAACCTGCATATTCGATATTCAAAGTCAGAAGCGTTAACCACTGAGCTATGTACATCAGGTAAACTCTTGTTGCTAATTCATTTTCCTTATTCAACGAACTACTATCAAGTGCAACTGATTTGCCACTATTTAAACTCGACAGCGTGGTTGTTGTTGTCAATTCTATACATCCATTTGCTTATTTGCTTTTTTGTTTAGTTTCAGGCAGGCTCTTCCTAAACTATGTATTTGTCAATGTTTGTCAGGGCCGCATACAACACCACTGCGGGAGATCGCTTCCGCCCTCACCATTATATGGGCCACGGCCAACGTCACCGCTAAGGCTGCCACCACCACTGCAAGGGAACTGCAGGCTGCCGTCGCAGCCATCGCCGTCGCCGTCACAACCACCGCGACTGCTCTCATTGCCACGCTCTTCGCTACGACTGACGCGTACCACTGCCAATCTTGCTGTCACTAGTAGCACTCCCGTCGCCGTACAATTACCCGCCGAATAACACACCGACACCGACTGCCGGCTCTCTCTCTTTACCTTCCGCTCTCACCTGCACGGCAAGTTGCCAGCCTTCTGGATAGCCTCGTGTGCGTGTGGGTGTGTTCGACTTAATACACAAATCATTGTGTTTTATTTGGTGGGGATTAGTGGGACCTTCGCTGGACTCTGGAGCGGCTGAGCATACCTCAGCCTTCGACAAAACCCACCTCATAACTCACATCCCGATGTTAAGTGCTAAACCTTCGAAGCGGCCGTGGTTCTCTAGAGAACTCAAACGACTAAGGAACTTGAAGAATAAGTTTTATAAAAAGCAAAAGCATTCTAATGATGTTAATTTTCGTGAGCCGTATGTGTCTTACAGAGGTAAATTCAACAAGCTGAACAAGTCTTTGCATCGAAATTATATTCGTAATATGGAAAGGAATATTAAATGTAACCCCAAGGCCTTTTGGAGTTACATAAAAGCTAAGAAAAACTGCTCAAATATACCTGCGTTGGTTCATCTTAAAGGGGTTTCAGCTAATTCCATCTCTGATGCTGCTAATCTGTTTGCCAAATTTTTTTCTTCGAATTTTATTTCAGACAATGCTGATCATGGCTTTGTCCCTGAAGATCTCCTGTTTAATTCAGATACTTCCATCAACTTCGGGAAATTAGATTTGACTGTCGAAGATGTCATTGATGGCATTAATCAGCTTAAGCCATCCACTAATACAGATGTTGATGGCTTACCGGTCGTTCTAATTAAAAGTTGCCCTGCCTTGATTAAGCCTCTATGGCACATTTTAAACATGTCACTTGCTGCTGGAGTCTTCCTTGATGACTGGAAATTGACTTTTATTACGCCTATCCTTAAAAGCGGCAATAAAAATTATATTGAGAATTATAGGCCAATTTCCAAGCTAACCACAGCTTCTAAACTGTTTGAGTGCATAGTTAAGGACAAAATATACTTTGCCGTCAAACATATGATATGTCCTAATCAACATGGCTTTGTTCCGAGCAGATCTACCTTAACTAATTTAGCTGCCAATTTCTAAAGTGGACAACTTCCTATTTAGATAACAGACAATGTGTCGTTCGACTCGATATTGTATCGTCTTACTCTTTTGTTGCTTCCTCTGGTGTTCCCCAGGGTAGTGTCCTAGGCCCGTTACTATTTGTCCTTTTCATTAATGATATTTCCTCATGTTGTTCCAAGTGTAATTATCTTCTATACGCGGATGACCTGAATATTTATTATGAAATTAAAATTCCAGAAGATTCATCCATTCTCCAGTGTGAGTTGGATAACTTATATAGTTGGTGTGTGCGTAATCGTTTGTTCCTCAACATTAGTAAATGTCACTATTCTTCTTATGCGAAAGTTTTCAGTATTGTTCCAACGTCTTACTGCATCTCAAACTCGCCGCTAAAGATAATAAGTGAATGTAAAGACCTGGGCGTCTATTTTGACTCCAAGCTCAACTTCACAACTCACATAAATTATATTGTTTCTAAATCGTTCGCTATGTTGGCCTTATTCGTCGAAACTGTTCTTCGTTTTCTGATCCCTATACTCTCAAACTGTTGTACTCGTCCTTAGTTCGGTCCAGGTTAGAATACGCGGTATTCGTTTGGAGACCGTTTCATGCAGTCCATGTTAATAGATTAGAGTCTGTTCAGCGAGCTTTTGTGCGCTTTGCTTTGCACTCGATGAATTTTGTAGATCCCATTCCGTCCTATCGCTCTCGTTGCTTACTAATAAACCTCATGTCCTTAGAGTCTAGGCGTGCTATGTTGTCGATGTGTTTTGTCTTTGATATCTGTGCGGGATCAATAGATTGTCCGTACCTGCTCATGAAAATTAATTTTAATGTTCCCTCACGCATTCTCCGCTGTAATGAATTGTTTTTTGTGGGTATAGCTAAAACTGTCTATGGGATGAATGCTTCTTTTAGGAGGACGCTAGCACAGTTTGCGTATTCTTCTTCCTTAGAGTTTGATTTCTCATACTCTAAGTCTACTTTTAAGAATCTACTTGTAAGCCTCTTGTCATAAGGTCTTTGTATTTAACTATCATATAGCCTGTAAACATCCTGTTTGTTGTTGATTAATAATAAATAAATAAATAAATGTTCGGCTCACTCTTGACTTTGCACGTGGGGTATATGTAAGATAGTTTATTTGTGTTAATGGCATCATTTTTATTTTTATCGCACCGAGTTTTAAAGCCAGGTGAAAAATATTTATCACATTTTTAAAACACAAAACTTAAAACAAGAGAGAAAAGAACGAGTTAAAAAAAAAAATCGGTAACAAGCAAGCAAGATGCACAAAAAGTGTTCCACCGTCTCATCTTCTTCAAGGCAAGATGGGCAAATGGACTTGTCATTTACGCTTATCACAGTCAGGTGTGTGTGCCACTTGAAGTAACCAGTCAGCAGTCCAGCAAGTTGTCTGCAGTGTCGTGTGCTCAGTGAGAGCAAAAACTTAGATAGACCTTGTGAGATTGAAGGTTTTGCCCACCCGCATCCCCTCCATGTCTCTCAGTCATTTCTGAGTTTCTGATGGTGGCTTCGATTGCCAAAGGTGGGAGTGCTAAAACTGGTTGCGGACCGAGGAATGCCTGGTCTGAGCCCACTCTGGCCAAATGATCAGATGTCTCATAACCAGGTACTCCAGAGTGACCTGGCACCCAGAGTACAACAACCTCGTTATGTTCACCATCATATTTTAGTCGAGACTTGCATTTCCGAATTAGTTTGGAAGTACTTAAATAGAGGGCTGGTCAATGCCTTAAGTGCAGCTCGGTTGTCACTGCAGTCACGTAAACTCCTTCCCCTCCACCTGTGTTCCACCACGTAGTCCATGGCTTTGAGTATTGCAATTACCTCAGCCTGGAAGACCGAAGCATATTCCCCTACAGACTACAGAAAAGTGAAGCTTATCTCCATTAACCTCGAAAAAGACCCCAGATCTTGACCCAGAGTCCGTTTTGGAGCCATCAGTGAAGATTCGACAATGTCTGGTCTCAGCGATATAAAATTATAAAATCTCTTCAACAAATGTAATGGTGGCGTACTATCCTGTAGCATTGAAAAGACACAAGTGCCAGCATCCGGTTCTCTTTAGTCTGCAGGTGGCCTTAAAGGTTTCCCCACGCGTGAAAACACAAAGTGACGGTAAGTGCAGCAGTGCTTCAAGAACACTATACACCACTCAAAAAAAATAAAGTTAAATAAAGAGGCTATCAAGCAACCCTTTTGGTTCTCTACATCGAAACCAGATAAATTTTCGTGGACCCCCATTTACAACTCATGGACCCCCATATTTTTTTCACGTCACCGTAGACCACTTTGGAAATCACTGGTATAAAGGAAAGACGAGATTCTTTGTACGCGGTAATCTCGAAAACTACTGAACGGATTTTGAAGAGATTTTCTCTAATATACTCTGTATCGACAGGAGAGTGACCTTTTTACTTAGAATTTTAATACATTGCCACCTGTCTAAAAAACTATAAGATCCGCACCTTTCATTGTATTACAAAAGATGAGGCGTCAAATGAATGGGATTGGCCTCTAGAAAAGCACTGATGTTTTTTTTTTGTATAGGGTTGCCACCTCTTAATAAAATTACTATATTCAATCATAATAAGCGTAGGCATCGATTCTGCACCGTCACTGTCAAACGAAAAGACTTAGCCTCTACATGTGCAATAATGTTTTACTGTTTGAGTGGGGTTGCCACTTTTTAAAAATTGTAAGTTCTTCACCGTTTGTTGGACTAAAAACTGAGGTAGCAACTGAAAGGATATGGTCTCTGCATGTGCAATAAGTTTTTATTTTTGTTTGAGTGGGGTTGCCACCTATTTAATAATTATGTAAGTATAATACGCGAGGGCATTTTTTGTTAATGACATTAAACTTGCATAGTTCATTCAATTTAAAAAAATAAGGTGTCAAAGGAAAAGGCTTGACCTGCGCAATAATATATGAGGGCTATTCGCGATCCGGTGCAAATGGCCTAGCATCATTGCATTGCAAATTTGTATTGCAAATTATTTGCAATACACAAACAAAATACACGCATTTGCATTTGTCATGGCTTGACAAATTTGCAATACCTAAAATCCATAGCATAAAAATGCTATGCATTGCATTCATAAACAAAACCAAAGCTGATGCACAAAAATTGTTTTGCAAAAGCTTTACCATGACAGTTTAATAAAGGTCGCTCACAATCCATGGCGTATTTCTGCAATTGCATAAATTTGTCAGCTCTTATGCACCGAATCGCGAATAGCCCTATTATTTTTTAGTAGGGTTGCAACCTGTTTAGTTGTCAATCGCATCTTATTTAATATCTACAATTTCAGCGCATTTCAGCATACAAGCAGTGTTGCCGGGAATCATTTTTAGTGGTAGCCAAATTCCTTTAAAAAAGGGGCTAAAAAGAGCTAAAAAAGTCGTTGTGGCCAAAAATGGTAGCTAAAATTGTTTACTTACAAATACATATATAAGTATACACGCAAACATTTTCAATAAGTAATGGTATAGAAAAACAATGAACTCTGGAAAAAAAGCTAATATTTTATCCAACCAAAACCCTTTTTGCATAAAAGGGGAAATATACGACACCAGCTTGCTGGCTCCATCAAGTGATTGTACCATCAGGCTCGAAGCATATAACTTACCAGCATGCTGGTACAATATTCATTTCTTTACAAATGAGGTCGAGGAAAGATCGAAATGATTACACCCGAAATTTCATAATTTTTCTACCATTTTGTTAAACATTGTTTTTTTTTTAATTAACAACTGCAATATCGGGAACTTAATCTTCCAAAAACACGGGTTTGACTCATATAGTGCAAGAAATTTCCGCAAAAAAAAAACTTTTTACTTAGAAAATTTAGCTAATTTCACCACTCACGTCACCAGCATGCTAGTACAACCATACAATTTTCAAATAGTTTTTGAAGTCGCACCAGCAGCTGGCACAATCACACCACAAGAACATACACGGTCAATAGACTTGATGGGCCATTTAACAAATTAAGTATATTAAGTGCCGTAAACTTATCTATTTTAAACTATAGTTAAATCGTTAACCGTTACCGTATGTATCTATAAAACGTAAGGAACATACAATACATATTTGTATATATGTATATCAGTCTATCTTAGTTTAAAAATTCATCTCTTACATAAATGAAAAAAAATAGATCAAATTAAGTAAATGAGACATTCTTTTTCATATCGGACACCAAATTTGGTGTCACACTTTCGATTGGCTTCAAATTTTATTATGGGTTCTATACATGAAATAAGCTAACACGTGTTCGAGGAAATTCGTTGAGGAACAAATATTGTTAGCAAAGCGATATTCGCCGAAATCCGCAATAAAATCTGCGTTTTGCTAATTTTAGTTCTGCAATTGACATGCACATTTCTATGGGTTTGCCCCTTAAAGAAAAGTCTTGCAATACAAATAATATATCGGAATCCGCAATACAATTTTACTTTTTGCAAAAACCCGACACTTACCAAATATATCTCAACATAAGTTAAGAAAAAAAATTACAAATAATTGTTGATACAAAATAAACCATCTCGTCATAAAGAAAAATATTTTACAAATAGTTCTTGAAAAACCCCCTTTTTTGAACCACGTTGTTTATAGAGAATTAAACAAGGATTACGATGGTATAATTTTAAATCCCTAATTTACTAGTCTTCACTATGCAAATCAACTTCAAAAAGTTCAGCTGTTAATAGCTAAGTTAGCTTTAGGACAATCTTGACCACCTCATATATAGAAATGTTAAGCCCGTTTCATAGCTTTAAAATGACGTTAAGATGAAGTCTCTATGATCAGCACAACCCGAGATATAACGATTTGAAGAAGTACATGATTCGTCAGAATCACGAAAAAATTCAAACTTTGACAGATCATATCTCCGAAGAAAAAAAAAGAAAAAAATTTGAAGCGAATTGGTGACATGACATATTTTTTTTTTACGAAATCCGTCCGAGCTAAATAAAAAAGAATGTCTCATATATGTTTTCATGCCAACTATGAATAAATTCTCCAAAGGGTTAAAAAAAGGGCTAGGGGCAATTTTAAATTTATGTGGCAAAAAAAAAATATGTGGTAGCTAAATCTAGCCACCAAAGGGCTAAAACGGCAACACTGAAACAAGGCCGGCTAGTCACAAATAAAACTTAACTTTTATTTGGTCAACAAACCACATCAAAAGTCAAATATATTTGTTAATTAAAAGCGGATTTGAAATCACGCAACCCTGACTGGTTGAAACCTTAATAAAATTAAACTACTAATGTTGGTACAAAATTGATAAGTTTTTATCATTTTTCATAATTAATTTTTTCTAATTTCTAAATTGTTTGGATACAAATGATGTTATTATTCTTTGCTGCTTTATTTCGTATTCGAAAAATTGTATATTTCAATAGACACATAGACTTGAATAAATCGTTTAGATTTAGATAGTGTTTTTGGCAATTTATTTGAGAAAAATAAAATTTCAAGTTTATTGAATCGATTTTCGTTGAATTTATTTTGGCTATCCCAAAATAACTGATATCAAATAACACTCTATTTGAGGTAAAATTTTCGAGTGACGAAAGCTGGAATAGAAACATAAAATTTATGATATCAATTTCGTGACGAAAATTAAAAATACTAATTTCTTTAACTGCCTTGGAAACTGACGGGAAATATTTTTATTTATTAGGAACGTTGCAGAGTTCCGTCTACTTTTCGAAACACAATAATGAACAGACAGAACTTTAGCAACGATTCGAATGAATAAAAATGTGTCCTGTCAGCTTCCAAGGCAGTTAAAAAAATGCGTATAGCTTTCGTCACGAAATTGATATCATAAATTTTGTGTTTCTGGTAGAGATGGACAAAACACGTGATCTTCCACTTGACACGTCGTGTCAAGCTTTTTCACGGATAACTTCCGTGATCGTGCGTGACTGAAACTTTGGCTGGCGTGAGCGTGCGCGAGTTAGAGTTTCCGCCAATCACGTAATTTTAACGTAACCACCTAAAAGATGTAAGTGACATTTTTTTGCAGAAATATTCCTAGAGCATCACTGCCCTCCAAACGCTTTCCTGGGAAACGAACTATATTCGGCTTTTCACGTGTACACAATCGGCTTCTTACACGTATTAAACCCGAAGAGTGCTGCCGCTGTCACTTCAATTGAAGTTTTTCACTTAACTTTGGAAGCCTTCACTTCGTCACTTCATTTTGTTTCACTTTCCACACATTAGATTTATCTTCAAAATAAATAAAACTTTATTTGAAATAAATGATTTAATTAACAAAAATCAACAAACTTTTGTTAAAATCCTTTGTAAGTGATAAGTATGGCAAAGTAACTTTTCGCTAAAAGATATTAAAAAGGTGCCTAATAAATCTCCAATCTGGCATCGGTTACTTGGAAGAAGTAACTTTGATTTTCATTTTCACATGTACAGATGTAAAGCGCACAGAAATGAATAGGTCGGTAAAGTTTCATGATTATTTAGTAAATATTTGACGAAAATAACAATTCTGTTTTAGTTTTCATACGTCTTCAATTTTACAGCAAAAAGGAAACATTTAAGTGAATCTGGTGATCTCGTTGTTGCTATGTATCTGGTTTTCAACATATGTATATCTTGAAGAACATACTAAAATAGTATGTACTGAAGTAGACAAAGCACAAAATAAATGTTCAGAGAAGTGGAAAATTTTTGAATTTTTACAAATATAATTTTTCAGAAAAATAACGAAATTGATCAATCATTGCGCAATTATGCGGACGCAGATACGGTCAATAATTGCGCAATTTTGTAAGTGCTCACGATGTTGCAGGAAAATCGTACTCACGTGTGTTCACAGGGCGGCTTAATTCTTTTTTTGCTACATAATGTATAATATTGTTTTAAAACTGGTACTCGTTCCAAAAGTGGTATTTTTACCTTAATGATAAACACATAATTTTTCAATTCTCTCGGGACCCGCACAACCCAGTTAATTGCACTGCTTTATTTTGAATATAGAGATCAGGGGCCAAGCAAAGATTACCAAAAACTCATGAAACAGAACGAAGCCAGAAAAGAAAAACGATCAGTATTTTCTTTAAGTTTTCTTAAAAATTACACTACAGCACTCGGTTGGGTATTGGACCAAAACAATTTTTTTAAGAGATTGAGTCATAATTAAAAAAGTAATTTCTAAGTTTTTCGAAGTTAGCCTCCGAAATCGAGCTATGGGCCTTCGAAGTTCGAAATTGGACCTTTGGCAAAAACGGAGAAATTACTTTTTTACTTATGACTAGGGTTGCCAGACGTACTACTTTTGGGAGTACACGTACTCCTTTTTATTGCAATGTACTCCCTTGTACTAAAAAAAAATGTATGGAAATGTACTCCTTTATTAGTTTTGTACTTCTTTTGTTCTCCGTTTTCCAGCTATTAATATTTTATCATATACAGGGTGTAAAATAATAATTGTCGCACCTAAAATGGACCTTTATAGATATCATTTGGCTAGCGTCACGCAAGTCTTCGTCGGTTACCTTATTACATATCTTCTATAAATATAGGCTAATTTTCCCCATTTGGGTCCTTTGTACTCCTTCTTTTGTCCAACATAAGGCCTCATACTCAGCAATCGAAAAGACTCCGAACCGGTGACTAGGAGGGCATTCATACGACCAAACCTATACAGTTTTTTTTCTCTTTTTTTATACAAAGTCTAAGAAAAAGTACACCTATAAAAGACGTGAGTGCCGCATGAACTTATCTCCCAAAGCTGGCAAATGCAAATAAGGATTAAAATTTTAAAACTAGCACGTTTGAAAACATCGATGTTCCCACAACAAACATCGATGTTAAAAAACATCGGTTATATAAAGGATACATCGATGTTTTCCCGATGTTTTAATTTCTCATCTACTACACGAAATTAAATGTAGCCTGAAATATTTTTTAAACTCGAAAGAACTAGATTCACATGTCCGCTACAAACCATAACTTTATACAAAACTTTGAATCATTCAACACATCTTTATTTTAATTTTGAATTTTTTTATTTAAATTTTTAGAAAAAGCTGCTAAAATTCGCCTTGATTTTTAACGAATTGGTTTTGCTGACGGGGTTTTGCACATTTTACCATATACAAGTAAATTTCTTGTAGAATTAAATGTGAAAGACCTTTTGCAAACAAAATTAAAAAAACAATGCCAGTTATTATAAATTGCACCTTTTATATATATAAAAAAACGCAAAAGCATTAAAAATCAAAGCGATTTTTAGCCGCTTAAAACTCTCCCCTGTTTTATTAGAATTAAATACCCAGATTTTTTTTTAAATATACAGAATAAAAAGTTCAAAATTTAGATGAAAATTTGTTGAATTTTTCTAAGTTCTGAATTCGCCGCCCTGTTCTCTACTGCTAATTAGAAGGTGAGAGTGACGTATTTTCTCTACCAGTAGAGAAATAATGGGTATAGAAAAGTTACAAAAACGGGCTACTGGTTACGGAATGAGCCATATTTTTATAAAAAAAAATAACAAAAAAATTTTACTTAAAAAACGACAAATATTGAACAAAACTCAGTATACACTCACGTTTGAACGCCAGCGTTGTATGTACATTAGGGATGTTAGTTTTTTCAATTTTTGCGATCCCGGGATTTTCGGGACATCGTTCATCCCGGGATTAGTCCCGGGATTTAGATATTCATTATTTTCCAACAACATAACATGAAAAAATCGCATCAATATAGTTTGAGAAACTGTCCTACCATATAATAAATAATAAAGAAATGGGCTTGAAACCTACTTTATTATTTAAGTTGAAAAATATTTCATTAGTAACAAAACAAAAGACAGTAATTAAATTTATACGCATTGAACAATACTTTAGCGTGTACATATCTGATAAAAGAACTTAAGGCATGCCGAAAAAAGCTCGATGCAAAAAAGACTTAAGTCAACATATGTATTGTGTGGCTGAAAGAAGTTCACAATAATAATAATAATAATAATAATAATAATAATAATAATAATAGATTGGCGCTTACACATATGTTAGTGTTGGGCCGAGCTTCTCCTTCGACTTGTGGCGTGCGCCTTGATGTTGTCACACAAAGCGGAGGGACCTACAGTTTTACGCCGACTCCGAACGGCGATTGTATTTTTATGAGAAGCTGTTTTTCATGGCAGAAATACACTCGGAGGTTTGCCATTGCCTGCCGAGGGACGATCGCTATTAAGAAAAAACATTTTTCTATATTTTTTGAGATGTTGCTTTAACCACGGCTTGAACCCAGGTGCTGATGAGTTAAACCGCGCACTGCTTACCACTACACCACAGTGGTAGACATAAAAGAAACGCCTTATATTTCAACCAGTATAGTCTATATTTCTTTTCTCTATTTAATATTTAAATTTTTGTATAAAATCAAATTATATATAATTAACTGCATTTAAATGCGTATTTCAAAATTTGTACAAAAATTATAAAAATGCAAAAAACTTGACAAAATTTCAAAATTTTTAGAAAAATTTTAGGTACGCAGATTTATTGCCCATTAAATTAAGTAGGGTAAACTGAAGTTTATTGCAATTACAAGATACCGTTGATTTTTGGAATTTTTTAAACGATGCTGGGCATTTTCTTCCATATAAACAAATTGCCGAACATACTTTGCATGGAAAAAAATGCGTGACACCTCCAGCAAAAATATTATAAAAAATCAACGTTACTTTTAGTCACATGAAACTTGCAATTTATCCTCCTGTAATACTTATAAAATTGCGTACCTAAATTGTTTCTAAAAATTCTGAGTAAAAAGGTTGAACCAGTTTGAAACAAAGAAATTTCAAAACACACCAAGCAATCTGACACACTATGTTCCAAATACAGCAAAATTGCGTTTTTAGTTTTAGAATTTTTTTAACTAGAACTTAAAATTTCAAAAATATTATAGATTCTAAAAAATTATTTCAAAAATTCAGTGTAACGTAGAATAAAAACGGAAACCAAATGAAAAAGAAAATTCTGTTGGATTTAAAAAAATTAAAATTTTTCGGGTTCGGGTACTGAAATGCCCTTTTAATCAATTTAGTTTTTTTAAGCTAATAAAGTTAGAAGGACTATATTCGACGATGTTGTCGAGTTTATATCAGTCCGTAACATATAATTTTTTCAAAATAAATATTGCAAAATTTCAAGGATATTCAAAGATACAATTTTTGAGGACATTTGCAATACCTTATGCACCGAAAAATTTAATCTGTTTTTTTCTCTATAGAATTTTCTTTTCAAATTGATACCCATACTGTTTTCCTAAGTACACTTCAATAAATTTTTTAAACCATTTTCTAGATTACTCATATTATTCAATTTTCGAAGTCCTTTTATAAAATCTTGGCTTCAGAGAGAAAAGCTAAAAACACAATTTTTAGACATATATAAAAAAAATATTAAATATTAAACAAAAGAAATATAGCGAAAACTGGTCAACATAAGGCATTCTATTGTTGCCACCATTGCAAATTACAAATCCCGAAAATCCCGGGATTCGGGACTTAAAAAAGTGCGGGATTCCGGGATTAACATCCCTTATGTACATACAGAAACTTCCTTCTAGCAGCATATTTCAATACAAGTATAAGTATGTTGCTATAATTATGATGTATCTTAAATATGTAAATCTTATTTATTTAAACATGAATAAATATTTTGAAATGAGTTCAGAAAAGAAGGTTTGATAATCTAGCCCCCAAAAGCCTGCTTCTATCCTGAATAATGATTGCACCAGCTTCCGAGAACAAGCGCTCCTCAATCATATGTTCTTTTAAATACAATTTAAGAAAGGTATTACTTTAAGATTTGCCTGATGTTTTTGAAAACATCGATGCATCGTTTGCATCCCTACTAGAGGTATACGCTGCCGAGCCACGCCGCCGCCGCCGTTTTTTTGCCATTTCTCACGCGCCGCCGCCGAATTACGTAAATATCGGCGCGGCGGCGTTCGGCGCCTTAGGAATTTTGTACAAAATTTTCATGATGTATGCACATTGAAATACATCGCTTGAAGGAACTAAATACTACTCGTATAAAAAACACTATTTTACACAAAGAAAATTACATTTTTAAAGGAGTTTTTTTTGCATAATTTGGGCAACTGAACATTTCCAAAAAAGTGTAACTCAGAAAAAACATAGGTAACGCGTTTTTCGATCGAAAGCGTTTATTTCAGTTAAATTAAATTCTCTCGCAATTTTTTTTCAAAACAACCACAATATTACTTTTTTGTATACTACAACAACAAGAAAGTTATAACCCATCAAAATATTTAACGCCAATATCTGAGAAAGCAGTTCTAACAGAAGCGCCCTTATTGCATCTAAATCCTTAATTATTGGAGATTAAACAAAGACAAGTTGATTTTCCTGTGTATTTTTTTGTTAATATTTTAAACACTTAATAAAAAGCAACCACTTTTTTTGCTAATTTTTACATTCGTAAGTTATTTCATTCTGGGGTCACGCAGACGTATACAAGTACTAGGTGGCTGTGTGAAAATTACGTTAGCATTCCTACGCAGGGCTGCCAACTTGGCTCAAACCGTGCCATTTTTGGCCCTGTTTTACTTCAAATGGCACTTAATTTTTCAATTTGGAACAAAGTGCCAAAATGACTCTTTTGAAAAATAGTAATATTTCAGTACATTTTTGTGAAATCCTTTGCGTGTACTTCTTTTTCTCAACTAAAAATTTCTAATTTCTATAGTGTATACAACTGGTTTATATTACTTTGGCATTGCACTTTTGTTTTAGATATGTGATTCTAATTTGAATGCTAAATGGGAAGGATTAAAAAGGATGGCACCTTTTTGTCACTTTTATTTTTCTATTTGGCACATTTTGGCACTTTTTTATCCTCAATATGGCACTTCATAGCTAAGTATAGTTGGAAGCCCTGTTCCTAAATGGTGGTCAAATCCCAGGAAGCGTTTGCTACCGCGCATCGCAGTGTCTTCTAAACAGGGTTAAAGTCCCACTTTTTCGTAAAAGTTACTATTATTTTTCATTACATTTAGTTCTCCTTAGAAAAATTTGGCGCTTAATATTTTAGTGGATATTTTAACCACCTATAAGCCATTTTTTAAACCGTGGGTCAGAAAGGCCCGTTCTGGTGGAAGTTGATCAAACCTTGTTTTCAAAATATAACCCGAAAAAAATCGAAACAACTCATTAATTTAACATTACGGATGATAAGATTATTGCAAAAATTTTTGATACCGACATAAATTACCCCAATAACTTAACTTTTTAAATTTTTTTATTTCTTTAAATTTAAGTAGTATATATGGATTTGTAGAGAACATGGAGATGTATTTATATACGTCGGACTTTCTTCTGTTTTCTCATCCATCAGTGGAAGACACTCAACATTTTAATTCAAGTAGAAAGTAACCTATTTTTAATTTAAAATTAATTAAATGAATTAGTTAAATACAATTACAATCTGAATTGGCATGGCCAATGCCTAACGCTGACGAGATCACATGATAAGATTAGTAGCTTCATGTCTCTTTGGAATCTACCTTATGGGCAGTAGCGCCGGCGTCACCGCCGCCGCCGATTTTCAAGTTGACCACGCCGCCGCCGCAAAGCCTGTCGGCGTAAACCTCTAATTCCTACAAGCAAGCATAGGTACACTGAGTAGATTATGTGATTATGTACTTTTTTTCTTTTTAAATACCAGACTAGTCCTCAATTAAAACATACAATATGTATTGTTTTTTATCTTTTGGTTTAGTCGTTATTTTAAATTGTTTTTAAATTTTAAGTTTTACCTAATTTTAAAATAAGAAAATGTTTAATTTTCACTCGAAATTAACGAATTCTTCTTTTAATATTCAGGGTGCTCGAAGCGTGTTGGCTTTTTTGCTCCGAAATCCACATTTAAATTATACAAAAAAAAAATAAGTATGTACATAAAAAATTTTACCAACTTTTTTCGTTTATGTTAATTTCGCGCAATGAAAAAAACGCTAAATAACACACCGAAGTTTTTATATTAAATAATACAACAGAGAAATTTTTTTCCATGTATAACCACCAACATATTCTCATTTTTGTGTAACATAACTAATACATTCTCAGTTTAAGCCTTTTCTCTTTTTGGCTAGCACTGATCCATGGACCAAAAATACAAGATCACGCCTTCTTCTTAGTAGCCCGTTATAATCGCATTTAGGAAAAAAGTTGGGCGACTTTGACATTTGCCGTTTATTTACATTTGTTCGCTGTTTACAAATGGTGGTGGCTTTTACTGCAATTTTCTTAATTTTCGCTTGTGACAACGTGTGCACACATAAAGTAAAGAATAATTTAACACAACGACATGATTTATAGAAGAATTTGCATAATAAAAATGATTATTCATGCGTTCAACAATTACGCGGTTTTTTTGTTCTCTTCGTTGTTTACTTCTTACAACAAAGATGGCGTCGAGATTTCGACAGCTAGAAAATAACTTTTTTCTTTCTTTCGGGAAGGCGTGATCTTGTGTCTTTCGTTCATGCACTGATCTAGATACACCACAGCGGCCGGCAAAGCTCAAGAGCAATATTAAAATAAAATGTTAAAAATTTTAATTTCACATAAAATTCGTGACTAGCATACCTAAGAACCTAATACATATGTGGTTTCATTTCATTTCAGATTTTCATCGGCAGTTGATTTGACAGCTTTCAACTGTCAACCCAAAAATTGTATGGCATAATCGGAGTTAGCATAACAAAAATACTACGATCCTGCATTTATAATCGTAATAGCCCTTTTAATTTTTCGCGTAAAACATGGCTTCTCAGATCACTGTGCGGCGTGCGTAAAAGCCAACTCAAAATGTATATGTACACACTTAAACTCCTGCGCAATTCCATTTAAAGGGCCTAACAAGACATCCGATCGCCGCGCAAATACTTTACCTCCTTTACTCTCATCGTTCGGGTCAAGTGTGAGTAAGCATAAACCAGTTTCTGCAAGCGTACGTAAACTACCGATCAATAGCAAGACGCGTAGAGTATTTACTTTGCCTTCCGCAACTACTGCGAGTAAAAGGTATTTGACAGTAGAGTACTCTACTGGTAGTACTTGAGTATTTTCGAAGAAAACATACATTTGTGGCAAGAATGCTAGAAGAATTTTCTGGATCGCGCATTTGTGGTATCTGAAAAAAAACTAAGGACAGGAATGTAGTGGAGCGATGAAGAGAGCGACGAGCAAAACGTACTTTCAACTAAAATGCTGATATACATACCTAAGTACATATGTATGTATGTGCATAGATACGTATGTGCATAGATACATACATATGTGCATAGATACGTATGTGCATAGATACATATATATGTAAGTGTCCGCATATATTTTTTCTCGTCACTTGTTCTGTCGCTTCACTGCAGCAAAACCAAGTTGTGGGGAAAACCCTGACGATATGCGTACAATTGAAACTATGGGTTCATATTAAATATATTTATGTATGCATGGACATATGTACATATGTTAAAATGTAGGTTCGATTTAAAAAAATCGGATGAAGTTTTTCTTTCGCCATTCATACACCTCTTATTTTAGTATTTATTAAAAAAACTCAATGAAATTCAAAAACTCTATCTTGCATTTGGGTTTACTCAATACCAATTTGAGCTGTCGCAGTGTTATCAAAAAAAAAAAAAGTTATCAATAGGTCGGTTCAGAAGGCGCAGCAGTTGAGCGCAACCGTTGCTAAACAAAAATCAGTGATCGTTATGCGTCTTTTGAACGACTTCATACGTTAGCTGTCAAATTCAACTCTCAAAGGTACACACCAACATGTTGTCTCAAATGATCAGAAAAATATTACGATCATCTAACACGCAACTATTCAGTTGATCAGAAGTACGCAACAACGCGTTCAGAAGGTGCAATCGCACCAGTTACTGAGCTGTTTCGCCTTCTGAACGTGCCAAATGAAAATTCGTTTCTCTTGAAATCAAGTTATATGGCTGCGTATGTATGTACATATGTATGTACATATTCCGAAATTTTTTTTATTTGTAAAGGCTCTCAAGAAAAACTAAAAATTCATATAAAATTACGCACAATAAATGGAAAATAAATTTTCTTCTATAAAAAATTTCTTAAATCAGTATGCAGCTCTTAAGAAAAAAATGCTCGTACATCTCGTCGCTACCATGTCCAACTATCGAATGTGAAAATCGGCACTTTTCAAAATTTTGATTTGCCACTAATAATTTTATTTCGTATAGCAGCATTGCTTAAGTTATTGTTTTTGACAACTTATTTGTTGGTTAATGACTGCAAATAGTTTTATAGAAAATTGGAGACGAGAATATACTTTCATAAAAATTTAAGTACATACATAGATTTAAAAAGCTGCTTGAATACAAAAGTTTTATGAAAATGTCACATTAAACAACTGTCTAAATCTACGTTATTTTGTATAAATAAGGCCGTAAACATTTCCTTACATCGTCAATTTCCATATTCTATTTTTACTCTTTCAATTTCACTGACCAGCGCTGCAAACGATATCAACTAGTAGGCTAACAACCAGAATTGAAATTTAATACGCAAGTACTTACCGTACTACAAGTATACAGAGAGTAGATTTGCTACTCCCTTTTGGCAGCAGCAAATATCTCTCGTACGCGATGAGGGAAAGTAGAGTACGTACTTTGGTGGAGTAATAGCAAGTACGTCAAGTATTTACTCTCTCAACGCCAAGTAGTGTATGTATGCGGAAAAAGAGTAACAATGTGTTGGGAGTAGAGTACAATGCAAGGACTACTTATTGAACGAAATGCGGCAAATACACTTGCGCTGGACTCTAGTACACACATGTCGTAAAAGATACATGTGTAGATTAGTTATATATACTAATAAAACATAAACAATAGTAGAAATATAGATAACTTACCACATGACCTTGAAGTTCTGCCTCTCTATGAGATCTGTGTATACCAAGTTGATCTTGAGTTGTTCGTAGGCCCGCGAGTTGATTATAATGGTGCAGCGGAGCATGGTGCAAAGAGGAAAGCGGTTGACCGTACGGGTCTGTCCCCAAATATTCTAATGCTCCATGATTCTGTAAATATGCAGGTACCTAATCAATATTAGATTATTTGAATGATTTCGATTTTAGTTTAACAAGGACAATAAATCAGTGCTCTTATGAACAGACATATCGCGTATTTACTTCAATAGTGTCATAATCCAAAAAATTCAAATATTAAGTTGAATATGCAGAAAGCACCGCTAAGTTTTATTCTATTTTTATTTCACAGCTGAATCGATTACTAGTGTCGCACTAGAACAAAATATGTATTCATTTTTACTAAGAAACTACATATATGTCAATTCAAAACCTTAAAGCCGTTTTTCTCGAGTTTTGCTTTTTTGAGTTATATTACGCTCAAATTGGCCCCATTTAACTTGTTAAATGAAAAAGAGTTTTTTGGAAAACACAATCGTCCACATTGAACATTTGGAGTTAACTTTGACGGTTGTTTGATTACCAATAAAATATTCGAAACAAAATATTCAAAATCAAGTTTTTGTGTTTCAAGTTGTTTTGTGCGAATGTCTGCTTCATGATATTAACGCATACGGATTACTTAGAGACTTCAAAATGTTTAGTTCGCATGCACTATTTATCTCGGCGTACGATGAGACCTTATGGGAAATAACTAATTACCGCCTTGGTCTCTTTTTTGGCGGGCAGACATGCATACAAATTTGATATTTTTTGATAATTTTTAATTTTTTATATTTTACAGAATATAAATTTTTTGAACGTTGGCGTGTCAAATGAAAGCTTTTGGGTCTTTCTGATTGGCTGGAGGAGTAAGCTTTCCGATACAATTCTGCGCTGAACTGGTTTTCAAACGAGTTAAGTGATTTAACTGGTTCAATTTTCCAACAACAATTGCATGCGATTTACCTTGTTTATGAACATGTTTTGTTCATTTAACTGGGTCAAGCCCATTTAACATGTTTGGATCGTCAATTTGAACGTAGTATTATGCAACTACTGAAGTAAATGAGCGATATGTAAATATGTACATATGTTTTATGAACTTCCTTTCCCGTATTATTAACAGTGCAGATTTTCGAGTTTTATGACAACGGACAATTTCGAGTTACCTCTATTAGAACAGTTTACTGTATATTTCAATAAAATTTCAATACTTTTTCAAAATAATGAACCCAAACGCCAACTAGTGCAAAATTTTCAAACGGGAATCTTACGGAATTCAGCGCAGAAAATCTATGAATATAAGTGCTGGCTATGAATGCAAGAAATTGCTATCATAGTCCAAATGAACACGAAAACGTTAATAACTTGATGCACTTATCTAGTAACAGCTTGGTTATTTTTCATCCGATTTTAAAAATCAAACGTGTTATAGACCTTTAAAATTATGTATAACTAGCAATTTTTAGCAAAAAAAAAAAACCGACTTCAACTCCCATATAAAAAATATATATATATATATATCTCATGATCCGCTAATCGGATCTTAACCAGATTAGTATGGGACCACCTCTGAGACACTACCTTTCCGATGCAAAAAGAATTATCGAAATCGGTTGACGTGGTCCAAAGCTATGCGGTAACATACATAAAAAAAAAAAAAAAAAATATTCCGACGAACTGATAACCTCCTCCTTTTTTGGAAGTCGGTTAACAAAATACATACATATTGTTAGACCTAGCTTGTTGGGAGTTTTTATCGAATAAAATTTAAAAAAGTTGCCAAGTATTTATGTAGCATTTGTCTAAGAGGACAGTTATTTTCGAACAAAGTGGTACCTCACCTAATACAATTGCATGAAAATTGGCCACGTTAAGCAATTTATGTAGAAATACGGCCAAGTAGTTTTTGAGATACACATACATTAGGAATGCCAATCCCAGGATTCCGGTATCCCGGGATCCTGGTGTTTTTGGGGTCCCAAAAATACCGGGATTTGCTTGCATTAATCCCGGGATCCCGAAAAATTTAAAATACCGAATTGATAGTAAGAACTTGTTTATGTATTTTGAAGTATTTTGTTTTGTAAAATGCGGTCTTGACTGCAATTAGCAAAAAGCTTGAAATTGTACTTTTAAATTGCAGCCTGGCCTTTTTTGAAGGAGATTTAAATGAATGTACTCATAGCGTCGCTAATGTTTACGAAACAGAGAGTTTTAAGAAAAATGTACATAGTTTCTTAAATCGATCTACGCAAATTGAAAAAGTTACAATTTATCCGACGTGCTAGTAACAGAAGTTCAAATATTTTGTAGTGGAGGAAAAAATGGTCATTAACTTCAAATGGCTTATGACTACCTTTTGACAGTTGAGCCTAAAAGTGTTGAGGCCGAAAGATTTTTTTCATTAGAATTTTAAATGTAATAATAAAAACACCGGCACAAAAAAAAGGGTGTGTGCTTCTAACCTGAGCTACCTACCGACATGTATTTGGACCCGGTGAATCCAAATCTGAGGTCCGATTGACTGGTTCACCCTCAAAATTTCGAGTTAATTGCGAAAAAATTCGCCATTTCTGTATGGAGTAGAATAAACATGTTTAGAGAATTTATTTTTGTATATTTTTGTTTATTTATTTTTTATTAATCATTACTTTCAAAAGTACCTGGTATTTAGATTGTTACTGGTGATTTATGCGTTCCTCAATCATATGTTTTTTTAAATACAATTTAAGAAAGGTATTACTTTTAGATTTGTGTGATTTAATAAATATGATTTAAAAGTTTATCGTAAATTTTAAATATGTAGTTTTATTTCATGGTATGTTTAAATGCTTTCAGATATTGAATTTGTACTCATATTCATAAAGCTATGAATTCCGGGATATTTTGGCATCGCTAACATACATGTGTGTAATGAAAAACTGTGTGCTGTCGCTGTGAAAGTTCATTTAGTACTAAATTCAAGTTAAATAATTACAATTCAACTAGGTGTATGATTAAGTTAAATGATGTAATGAAAAATATAACAGTGCTTATATTAAGAGAAAAAAGGAAAGAGAGAACATACGAAAATTCGAAATGCTTACTAAAATATATATTCGTATTAAGACATATTTTCAACATATTTCGCCCGCGCCATGGAACTGCCAACTTCCAACGGCACCAGTAGTTGTATTGGTCGCTTTAAAATGCTGTTGTTAGGTAAACGGACATCACATGAACGCACTCGCCCTTATAGGCCTGGGTAAACTGTTTTAACTATAGCCATTTCCCACAATAATCGTGATTTCAGCTCTTCATGTAATAAAACTATAGGTTTGTTCGTCGAGCTAAAAATTTGTACGAATTATCATGATTTCTGTCCGAACTTCGTTCGTGCAGACCAACAAATTATCCATCACTCAAAAACAGGTAACCTAATATTCACGCACGCCGCTAATTTGTTGTCAAAAATTTCTCATGCACATGCAACTTGTATGGGACCAACCGAAATTGAACGGCGTGCGTATGAAGCTAACTCAATTTCCAATTTTTATTCTACGTGACATTTTGATTTGACGTTTCGCTGAATAAAATCAAATGCAAACGCACGCAAGCCAATTTCGAGTGACGCAAACAAAACAAATTCGACGGCATGCGTACCAAAACGGAAGCCGCGAATTTAGGTTAGCCTGAAACTGAGGCGCAAGAGGGACAGTTCTCTTGGAGAGAAGTTGCAAATTCTTGCTGGAAAAATTTTACCCAGCAAAAATTTGCAATCACGAAAAACATATGATTGAGGCACATGGTTGCATTTTTGTCGACGATATTTTGAATAAATTAGTTCGTTAAATTAAGAAGTGCATGAAGATGAGCGATTTTTTATAAAACAAGTGATTTTTAGCAAAAAAAAAAAACGGACTTCAACTCTCATAAAAAAAAACAAATATATATATATATCTCATGATCCGCTGATCGGATCTTAACCAGATTAGTATGGGACCACCTCTGAGACACTACCTTTCCGATGCAAAAATAATTATCGAAATCGGTTGACGTGGTCCAAAGTTATGCGGTAACATACATAAAAAAAAAAAAAAAAAAATATTCCGACGAACTGATAACCTCCTCCTTTTTTGGAAGTCGGTTAAAAAGGAAGAACATACATGTTGATATAATTAATTTAGGTAATTGCAATGATTTGAACTGTACCCTACTGAAAACAAAAATTTATTCGCAATCGGAATGCAATTGCAACCAGAGTCGATTTAAGAAACCCGACGGCTAGGACCATAAAGAAATGGAAATGTATGTTAAAGAAAGTCAAAACAACATGTGATTTGAGATGACAAGCCTTTTTGCCACCTGATAGACACTAAGCGAAGAGCAACTTATTCCTTGACTTCAATATGAACAGTAAACTTTATTTTTAAAAACAGTAATTCATATGTCTCTTAAACGTACTTACATTTGTCATAAATATATGCATATTTGCTAACGTTTCTTATTTTGCCGCAGATCGGTTCACCTTGTAGGTATATAAATCCATATTGCTACATACGCACATAGAACATAAGAATACATATGCACATATGCACATACATGCCAGAACATAGCAATGAGGGACCAGCAGCAACGAATGGGCTGATAAGAAAGATAACAAAGAGCTGACCTAGGGGATATCCTTAACCCTTGGGTGAACATCATGGCATGCGATTTAGTAAATCGTAACAACATGTTTATACTGTTGTTTGTCCATCTGGAAGAATTTTAAAAATTCTACAAAAATTTATTATGTTTGAAATGCAACCGTGGACACCAGCTGGCAGGGAAAGTTGCAAATTTGTGTTCGTGTAGAAATGTTCAAGTTTCTCAACATGACAGAGAATTTGGGAGAATTTTTTCTTACTCTCTGATATTTTGAGTGTTGGATAATTCTTGCTGGATTTTCGACGAACAAACCCTATATCGCCCACTTTGATGCTTCTTCTTAAACCGCCCTTGTTGTGGTGTATTGATCGTAGTTGACCTATGTACGTACTCCCTATTAGTGTTACCGCTGAAAATTTTTCGAAAGTCGAAAAAATGGTACAGCTAAAAAAAAGGGTCTTCAAGTCATTCAAACCGTTTAAACCAGTGATTCCCAAAGTGTTCCAGGTAGACCCGCAGGGGTCCACGGGAGACCCGACAGGGGTCTACGTTGGCGTGAAAAAATACGGGGGTCCACGAGTTGTAAGTGGGGGTCCACGAAAATGTATCTGGTTTCGATAGTAAAGAGCCAAAATAGTTGTTTGATAGCCTTTTTATTTAACTTTAATTTTTTTGAGTGGTGAATAGTGTTCTTGACGCACTAGTAAGCTTACCGTCATTTTGTGTCATCATACGTGGAGAAGCCTTAAAGGCCACCTGCAGACTAAAAAGAAACGGATGTTGGTATAACACTGAGTGAGACGATGCGGAAATTGCCGGCGGCAGATATTTGAGCACTTGCGTCTTTTCAATACTACGGCAACATTGTTTTATAATTAAGGCAGAATTGAATATGCGCTATCTGGGAAGACAATATCTACCTGTAATATTTATTCTGTATGTTGGCGAAATCGGCCCAATTTTATATAACCCTGCCTGACATGAAAATTTTCTCCGCGATAAGGCTAGTAGCCATTTCTAACAGATTTTGAGTCGCTTAGTCAAAATCGGAAACATATATATTCGAATTTTAAGAAAACAAGGCAAATAGAAAAATCGGCTAAAAACGGCAAATTTTTTTTACAAAACGGCTAACAAATCGGCTGCCGGCTTAACCGAAATTTCTCCGACTGTTTGCTATCGCAAAAGGCTAAATCTAGTCGGAAAACGGCTAAGATCGCAACACCGGCTACAGGATAGTACGCCGCCATTACCTTTGTTGAAGAGATTCTAGAGAGAGAGTTCCCTGAGGGGGAAGGCTGGTTTAATTCCAGCACTGAGCCCGCACTCGTATATTGTCGAATCTTCACTGATGTCTCCAAAACTGACTCAGGGTCAGGATCTGGAGTATTTTTCAAAGTTAATGGGGATAAGCTTGACTTTTTCTCTTGGGGAGTATGCTTCGGCCTTCCAGGCTGAGGTATTTGCAATCCCCAAAACCGTAGACTACGTGGTGGAAAACAGGTGGAGAGTTAACGTGTCTACAGGTACAGCCAAGCTTCATTTAACGTATTGGCCCGTCCTCTATTTAAGTACTTCCAAACTAGTTCGGCAATGCAAGTCTCGACTAAATTATGTTGGTAAAGGTAACGATATTGCTTTACTCTAGGTGCCGGGCAAATCGGGAGTGCCTGGAAATGAGACATCTGACCTTTTGGCCACAGTTGGCTTAGACCAGGCATTCCTCGATCCGCAACCAGTTATAGTGGATACTTCGCTCAGCAATGACTAGGAGCCATCGACTCGATGCAGGTGGGCAAAACTCTAGTTGCCTTCATCTCAGAATGTCTATCTAGCTTTTTCTTCTCATTGAGAAGACGGGACTTCGGACTGGTCACTTCACGTGGCAGAAACACCTAACCTGCTTTGAAGAGGATGAGACGGTGGAACACTTCTTGAGCTTCTTGCTTGCATGTTTGTTTATCATCGATTTATCTGGATTCGGTCTTTCTTTTTTTGTCAGTTTCTGAATTTGAATTTTGTTTCAATTTTTGTGTTTTAAAAGTGCGAGTGACGAATATTTTTCGCATCACTTTAAAACTCGGAGCGATAAAAATAAAAATTATGCCATCAACACAAATAAACTATTTGACAAATACGTCACATGCAAATTCATGAGTGAGCCGAAGAGTTTTTTAGTACTCTTAAAAAATATAACTTCTCGGAGCGAAATAGTTCTTTCAGGGCTTTACGAGCTCTGGTTTTTAAAACTTGCAAGTGTGTAATCACGTTATTTTAATGAATAGAACACATGAAAATATTTTATTTTTATTTTTGCCACTCCGAATTTAGTTTTGGAACTCACCCGCGATGCAAAATTACATCGTTAGATTTAATCATCACACTTTTTGATGAGCTATGAATGAATATGTCAAGAGGGTCCATCGAAACCAGTAAAATTTTGAAAGGGGTCTACGTGTACCATGTATATAAAGACTTTCATTATTTTACCTTTCGAAACTTATGAATCGACTCTAAGGTTAGTTATAGCTTTTTGACGTAATTTTCAATGGAAAATCTGTCAAAAAAGCTGCTTAGTGTACACTTTATTCATCTATGAGTATGCCCCATTATTTTCAATAAATTGCTAATGGAGATCATCAATTTCTGTCAAAAATAGTTTTTCTCTTAAAATAAAAACCTATGGTGAGGGACGAGACGCAATATCCATATTTTATTATGAAAACTTACGATAACACTTCAGTTACAAAAAAGCAACATTAGTAGAAAAAAATGATTACCAAAAAGTTTAGCTGTTTAAGTTTGTATATAAACTATCGCAAATTATTTGCTTGTACCGGGAGCCTCGAAAATAAATTTAACACAAATAACTTGGGGGAAATGCTGAGCTACAAAAACGGTGCATTAATTCCTGCCAGGGACCAAAAATAACTGTTATCTCGAATTTACAAATTGAACACGTTGCCTGAATTCTGAAATTTAACGAAAACGTTGTTTCATAACAGTTAATAGATGAGAAATATTTTTTCCGTTGCTGATAAGAGTTATTTCCCAACGTTTATTTCTTATGTTGCTTGATAACGGTTAATGTCCAACGTTTATTTTTTACGTTGTTTGATAACAGTTATTGCCCGACGTTTATTTTTACGTTATCTGATAATAGTTATTTCACTCTCTCACTTTTATTTCATCATCTTTATCTTATTCTCCATCTCCATCTTCATCAATATCCTAAATATAAAATAACTCTTATCCAGCAACGTAAAAAATAAACTTTGGGAAATAACTCTTATCGGCAACGGAAAAAATATTTCTCCTGCATAACAGTTATCAGGCAACGTAAAAAATAAACGTTGGGTTATAACTACGGTGACCATAAATATGGATTCAAAATGAAGGACAATTTCTCAAAAATATGCCTACATATATTTACGTAGTATAAAAATGTCAAAAGAGTATATATCATTCTAAATTCTTAATACATTTTAAACTTAAAAAAATTAATCACGTTTTTTTCATCGATATTAATCTTTTTTTACATAAATATTTATGAAAGTATAGTAAAACATATTATAATTACAATAGCTTACACGAAGAGTGAAAATCTTTAAAAGATTATTTTATAGTCAAATTTTGAGTTTTTTGTTACTTTTCGCAGTTATTTGTCAAAAATCGACGTCAGGAATCGACGTAAACGACGAGTTACAAAGTGCCCTTTACAAAAATATATAATTTGTGCAGATTGCGCTCCATAGCATCTACATATCTAATCCGATTTTCATTATCTTTGACTCAAAATTTACTGTAATGATATGTATTCTTTATCGAATTTTTAAAATAATGAAAAAAATAACCAAATGAATCTGCGTATTTGATTGAAAATCTCACATTTTTCGACTTTGACGACAAAATGCAAATGGTCGCCTGTAGCACTAATAGTTTTCATTGAAGTCGCCACAAGTTACATATATATTTTGGTAAGAGGCATATCAATACCCTCATGAGATATGAAGAAAAGCTACGAAAAGTACCAAAAAACACTTTTTTAAAAAAATGCATCCATTGTCCGATAATTTTAAAATAACGAATATAATGCGGAACAAATGCAGGACACTTGGAAAAAATCAGTACATTTTCAGGTTTTTTAGGTTTGAGAAATTACGCAGGACCGACCTTTGAAAAACAGTACGGTCCTGCAAAAAACAGAACGGATGGTCACCGTAGTTATAACTATTATCGATTAAATAAAAAATATTTCTCATCTAATAACTGTTATGGAGCAACGTTTTTGCTATAAAACTTAAAACTGTTATGTCCCTGATTCATGCTACTTCTTGATATTTTTGCAGAAAGTGTGTGACATAATAAAAAGGTTGTGAATAACTCAGTGAGAGGGGAGTTTGCATGTATGGATTTATATAATGAAATATTTATTAGATCAAAAAAGTGGGTAGGCACTGTGGCCAATGGCAAAGTTCGTTTACCACGTTCGCGTACAACCATGCAGAGTCCGCAAGATGCTCCGGAAGCAGTGTCCGGAGAATGCATCCGACTAGGCAGAGCATACTTTGAAGTGCCAACTAATTGAAATTTAGGAAAGTTCAATTACATGGCAGTTGAGAAGTGCATATGCAAAAATTTCATAAATTGCACAAAAGTAATTTTTGCACATGCAGCAGTACGTAGCACGAATTTAGGCGCCCGGTGTTAGCAGTCGCGCCTAAACAGGTTGAAATCAGAGATGAATTTTTTAAGTGCCTTTGAAAAGTAAATACTAAAAGCATTTTTAATCACGTAAAAAAAATATAATTTACGAAAAACTTTTCAAAATGTGTATATAGAATTTTAAATCAAAGAAAAGGGGCAAAATTCGCATGATTTTTAAGAAAAGTGTCAATATGACACTTAAGTCGCACAACGGAAACACTGCTCCCCATGCCAACGCTTTAAGTAACGATTTAACAGCGTTTGCCTTAGCTGCCAAGACCTGTTGTGTTGTTGCAAAATTAAAGTTAGTCTTTGGTAAAACTGAGCTGCCGTTATGCAAGAAATGAGATGGCGTCAATTGCTCAAAGTCCTTTTCATCGCTAGATACATATGTCGGTGATCTGTCATTGATGGTACTTTCTACTTTAGTAAGGGGAGTTGCAAGTTCACCACTTGTCAAAAGCCCTTTGCCGATCGTTGCCTTTATAGCAGTTTTGACGCTTTGAACACGGAATATATTTCCAAACAATGCCCTTATGGGCTGCAAACCGCTGGACCTTTTCTTCTTGAACAAACGTAAACAGTTTCGCTATTTCATGATCTGGTCTTTTAAATATTATTGCATTGTCAGCTATTATAACACTTAGTATACCACGTCTCGCTATGAATCGCCTTATGGCGTCGACATAGCTTTTTACTGACATGTTCTCGACAAGCTCGAGATGAACTGCTCGAATTGCTGAACATGTGAATAGTAGTATATACACCTTAATCAAAAGATCAGACTTTGGTTCTTTCACATAAAGCGAACCAGCGGAATCTATTCCGGTAGTTTACTTGTTTTTATTCGCTCAATCGGTAAGACTACCCACGGCTCAGATCCAAACTTAGCATGAAGCCGTTTATAAACAACACTTCGTTGTGAGCGTCATACACTATCAGAACGCTTAACCAGGAATGTTTTGGTAAAATGATTGGGTTACTCGTCATATCGTCAAATTCATAGATATTCGCTGTCGATAGGGTTGCCAGATTTTTTTGGCGCGAAATCAGTACATTAGACTTTTTCATGCTATAAAAATCTGTACTTTTCAGTACACTTTTATTCCTAGCAGAATTATGAATGTAAGTAGCAGATAATAATTTGAAACGCCAGAGTACTTGTTTTTAATAATATCTTGGTATGGGTAAGGCTTCCTCAAGTGGGCCCCGAATTTACCATGATTATATATTATTTACAGAAAAGCAAAAAAAAATTTGTACCGCAAATAATTTCACCCAAAACAATTTTTTCATTCGGACACTTATTTTCAAAGAAAAATAAAAATTTCCAAAGCACTGCAAAAATTTTCAATTGTTGATTAAAAACAAACTATTTGGAATTTTGCAACAAAATTTACACAGTGTACTTTTCGACTAAAAAATTCGGCGCTGGCTGAATATCATTGAAAAATAATAATCTTGGTAAATGCGGGGCCCACTTGAGGAAGCCTTACCCGTTTATAAATAAAATGTTGTTCATAAAAAATAAAAATGTTATTCATTTTAATATGAGTATACACATTAACATGTAGTCCGAGATACCTTTATAATATTACAGGAGCCAATAAATTATTTTATATACATGACATTTTTTAATAGCAATAATGAGATCATTTCCAGTTTCAATGTTTAAATAGTCAAAGAACTCTAAACATTATACATATTTTAATATTGCTTTTATTTTGAAGTTCACTTTCTAAAGCAAAAACAAAATACAAGTAATTGTTCTATTTGTTGAATCGATACCACCTTATATATATTCGCCTTGATTTCTCCTTATATTGGCGTATAGCGTTCTACTTTTACGCGCTTTATGAATTGTAAACGAATGCAGTGGTCCGTATTAAACGCTTGTATTTGCTGAATTTTTCAATGGTAAGAATTGGTTCATTCGGTTTCCTACCGTCACTGTCAATCAAAATATTTGTTTTGCGCTAATCGTTGCTGGACACATTTTTGTCCTCAATTAGCCATGGTGGTCCATGCTTCCATAAGTCCAAGTTCAATAACATTTCAGCTTTGACACCTCGAGTGAGTGAATCAGCGGGATTAGATTTACCACCGCAATGCTGCCAATTGTATAGGTTGGACAAACTGTTGTTTTCTTTTACTCTCGGAGTTATGTACGACTTGTTGGTTTTCACGTAACCAAGTATCCAATTAAGAGCAATTGTTGAATCGGTACATAATATAACTGATTCGATTTTCAGATCAATTGTAGGCAAATTTAGTTAATTTTGTTGTTTGTGATGTTGCGAATGTGAAATTTTAGATGCGCTTAAAAGCCAAACCAGATACATACATATGTCATGTTGTTTCAGAATTTGGAGAACCTGTAACTTTATCAGCACTTTTCGATTTTAGTTTTTGTAATTCATTTTCAATACTTTCTTCTGCGACTGCTTTGAAAAATTTGTGCTTATAGCGAGCTAAATAGGTGGATATGGAAAATAGATTATTAGTTTTGAACAAAATTCTGTTTTCAAAGTCGTGACTGCCAGCCGAATCGGATCAGAATATTGTTTTTTTTTTAAGCCACCCCATTTTTTAATAAGCATTTGAATAACAGATAGTTACGTTATTCTTATCTAATTAAAGGTCAGGCCTATAGCTTTTTAATGATTTGGTCCAAGTCTTTTCGTTTGGTCCATTGGTCCAATTCTTTTTAAAATTGTCCATTACACGAGCCTTTGGTTAGGTTATTATCTCTCTTTCACTTCATGCAATAGTTTCGCGCTTTCAATTTTTTCTATTTCATTGATCGAAAAGATATTAAACATCTTGAAATTATTACACCAAATAAAGTTCTTTCTCATACTGATGTATCAATTTTGCCGCCACTCGACCAATTTCCTGCATTGTTAAATCATGCAGACATAATTAAATTTCAATTTCGCAAATTGAGGCTGAGTGAACGTAACTTCAAAAACTGTACCAATTACCAATATAGAACGTTTTTGGGATCAAGTAAGTTTATTAAAAATGGATTGGGTGAAGCGGCTTTTGGAGAATTGTGTGATTTAGTTCATAACATTTTTAGTCTGCCTCGCAGTTCCGCAGCAGCTGAGCGCAAATTTTTTGATTTAGCATTAATAAAAACGAATTTAAGAAACAAATAATGCTTTGAAACTTTAAATAATATAATGTTAGTAATATATAATTGTAATGCACTTTGGATGCAATATAAAAAAATCGTTATAAAAACTGAATTAGCATATTTTCTTGATAAAGAGGAATAAACTCCACCCGATGTAATAAAAATTGGTCCATTTTTTCCATTTGTTTAATTTTTTGGTCCGAAAAATAAATCGGAAATGGCAACCATGTTCTCTTTATAGCTAGACGTTGATCATTTCTACTGAAATCCCTATTGGAGGAGCTTACTCATTGACTTTAAATAGCAAAGAAGGGGCAGTTTTCCCACAGAAGTTTTTAGCCAAGGATCCAATGTATATCCCTATTAAAAAAATATTATCCAACAAGTAAACAAAACTACTGTTTTCAAAATTTTTGCTAAAAATAAATTCCCCAAAGAGCCCCATTTGAAATTATTCAAACGAATATATGTAATAGGTGGCATACGCGGTACGTCTGACTCGCGAGTCATTTGTGTACGTGTTGACTCGCCTTCGACTACACACAGTTGAATCATTCAGAGTCATGTTGCTGTGACTCACGAGTCAGACGCACCGTGTATGCCGCCTATAACATCAAAAGCAAATCAAGAAAATTTTGTTAAGAATTACTGTGCACATTTTCTTCTTTTGTGTCTAGCAGTTTTTTTTTAAGATTGGTCCAAAAAATCATAATAAAGAAAGAAGCCAAAGCAGGTATTTAAAGCACAGAAAAAAATATTATTAAAAGGACTATGTTCTCTTTGACGTACGTCAAAGGTCAAGTAGAAGTGGGAACTTTTATGGCTGCCCATTGATAGCTCGGTTATATAGCTTAGGAAATAATATTTTAAAGATATTTTTAACAAAGTTGATAAATATGACTTTAAACCAGTTTTGTTACACAATTACTCCTACGACCACATTCAAAAATATTGGCTTCAATATGCAATTTTTTTGCCATATATACGTTTTATCGGTCCACTTGCAAAATATTTGCATTCGCAAAAGCCCCGCATTGATTATTGCGAATGCGAAAGCGAATGCGAATGTTAAAATTAATGCGGAAGCTCCGCGGTTGCGAATGCGAATATTCGCAACAACCCTGGTTCGAACATACGCTACAGCCCTATAAGCCTTTGGGCTGGCATCTGCGAATATGTGTAGATGGTGTGTAGCAGTTTTTTCTTTGACCAGACATTTAAGAATGGTCATATCGCTTAAAAGTGGAAGTTCTTCCTGCCAGTTTTGGAATTCGTTCGCAAACGTATCGCTCAAAATACTGTCCCACAGTGATGAAATTGATGGTACAATTGTACTTTTTTGGTACATTTTGGAAGCCATTGACATTTTTGATAAATTTTTGTCACGATAGGGTACTGCACCACAATTATGTCGAAATATAACACTCTAACGCCGTTAGGGTTGTGGGGTTTTCCGGGCATGCGAAGAGATGTTTCGAGTCGTGAGGGGTCTCTCCGCATGCCGGAAATTCGTTCGGCACATCCGCATTTAGCCTACTCAGGTAGGAGTTTAGCCTGCTGCAGTAGCCAGAGCGAAGTTGGGCTATTGTTGTTCTGGTCTCCCGAGGCAGATGGAGCTCCGTCGCGTCAATGTCCGGTGTTGGTGTGTCTAGAACGGCATTCACAGGTCTTGAGTCTACATAACTCGAGACTGTGTCCCTGTGAATGCCGTTCAGGGCCTGTCTGTAAGCTGACGGGACTTCGTCCGTCAGTTCATATAGATGCCTCCTGACGTGCCTCGGCGAGGGCTCCTCTGCAAGCAGCTGTCTATTTGGGTGGCCACATCTGTGGCTTCCAACCAGAAACTGCTTGCAGAACATCGTGTAGTGCTCCCTAATTGGGAGCATTTTCGCCTCATCGTGGACGTGGTGTCCTGGTGACATCAGGAGGCATCCGGTCGCTGTCCTAAGTGCTGTGTTTTGTACCGTCTGTAGCGTAGTTTAAAACCGGCCGGCCTATTGCCTTGTATGTTGCCAGGATTATTCACTGTCGGAATTGGTGTGTCATACGTGAATTTCCAGCGGTGGCCTGACCTCCTTCGTCCAGGTTGTGAACAGGGTCGCAGAGGATTTCGTAGGGGAGAGGGCTAGACACCTTGCAGTGAAGAATCTAGAAAGTTCAGAGAGATGCTCGTCATGATCGAGCAATCGTCGGCGTAAGAGACAATCGAGACTCCCTCGGGTGGTTGAGGGAGCTTTGAAATATAAAAGTTAAACAGTAGCGGGGAAAGGACACCACCCTGGGGAACCCCCTGTTTTATTTTTTTAAGTTTTCTCGATTTGTCTCTAAACATTACCGACGAGTGTCGACCACTCAGATAATTTGCCGACCACCGTTTAAGCCTCTGTGGGAGAGAGGAAGCCTCTATACCTTCTAGTAGCGTGGAATGGCTGACAGTGTCAAAAACCTTTGACAGGTCCAACGCTACTAGAATCGTTCTCTCACAGGGACGTTTACGGTTAAGGCCACGAGTTATCTGAGTGTTTATGGTGTTAAGTGCTGTTGTTGTACTGAGCACTTTACGGAAACCATGCTGATGCTTCGCTGGGGTCAAGTGGTTTGTGAAATACGGGAGCAGCAAGGCCTCGAGTGTCTTCGCTACCGGGGAAAGGAGTGTTCTCGGCCGATAAGAATCTCTTATGTTGGCAGGTTACCCCGGTTTGAGCAGTGGGACCACTCTCCCCACCTTCCAGATGTCTGGGATGATGAGAGTGGCCATAGACAAATTGAGGACCTCCGTTAGGTACGCTACCCCCGCAGGACCCAAATTTTTCAGCATCAGCACAGGCACAGGTTGTTGGCAGTTTGTGCAGCCTTCTGGTTACTAGACGCTTGGCTTTGTCCACCGGAGGATGCAGTATGAACTGCCGGCTAAAATAGCTCGGGCATCGCTCCGGGTCCGACGAAGCATGGTCGCCGAAAGAAATTTCGACTCTGTCGTCGTGCTTCGTCGGATTGGACAGTGACCTCACGGTTGACCAAAGCTTACTCACATCACAGGTGAAGTTACAGGTCTTCAGATGCTCTTCCCACTTCTTCCGCTTATGTACGTTAACTAGTTGCTGAATCTCCGCGTTGAGATCCTTGGTACGGGGATCTCCGGAACGGCCTGACGAAGGCTATCACGCTCATCGGTTAGAACAGCCGCTTCAGCAGGGAAATTTGGACGTGGGTCGGTGATACATCCTGCTGGTACGAAGCGAGCTGCAGCAGCGGTGACAGCCCTGCGGAACTTACGTTCACCAAGGTGGACGTCGGTTGGTGTGGGGAGAGCAGCGAAGGTGCTTTCAGTAAAATCCGCTAAGCCTTTCCAATCAGCTTTAGAAAAGTTGATATATTTTCGGTGCTCCGCGGAAGCAAAGCCGGTTGGTTTATCGATCGAGATGACTATGGGCAGATGGTCTGATGCCAAAGTTAGCATAGGTCGCCATGATGTGCTGTTTATCAGACCAGCGCTGACTATTGTTATGCCTGGCGAGCTGCAGCAGCTGCCCATAATCCTGGTGGGTGCGTCGTCGTTCATTGTGCAGAATTTCGAATCGTTTACAGCTGATCACTTTCGCAGTTGCAATAGGTGGTCCCTTTGGTAATTTATTATCGGCTTGGTGCATTGTCCCCGATTTGGAAATTTTTACTAAATATTGAATACTTTTGTATTGGAAAAATGTTTTTAACATATAAATGGATTATCTCGGAATGAATAAGTTTAATTCTACCAAATATTTTTGATACCACATCATGACGCATTCCAAAATAAAATAATAAAATTAAATTAAGTAGATATAGCTACAAATATGCATTTAAAATTATCCCATTTTCAGCATCCCATCAACTGACAAATTCGGTCAGAACCTTTCAGCATTATTATCTTTTTTTGTATATTTCTGGGAAAAATATGGTACAATTGAAAAATTTTATAAGGCAGCCATAGTGGACACACTAAAATTAGAAAATTAGAGATCAATAGTAAATTAACTAAACTAAACTTTTATTCCTTTTTTTTGGTTTATTGACATGTTTGTGATCAGCGGACTTTTTTACTTGTAAGTTTTCGCAGGTAAAACTTTTTCCAGCAGAAATTGACACATCTCAGTGTCATTTTCCGCTCTCGATTTCCCCCACTTTGTAAGATTTTAGGTACGGGAACACTTATTAACTTGTTTATTTCTATAAAAGGAAATATTTTGCAAAATATTTTTGTGAAATTTCCATTCCGTTAAATGCAACGGTTTCTTTGAAAATTTTTGTATATGTAACTATGTATGTATGTATGGTCTTTTAAATGTTGGTACTTTTTCGGTTTATTTAGTAACACTTTTTTTGCCATTTGGTACAAAATTTAAAAACTCATTTATCATCCCTGCTGTCCCATGGCACATTTTCCTTCCAAACGCTCTGGAGAAGTAACTTTATTCGCACGGTGAACGGTCCTAGCTTACCTAAGGGGTCGTACACTCTCGCCATTGCATTGCTTTTATTTCGTTTCGTAGGTCTTAGCCGATTCACCATGTCAACGGAACTTCTCAACTCCACACTTATTCGGTCGCTCGATGTGCGCCAGTTGATGCGAAGTACCTTTTGTATGATCGGTTACTCGATATCATCGTTCAAAAAATTTTGTTTATGTTGTACATCGTTTGTACTCCATTTCCTGAAGTTAAAACTTCCTGCACTCATCACTTCAGTTGCTACTGCCACAAGATTTCTTGCTTCAGGATACGTTGGCACACTTAAATCGAGGTCATCTACATAAAATGATTGTTGTAGTTTTTCGCACACTGACCCATAGTGTTCGACTTTTGCTTCAAGATGCTTGTTAGTTGTCGCTGCAGGCAAATAAGAACTTGATTTAACCCCAAAGGTCACTCTCGTCATACGATATCCTGTGAGTTTCGGGAGATTTAACCCCAAAAGTCACTCTCGTCATACGATATCCTGTGAGTTTCGGGAGTTTATCATTATTTTGTCGGCTAAATCAAATTGAGTAAATTTGAAGTTATGTACGTTTTCGCTAGGAATCGGCAAGATATCCGCTCAAACTGTTGGCACTACAATGGCAATTATATCGATATTTATTGTTATTGCACTGGCTTCGTACGTTTACTCTGATTCTTTTCATTTTTGTTATTTGCTTATTTCTTGTTATTCTCGAAATTTCTTCACCGATTACCGACAATCCGAGCTCTTTAGCGATTTTTTTTTAACTAATGTAGCTTTTTTGGCTTCCGTTATCCATTATAATACGTGCTAAAATCTTTTTTTACTATTTTATCACTATCATTATCATGCGTTGCACTTAGTTTCGCGTTTTGACTGACCGTCGAACTCGCAGTATGCTCTTTATGGCTGACCGCATGATTCAATAATACAAGGTTAGATAATTATTGACAGCCGCGGTTTGACACTCCCTTACAAAAGGTTGCTTTAACGAAGTATAGGGAAAGGGGAGGAATGAAATCCAATTGCTGCGAAAATGGTACTAGAAAAGAACCCAAAGTAGGCAAATAGTAGTGAAATTCCTCTTGTAAATTCTAATTTATTTGCAGGAAATCTGGCATTTTAAACGAAATATTGAACGAAATGTTATAATATCTACGTGAATTGCGCAATTTTTGTGCTATTAAGCCATATAAAAACTGCAAAAAAACTCAAAATTAAAATAAAACTACTATAAGATTTATGTAAACATCCAATTTAAAAACAGTTTATGTTTTCATCAGTTAAATGTGCTTCATATGCATATACAAATAAAAATATTGCACAAAAGCTTGTACTTCTATTTCACAGCAAATCAACACTTTTTCCAAGTAAATTTGCAAAGAAGCAACACGGTGCCACTACTAAGGGAGCGGTGCGAGAGAGACAACTGTCGGTTTATCGAACCTTGTATTATTGAATCATGGGCTGACCATTGAAGCCGACGCTTGCTCTTTATTGCCGTGATTGCTTTGATAAGCCCTTTCGTTTTGCTCGCTACGTTCTTTACTTCAATTTCTATCTTCACATAATGCTGCTATGCGACGCCCTTTACATGTTTCACATTTCACCCACTGGCTTTTATAAAACTTGGAGGTATGCGTTTTATCTGCCCTCCGGTAGCATCTCCCATCTCTTCGTAAAAGAGATTTTCTCTAAGCAATTGTAAGATCACTATTACAATTATGCGTGAAATGATTTGTGCCTTAGCAAAACAAGCATTGCCTTTTCGTACCGTTTGAACTTGTAAGCAATCCCACTGCAGTACCCCCAACTGTATTTTTTGGCGCGCTCGATTTCTCTTTGCAATCAGCTTTTGACATTTTTGACTTTCCAAGGCTACAACTTCAATTTTAATAAAGGAAAGTAAATTTTCTAATTCTTCTTTCCTTTCTACACTTGCATTGAGTGCGTTTGACAGTGGTTTTTGTGATATTCAATACGCAGCTAAGAGCGAAGACATTTTAAAATGATTGACCTTATGATGATTGCATACTGAGAAGGAGAGATTTGGAGAGGTGAAAGCGTTCTTATTATCGTGGTTACCTTGTTATACAAGCTGCGAAGGCTTTTAAGATCGCTCGGTGATTGCACCACTTTCATGTCAAGAAGTTTTTTTACATACTTTTCAACGATTTTGTTACTGTTACCGTACTGCTCTTGTAAGAGTGCGATTGCATCATCATAGCATTTTTCACTTGGAGTGAATCCCGTTATAGTAGAAGCTGCAACCCCAATCAACTTAAGTAGCTGAATTTCGTTGTTGGTAGAATTTTATTGTTATTAGGTTTGCATAGTAACCAGGTTAGGTTAGGTTAGGTTGAAGTGGCTGCTAGGCCCAGAGGGCGCCAGCACACTTAGGCCCGATCAGGGCCCATTGTGATACCACATGGATCCAAAAAAAACCCCTACTCCTTAAACCAGTTTGTGGAGTCTGCAAACCTTAGCAACTGCCGTATTCCAAACTTAGCAGTCGCGCTTAGATCGTCTAGAAGACCTATACCTAGGAATTTCTGTCTTTTCCTGCCCAGTGCTGGGCAATCGCAGAGTAAGTGCCTTATTGATTCAGGCTCTTCTTCGTCGTGGCAGCTCCTGCAGTAGTCGTTGTGACTAACCCCGAGGCGTTCTGCGTGCCTTCCTATCAGAATATGTCCTGTGAGCAGACCAATGGCCAGTGACATATCGCCTTTATTGAGAGTGAGAATTTCTCTCGATCTCCGTACATCCCATTTTGGCCATGTAAGCTTCGTTGTATTACAGTTTTCAGTGCGATCCCATCTGGAGGCCGCTTCTTCAAGGAAGTTCTCCCTTAGTAAGAGCTTGCAGGAAGCGAGTGGCATACCCACCCTCTTCCAGGCTGGTGAAAGTGGAGAGCAAAGCGAACTGCTCTGCCATCACGTTAAGTGATTTGCGGCAGTTGGCAACTGTTTCCGAATTTATAGTGACAGAGTCAAGCGCCATAAGGGCCGCCTGACTGTCTGAGTATATATATATTTCCGTAGTGGCGATAACAGCTAGTTTTAGGCTGTCAACGGCTTCTTGTATGGCTGCCAATTCGGCTTGAAAGACACTACAGTGGTCAGGTAGTCGGAATGATCTTTTTATTCCCAATTTCTCCGAGAAACCGTCTCCTCCTACCCTATTTTCTAGTTTGGAGCCGTCCGTGTAAAATATTATGGCATCTCTAGACCCCGGAACTCCTTCGAGCCATGATTCCCTGCTAGGTAGCGTTACGCTATAACCTTTAGTGAAAGTGAGCCTTGGTACACAGTAGTCCTTTGTACTCGGTAGTTGTCGGTTTCTCAGAATTGTAGTGTGACCACAGCGAGCCGCTTTCCAGCTTTTAAGCCCCTGTAGTCTTAGGGCTGCAAACGCAGCGTGTTGTCGTCCCATAATATCTATGGGTATGATGTTGAGGATCGTATTCATTGCCATAGTAGGTGTTGTGCGGAGAGCACCACTAATGCAGATCAGGGCCGTTCTCTCCACTTTTTGTAATTTAATAATGTTTACTTTCTTCTCCAGCACTGGCCACCATACCATTACCCCGTACAGAAGTATGGGCCTCACCACGACGGTGTATATCCAGTGCACTAGCTTCGGGGTTAAACCCCATTTTTGGCCGATTGCTCTCCTGCAGCTGTATAGGGCAACCGTGGCCTTCCGCACCCGCTCTTCGGTGTTTTGAATCCATCTTAATTTTTTATCTAGGACTATCCCCAGGTATTTAGCGGATTCGCTTAATTTTAGTGTGGTCTGTGCCAGCCTTGGTGTTATCAATGGGGGGATTTTGTACCTTCTTGTGAACAGTACAAGTTCTGTCTTGCTTGGGTTTACCCCTAACCCGTTATTTTTTGTCCAACTCTCGACTTCCTTCAGTTTTACCTGCATAATGTCACATAGAGTCTGTGGAAAATTCCCACTTACTGTTAGTGCAAGATCAGCCGCATACGCAATAACCTTACAGCCACCCCCCTCCATGCCACACAGCAGTGAGCGACCCATAATAGAGGGGATAGGACTCCCCCTTGCGGGGTGCCCCTCTCTACGAACCTGGTCAACGATACCTCCGCTAGCTCCGCCCGGACCACCCTGCATCTCAGCATTTGGTTTACGAGCGCAACTAAGCGCGAGTCGATGCCCAGGCCCGTCAGTGCTGCCGTTATCGCGCCCGGCATGATGTTGTTAAAGGCGCCCTCTATATCCAGGAAGGCTGCTAGCGTATATTCTTTGATGTCTAGTGATCTCTCTATATACGACACTATTTCATGTAGCGCCGTTTCTGTAGATCTACCTTTCGTATAAGCATGTTGTGTGGTAGGGAGTCTGTCACCAACCGACTCTCTGATACGGACCTCCACCAGTCTCTCCATAACCTTCAACCAATAGTCAGTACTAATTTGTACTGGAACCTGCAAATTTTTACTGGAAAAGCTGAAATTTGTACGAGCTGAAATTAGCTAGCAGAAGAAGAAGAAGAATAAATGTCAAGAGCCGCCATTTGTTGAATTGGTTTAGCACAAAAAAAGTAAAATGAGTGGAAACTAAAATATTATTGATGTACTGGGCTATGTAAGTGCTTGCGTGTAAGGCAAAGAGTTTAAAACTGATTTATAAATAGTAAAATGTTTACAGCAGAACATCAAAACGGTGCAACAACTATTCAATTGCAAGTTTTTACTGGTTTTGTGTTCAATAACTTTTTCTGATAGTTGTCTCTTCTTCTCTATTTTACGCTCTATTTTGCTTTTACGCTCTCGCTGCAATATTTTACTGGAGGAGTTACTATACAAACCTATTATGAAAAACGCGCTTGAACTGCTTGCAAAATGGAAGCCAATTTTCAAAATTTCCATCAAACTGTATCTGCTCTATTGCTTTTAGCTTTACGCACATAAAATCATCTTCGTCTGCATGAAGGCCCCTGTCCAACTTGCCTTCGTTACCTGACCCATCGAGGACGGCCATTTTGCTACCTTCTTCAAGTAACATAAATTTCAGCTTGGCGATGAGGGTAAAGCTGTAGCAAACCGTAGGTATTCGTTACTGAGTAACGAATACAACCCCTGACTCGAAGTACCGAATCGTTTCTCACATAATAGTCTCGTTACTCGCATGTTCCGTATATGCACCATCATCGTGAATCAGTACAACACAACATATTGTGCGGTAACGAAACTGTTTTTCATCATGATTCAATAATTCAAGGTTCGATAAACTGACAATTGTCTCTCTCGCCCCGCTCTCTTAGCAGTTGTGCAATATGTTTATTTTTATATGAATATGAAGCGCATTTAACTGATGAAAACATAAATTGTTTTCAAATTGGATGTTTACATAAATCTCATAGTCGTTTTATTTCAATTTTGAGTCATTTTGCAGTTTTTATACAGCTAAATAGCACATGAATTACGTAATTCACGTAGATATATTAATATTTCGTTAAAACTGCCAGATTTCCTGCAAATACATAAGAATTTACAAAAGGAATTTCACTACTAATTGCCTACTTTGCGTATTTTTCTACTACCATTTTCGCAACAAGGGATTGCATTCTTCCCCTTTCTCTGTCCTTGGTAAATGCAACCTTTTGTAAGGGAGTGTCAAATACTGTCAATAATTATCTAACCTTGTATTACTGAATCATGCTTGATTGTATCAAATTGTTCGAACCGATAAAAAAATATGTTGCGTGTATACATATGTATATATCAGAGCTGGCCCTGCAAGACAGCTGAGCATCAAATAAGTGCTCATTTTATCATTATCACTAATTACAAAAGTGGTTATTAAAATACTCATTTTTGTTCAGGCGATGGGATAAAACTGAGCACTTTCCCCTTGTCGGTGTCATTTTTTACCTCTTCTTACTAATTGGAAACTTTGATTAATGAAAAATATATCTGCTCTGCTCTAGAAACTACCAAACTGCTTATTTTCGGTTTTATAAACACATCAGTGCTAATGAATAAAGTACTCATTGTTGTCATTAGCAAGTCCTCAGTGCTAATAAACAAACTACTCATTGTTGTCGTTATAAACTCCTCAGTACAGGAAAAAGCAAATAAGTAGAAAATCAAAATTTTTATTTTTAAAAATGAATTGGTTTATTTAAAAAACGTTTATTAATACAAAACTCTTATAGTACATATATACAAACAAATAACATACATATCGATGGTCCTGTGCAATAATAACACAATTCAAAATTCAAAAAATAAAACCCTTACTAATATTTAGTACTTACTTTAGCAATCCTTACTGCTTACTTTAGTAAAGGGTGGAAATGGATTAGACGAGGATTACAGACAAGAGCCACTTAACAGTAGTAACAGAGTTTTTATTTTTTTAATTTTGAATTGTGTCGTTATTGCAGAGGACCATTGATGTGGATGTTAATAACATTGCTGGTGCCGGCGTTGAAGGTGATGTTGGTGGTGGCCTTAAAGTAATAGTGGCGATGTTGAAGGTGATTTTGCTGGTAGAGGCGTGGAATTTTGATGGTGCGATTTTGCTGGTACCGGTGATGAATGATGATGGTGGCGATACTTCTGGTGGCATTAAAGGTGATGGAGGAGGTGTTGATTGATGATGAGTTCGATATCAGCTGGTGACGGCGTTAAAGATGATGGTGGCGATGGTAATTTTAATTGTTGCAAATCTGTAATAACGAGAAAATCAATTAAAATGATCAAGTTAAGTAATTTACATATGTATGTACATACCTTAAAAATAATGATGCAAAGTCAACGGCAACGGCAACGGGAAGATAAAATGAAATTCGAAATATCTGTAAAATTATAAAATAATATTTATACTCTAAAATTTTTATCAAATGCGACGTTTTTCGTCAAAGCATACTGTCATAAAAACTGCCATATTTCTTACTCGCTTTAATGCACAGAATTCCTATAAAAGTAGGAATTCCGCTCTAGCAAATGAAAAATTTTTCAAAATTCAAATACCAAATCTGTAAGTGTGTACGTGTGATAACTAAAAAGTTGCGAAGGTGTGTGTAAATCTGTCGAATTTGAGGAGAAACTGCTCAGCCATGGCTTGCAGGTGGGTAGCTTCGGCAGAGCATTTTTGTAGTGTGTGTGCAATTGATGTCACTGTGTGCGTGCGAACAAGTCCCCAGTAGAAATTTTATGCATACAAGATCGCTGTTGGTGGCATGAGCTTGCTGCTGTGTATACATGCCAGTATAAATGAACCTTCATTTCCATTTAACACGCGTGGTTTCTCAGAGCGTATGCATACTCTAACCATACACTTGTACTACTTCTGTATGCATA
This sequence comes from Rhagoletis pomonella, assembly GCF_013731165.1. Lineage (NCBI taxonomy): Eukaryota > Metazoa > Arthropoda > Insecta > Diptera > Tephritidae > Rhagoletis > Rhagoletis pomonella. Next base: position 5,252,851 of record NW_023458559.1, read on the forward strand.
TGGCTGTATTAATGTTTCAATCTTACACAAATTCATTAATGGAACAGTATTCAAGCATTCTTACAAGATATGTATCCCCATATGTAAATGCTACCTTTCGATACATTTTAATATACGGGGACATACATAAAAGTAGCATTTACATATGCAAATGCATATCTTTTAAAAGCCCGTTAGTGCTGAAAATAGTATCGCACAACACATCCGTTCACTAAAATTTTTGTACAAGACGGAAAATATTACGAAAATTCCACCTCAAATTTATCAAGAAATGTACTTAAAACAACGACAACGTACATTCGCTTGTAATTCGCTAGAATTTGAATTTATTAGGGGAAATTAATGACTACGCATGAATTGTTCACACTTATTCTCTCATATAGCAAGCATTCTTCATGAATGCATACAACCGATTTCTACTGGGTCGTTCAGTTTCATACAACATGATCTTATAACCGAAGTCAAGGCGTATACGCCCTGACCAAAGTGTTGTTTATTATTGCGAACGTCAGTTCGATGGTGATCGATACAACTGATTGCTCGAATTAAATTAACCCTCCACCGCAAACGAACTGAAATATGGTGTCACTACTTTGACAACTTTTTAAAAATATATCAAACTAGTTAAATGCTTTGTGAAGTTAACTACGAATTCCGGAACATAATTTCTTTGCCTATGGTTAGATGACATTTGAATATAACCTCACTTTTGTGTGCGTGGTCGAAATAGAAATAGACGTTATATTCGTTTGCGCGGAACTCAACTGTAAAAAAAGAAAAAATAAGGAAGAACACAAGTTGTTCTTGTAAACCAAAAAATATTTCCTTAATTCACACATCCTCTTCTGTGTCAATCAATATGGGTTTACCGCTACCCAACTGTTTTCTATAATTTTCCATATATTTATTTCCAAAATAAAATTTAAAATAAATGACTTAGAGTCGTTTTTTCTTTTCATATAGGTTTATTGATACGTAAATAACGCGTTTTTCGCTGTTAAGACTTTTTATTCCTCTCCTTCATAATTCATTCAAATTACAAAAACGCTCTGCCGAGGCTGCCCACCTCTGCAGTAGAGGGTTAAGTGTAAGGCCGGAATCGAACATGTTCGAAGGAAACAAGCAAACCAATTTACTTAGGAATGCGTACATACATTTCATTATTATATGGAAGACCAAAAAGTTCAAGAAAAAGTAGTAATTTATTAGTCCACCTCTATAACAAACAAGGTCAGGTAAACAACTTGGTACAGAATAAGTGTAATTACAATGCATTTCTGCGGTTATCGAATCCCAATTTTCCACGATAATGGGCTTCAGTACCGAAACAAAGTTAATTTGGCGAAATTTGTGTAAAATTTTTGCACTATCCACGCCGAGAGATCCTCGATCGGCCAGCTTCACGGTTCCACCACTGGAAAACGGGCTCCCAATTTAACTCTGTTCCGGTACTGAAGCCCATTATCGAGGAAACTTGGGATTCAAATACCCCAGAAATGCATTGTAATTACACTAATTCTGTGCCAAATTGTTTACCTGACATTATTTTTTAAAGAGTGAGTGGACTAATAAGTTACTAAGTAAAAAAACATAGACTATTTTTTACTTTTTTATGTCTTATAAAATATACGGATAAATCAAAAAGTTTATTTAAAAAAGGTAAGAAATAAAATTAAAAAATACAAGTTAATTAAAAATAGTGCACATAAAAAACGGCCAAAGAAATCAATTTTCATATAAAATTCAATATTTCTTCAAATTTAAAAATATAACTTTGCACAAAGAGGAAGTGTATGTGGGTATTCAAAAATTAGCTTTATAGGCAGAAATAACTTTGTCCACGTCAATGTTATTAGGGTAGCATTTTATAATTAGTAAGTCCTTGAGATGAGAACCAGTCAAGGATTTTCTGTATTTACTCTTAATTATTTTCATGCAGGATAAAGCAGATTCGCAGGTATATGTTGTACCACAAATCGAATATAATTTTAAAACTGTTTTCTTTATATTCGGAAAATCATAGTGCTTTATTTCTCTCAAAACTCTATCCCTGTTGTAACAGTAAGAGAAAAGTCAGAACGCATCTTTATCAGTTCTTCCAGAATTTCCGATTGATAGTTGTCAATTGCGCATTGCAGAGGATTTTTGAACAGTTCAGTAAGTGGTCTGATACTCTCTATATCGGAAAATCGTTTAGTATATTCGTCTCTCAATGTCTGAAAACAAACTCCGAACTGTTGTAGATTTTCGATATTTCCATACTCTTCAAAAATTTCTTTGGTTTTCGGTAAATTTGAAAGATTTCCCTCTGCAAATTGTGATTGAAGAGTGGACAGTCTTCTTTTGAATTCGTCTATTGAATATAGCAAATCGCAAATTATTTTATTTTTACCTTGCAAAGACAGGTTGAACACGTTTATGTGTTTTGTCAAATCACAAAGGAGCGCTAGTGAAAACGGAAAATCAGGATTTATTAAAGCTGCAATCAGATCTTTTGTAGAGGCTGAGTTGTCAAACTCTAAAAATTACTTTATTTGAGAGCCCAGCTCAAACAATCTCTCCAGACTCCTACCACAACTTATTTCTGTATTTAACAATAAATCTCCATAATCAGCGGCATTTTCCTCTAAAACCCATTTAAGTTTCCTGTGCTGTAAAGAATTGTGCCCACCTCTTAAATTATTAATTATTTGTATTCCAGTTTTCATTGCATCCACTATTTTAAGACCCCTTGCAAACAGAGCTTGCTGGTGAATAACGCAGTGAAGAGCAGGAACATTTATGTTATTCATTGTCAAAAAACCTACAAACCCCTTCCGTTTACCTGTCATTACAGGAGCACCATCTGTACAAACGCAATATAATTTCTGTTTATCAGCGAAGGAAAAGAGACTGCTATGCACTATTTCATATACTTTTTCACCTATAACATTGCTATGAAAAGATTCCAAACTGAAAACTGATTCCAAAGTACCGAAATTTTTGTCAACTGTTCTTATACATATAATAAGTTGCGATATATCAGTAACATCAGTACTTTAAGCTAAGCATATTGAAAAATATTCCCAATCGTTAATGGATTTTTTAATTTATTTTGAATACATTGGCTTATTAATTCTCTTCGGCGAGTTAGAGTTCTACGGGATAGACATGTCTTATCACTTAGGTTAGCAGAATCTTTTCCTATCTCCCCATAACACTAGTTCCTTAAAAAAGTCCATCTGAGAATGGTCGACATTGCGTTGCCAAAGCCAAGGCAACAACAAAGTATGCTCTATCCGTTGCATTCCGAACAAAATCAGGGGTTAGTTCTACCTTTCGTTTGGCGCTGCAACATGATACTTCATCATTGCATTTCTCATTAAAAGCAACTTTAAATTTTTTTACAAAGTTTACCCTCTCTTCCCCGTGTATTTGTCATAATCCCATGGCGCCATATGTATTGGCGTTGCAAATTATGTTTTTTTAAAATAACATGACGTGAGCATAACATACATTCTGCGTCATTGGTTGTATTCGCTGAAAAAAAACTCCAACTCCCATTGTGGTTGAGACATTTTACCAAATTTAAATAAATGGTCAAATGAAGCGCAGCGCATAAATACTGTCTGATCGAATGCTGATTGTAGACCAGAGGCGGGCATTTTTTGATTTTCCAAACACATGTAATTGGGCTTCAAAATTCTGCTTGCAGCGACGTCGGCACATGTATACCATCATCGTCTTCGTGCGTCTTACGAGAATTGACGATTAGGGATGACAAAGTAGACTTCGACTTTCGACCAAAATCGACTTTTTACTCCTGAAAGTCGAATTTTAGTGATCGACTTTAAGTTTATGGAAGTCGACTGAAGTCGATTTTTCACTTTCGACTCTCGACTTTTTTTTAAATTTATTTGCCAATAAAAACTAATCTTCCAACAAGCTCGCGGAGTGCTGTTTGGTCGTATTTAAAAAAAAATTGTCAATAAAACTGAAGAGAAATGTGAAAAGTGTGGTAGCGAAATGAATTTTAATGACAGTACAACAGTACAAATCATTTAAGAGCAGCGTATCATGCTGTATAACTGAAACAATTTTCAAAATTTTTAAAAATCCTTTAGGGTCTGTTTTTTACCTAGCATTGAATTTCACTAAATTACAGATTATTCTAAAGACCACTGGTAAATCATGATATTTTTGGCGTATTCTGACTCCTATATTTATAGCTAATATATAAGTTAAATGCAGAGTATACTTAATACATTTTCTTTTTATTAAAAAAGTCGAGCAAAGTCGACTTTTCTTCGTGGATCGGTCGACTTTTAAAGTCGACTGTACAGAGTCGAACGAAAAGTCGAAAGTCGACTTTCTAGTGAAGTCGAACAACCCTCTTGACGATTGACTGATGCTTCGCTGGTATTTCGGCAAAGCAAATCAAATCAGTTGCTGTTGAGAGTGTTCGGATGAAAAGTTTTCTTAGTGGTATAGAAGCATGAAAAATTGTGGTACATTCCAAATCAATGTGGTAGATTCAAATAAATAAATGTATAAATATGTTATATGCACTTATGGTCAGCTGATTACGTTAAGTGACATTTTGACCAATTCGGCTATTTATATTTTTTGTTTATTTAATGTTTGTCTTTTTTTTTTGCTGACGGTGCTGGGCATTTTCTTCCATATAAAAGAAATTGCCAATCATTAAAAATCAACGCGACTACTTAGCGCTTGAAATTTGCACTTTGAGCCACTAAATTTTAAAGGGTTATTAAACTGCATACCTAAAACTTTTCTGTAAATTCTAAATAAAAAGCCAAAGCGACAGAATAAGATGATTTTTTTAGAAATGATATATCATTTTCTGATAGAGAATCATTTTCTAATAGACATTGATAATTTTCGTGTTGATGTGTATTACTTTCACCAACAATAAACTTAATAAAGAACGCTTCTTTTAATTCTAAAAGCTTCACTGCTCGATTACCAGTTTTCACCTTTTCAAAATGACTATGATACAGAGTGTAATGTCTTTTTAAACAAGACATAACATTGCGACTCATAACGCGATAGAAAATCACGCATTGCGCACACCAATCCATGTTTTCTATGCAAAAAAATGTATTTCCCATTCCTCCCGAAACATTTATGTGTGTATTATTCGAATAGTTGCGCAGTGTAGTCTCAGCAGCAACTGATTTGATTTGCTTTGCCGAAGTGCTAGCAAAGCATCAGTCAATCGTCAATTATCGTAAGACGCACGAAGACGATCATATCATACATGTGTCGACGTCGCAGCAAGCAATGTTGTTTTTTGTTGTAGAAAATGCCCATTAAGCATTAAGGGCTCAAATGAACAAATTAAAAAAAAAGAAGTTTCAAGATCCGAAAGTTTTTTAGCTTACGGTGGTAGAAGTACTACAAATGTAATTTGGCAAAAAAAGTGTTATCTACCACAAATGTGGTGGAGTCCGAGCACTGACTGTTGAGCAAAACTTCGCTGCTTCGCACACAAGCGCATGTGTGTGATAGTGTGAGTGCCCACCTCTGTTGTAGACTAAATACCAACCAATCGCGTATAAAATTTTTCGATCAGGTTCGAGTATCTAAGGGTCTGATTATGCATACTTCGCATAACTTCGCAAAACCATTTGTACCAGTGCACTAAAAGTGTGACTTAAGAAAATGTGAAGCAAAATCTAAACTCAACAGATCGCTAAGTTTTTAAAATGTCTGCTAATTTCTGGGTAATGGAATACATACAAAATACATACAAAGTACATACGAAATTACAGTTTGAAGTTTATGCGAAGTTGTGCGAAGTTATGCGAAGTATGCATAATCAGACCATAAGTCACATTTGAAAAGTTTGAAACGATAAAAAAGGCACAGCCAGTGTTGCCGATTTCTTTACTTTTAACCAATTTTGGGTATTTTTTTCTTGCCTGTGAAGTTGTTAAGATCCTTCCCATTTTGGTTATTTTTTAAACATTTACTGTAGTTTTTATTTTTTATACATACAATAATTAAATCTTTGAAAAATAGTATAAACAAATACATTTATTCTGCTCAATATGGTTATTTAAACAAGGTTATTACTACTAAAATGGCAACTCAAGATTCGACTTATTCCAATAATAATCATGTGTTTATAATATACGGAAAACATAATATACATGGTCGGCTAAAGACTACTTTAAATGAATACATACTCAGATAGTACATATATAAATACCTCGTATATGCGGAATCCAATACCACGTCATGTATGTACAATACAAAAGGGATTTGGTTATTATTTTTCCAATACCGTTTACTTTATTAATTTAAGTTAAGATTAATAATAATAATCTTACAGCAAGTAGGTTCAGTGAAAATACCATTCCACAGTTTTGGAAAAATCGAGTTTTCGAGCTTTTGTAAAATTTATTTACCGTCGTATAGGCGGTACTGCGTTTGGCGTATACGAGGTATTTCGCGCTGAGCGACGTTATAGTTCAATACAGTCCAATTTTTAAT
>NW_023458559.1:5259358-5286069 GCF_013731165.1 Rhagoletis pomonella
AAAAACGTCATTTAGAGTCTGGTAATATTTGCAAAGATATTAACATACATATGCCCCTAATATGGGAAGCCTGGTTTTCTAAAATATGTATTTATGTATATATATGAATGTATTTCATTTATTTTCAGCATTAAACTGAAAATAAAGGCAAATAAAAGATGATTTTCTTTGGTTTGTTAAATTTGTCTATACGTACTATTTATTTAAAAGAATTTGTGATGACCTGAACTGTTAATCTAATAAAAAAATTGGTTATTTTTCCTTACATTTGGTAACTTTTTCGTCTAATCTTGGTTAGAAAGTTCTTCGAGCGGCGGCAACACTGGGCGCAGCTAAAACGTCATTTCGAACCGATCATACGCAACTTGAATGAAGCTTTCGCTGCCTTCTCAAGCAGAGCGTGTACGTATACGCGAGTATGCCCGCCGGGCAGGCGCCGCCCAGGTCTGGTATATATGTATGTACTAGGGCATTCAATCCCGGGATCCAGAATCCCGGGATTCCGGGATCCCGGACACTTTTCCATGTCCCGAAATCCCGGGATCACAGCTCCGGGATCCCGAGATTTTTACTGAGTTATTTACGGAATAAAAGAGATGCTGAAAACGAAAAAATTAATTAATTTGACATGAAAAACTAGATATACGGAACATCAAAATTTTGATTCAAAGTGAACATGTGCCTTTTGCACTTGGACGTGAATTTCAGAACCTGCCTGAATAACTGTACTTGTTCAAACATTTTTTGGAAGAATTGTGTAATAACGAAAAATCTGGTAGCAATTGATAACACAACAAGATTTTACAGTGTGGATGGGTTGTTCCTCATTTTACTTTGTTGGCGTTTTGTGTAAAATAAATTTCTGTAGATATTAGTAGAAGAATACTATAAAAATATTTAGACATTAAATTACGGACTCTTTTACTAACGTCTATTATGCTCCTTGTAAGACCAAAAACGGTGACAATGAATCTGTGTGGTTTAAAAAAGGCGAACCTACTGTTAAATGCAAAAGTTGTGATAAAGCCCAAATCCCGAAAAATCCCGGGATCCCGGGATTAGAATTTTTGGATCCCGAAATCCCGGGATTGTTAAAATGCTTCGGGATTGAATGCCCTAGTATGTACATGTATGCATCAAGAATGATAGAATACAAGATTGCGCCGATTGCAGCAGAATTCGTGAGAGTAATTTTAGCGTGACGTCATCGTAGAGTTGACAACTGAGAGCGGCGAGAATGAGGGCGACTAGTGATGTGCTGAATTGTCCCCAATACTCGGTACCCAATACTTAAAAAAGATTTCGGTACCCTATACTTCCTTTTCGGTATCCGATACCGATTATTTACATTAAACCCTCGCCATTATATGCATTTCAGGTTTAGAAAAAACTTTCATTACTAATTTATATGATATCGGCTAAAACACTTGAACTAATAGCCACAGAAAAATATTATTTTATCAGTTTTAACCTTAGTCGATCCAAGGTTCAAGAAAAATACTTTGACGGATGAAGAAGCCTTTCAGGGGAGAGATTCTGTAGCCAGTTAGCGACAAGTTTCGGATCGATATCGCACTTGTTGACTTACAAATATTTGATATCAAACGTCGACAAAACCGATACCGATTCGAAAATTGTCGTTAACTGGTTACAGAATCTGTCCCAGGCCTACAAAAATGATATCGTCCGATTCAGCTGGAACAAAAATGCTTCAAACAAGTAAGGGTTTCTCTGTATTATGGCATCGAACCGACATATATACATCTTTCATTTGAATCAGTATAAAAGCTCTATTGGCTCTTACATTCGGGTTTTGTTAGGCGTTTTTTCCATATTTTTGGCCTATGTGCCCTTTTATTCGAAACCTAAATGTTTCGGTACCGAGTATCGAGAGTATTGGGTACTTAAAAGTATTGACTCAGCACATCACTACTGTTGTCTTCTCTACTATGACGTCACCAAAACAGCTGATTCTGTCAAAATCACTGAGAGCCGAGTAGCGGTATCATCATCGGCGCCACCTCTGTATTCTCTCCACCGTGTGTATGCATATGGACCAGGCAGAGAACGAGCACACGCCCAAAGAGCGTAAACCTTGCGTGTACGTATACAAGCAAGAGCGTAACGATGAGAACGCGGCAGCATGCAAAACCCTGTAGTCAGTGTTGCCAACTGTTGATTTTCAAAAAGCGCCAAAAACTTGAAAAAAAAGGGATTTACCACACTAAAAGCACCAAATGGTTTTGAATCAATTGATGCTTTTTCATAACAGCTTGTATGTATTTAACAAAAACAAAAAATTTACAATATTTACAAGAATGCATACATAAATCAATAAACAAAACTTTTTCGCTCATAACGATTGAAAAGCCACATGCTATAATGACTCATGCTTACGACGTAATACCGAAGTACTGCACATTAAAACTGATATATATCAAGAAAGAAAAATCGAATCCCAACAAACGAAAATCATGCCCTAAGTAGAAATGAGCAAAAAAAAATTTTGTTTTCATTATATAACCTCAAATATCGCCAAAAACCGTAATTTTCGCACTTTGAGGTTAGCATATCTCAAAATTCTAATGCTAGAGCAATTGTGCGGCCAGATTTGTATTCAGCACCAAGAAAAGATGTGTTTTACTCAGGTGGTACAAAAATAAATTTTTTTACAAATAATTAGAAAAGAAATACTTAACTTACTCGAATATCTATTAGCATTTTCAACGCGAATAGAATTGAACAAGGTGAATTTGCAAGTTCAGCTTTTTATCAATCATGGTTGTATTTAAGTGCATTTAAATTTGTAGATTTTTGTAAACTCAGTGCTGCCACAGCTTTAAATATTTAAAAATTATTTCAGGTTTTAACTATATCGGAGTAATTTTAGTTCAGAAAAAAGCACTAAAAAAGGCACTAGGCACTAAAAATTTTTTTTGGCGTTTTAATTTTCAAAAAGCACTAAATGTAGTGCTTAAAGCACCAAGTTGGCAACTATGCCTGTAGTTCTGTTGGAGTTTTTCTGGTGACTGGTGCTGGTGATTCCATGCATCACCAGTCAATTCGCTTGCGACAGGTAATGCGACGCTCGTATTGAAAATATCACATACTAGCGATTTTATGCATTACTGGTCGTTAGGCAATACGCTAGCGATTAGTAATCGTCACTTGTGTACCAGGTAATCGCTAGCGAAAGGAAAAACCACGCGCACCCTCTCGGTACGCTTCAATGACATTGCCATGTTGATTTCGTTAGCCAAAGGAATTGGTGTCGCAAATTTTGTCGCTAGTACCCAGCCGGGTACCACTAACGATTTCGCTGACCCGCCAGTAGTGAGTACTGGTCACCCGATATTAGCGATACCAATTCCTTTGCCTAACGAATTTAACATGGCAATGTCATTGAAGCGTACCGAGCGGTGCGCGCGGTTTGTCCTTTCGCTAGCGATAACCTGGTGAAAAAGTGACGGTTGCTAATAGCTAGCGCATTGCCTAACGACCAGTAATGCATAAAATCGCTAGTATGTGATATTTTCAATACGAGCGTCGCATTACCTGTCGCAAACGAATTGACTGGTGATGCATGCAATCACCAGCACCTGTCACCAGCAAAACTCCAGCAGAACTACAGGGAATGAATTAGGCACACTAACACATTCTCACTTCTAGCGAACGCTTGTTTGTGGTAGTGCCCACCTCTGATATGGACGAACGAACATTACCTTACGCTGCAAGATTTGTTGCGATGATTCTTGTGAGGTACAAGCAGTGTTGCCAAACATGGGCTTTTCTTTCCATAACTGGTACGTTTTTTTCCATTTGGTAGGTTGGTAGGATAGATTGGATTTTGGTAGGTTCCGCGACAATAATAGTTATTTGCGAAAAATATAAAATATGTATCTTCAAACACTTTAACAACTTTGTTTACACGAATATTTCACCGGTGAAGTCCACCATTGTCCACCATTGTCGATCTGACAGAGACTTTATTGTAAGACTTGAGGAATATCACCAAAATTGACCTATTGAACTTTCAATATGGTAGTAAGACCCGTTGTCACATATCAGTGCCGGATGACCAAAAGCTACGCAAGTAAAGGAGGTTTTCACCTTTAGCAAGCTGCACCGACTGGTCCGCGTGGCCATTACAGGAGCTATGGGCACCTGTCCAACGGATGCCATTCGCGTCATCACAGGCGTTTTTCTTTTGTCTATCCTGTTTGAAAGAGGCCTGCACTAGCGCCCTACGACTGCCTAATATGATCAACAAGAAAATTTGGGATCTTCGAGGTCATTTGGAGGTTCCATTACTGGATAATCCCGAGTTATCTTTCTATAAACCCTACAAGATCAGAACTCCTGAAAGGGACTGCTGTGAAGCGATAATAACTACGATTGACAAAAGGTCCCAAGTATGGTATACCGACGGATCAAAGATGAATGAAGAGAGTACTGGGGCAGGCGTATTTGGACCAAAATTCCAGAAAGTTTGCCAATTTACGCATACCCAACTATATTCCAGGCAAAATTCTTCGCAATCGTGGTCTGTGTAGAAGGACAAATGGGGCCAAATTAAATATTATGTCGGATATTCAGGCAAGTTAAACGCTTTAGACTCTTTTAAAACGGCATCTGGCTTGTGGATAGCTGTAAAACTCTTTTGAACCAATTGAAAGCCAACTATAACGTAACGCTGTGTGGGGTTCCGGGACATGAAGGGTTTGAAGGCAACGAAAGCTGACTGTCTCGCAAAGCGTGGAGCCCAAACGCACTTGCATGGTTCCTAGCCTTTAGTGAGCTGGTGGAGGAAACTCCAGAGCATATTCTATGTGACTGCCTACGTATCATAAATACCAGACTGATACACTGATAAAAACTTAAATAAAATTTTGGTAGGTTTTGGTTGATTTTGGTAGGAAATTTTGGTAGGAGAAAAATTTGTCTGTGGCAACACTGAGTACAAGTGCTTGTATCAAACGTAACAATACGAAAGATACGGGTGTTGATAGGATTAGTAACGAATACATACGGGTATCCGAATTTTCGTTACTTTTACAGCTCTAGATGAGGGACACCGCCTTGTCGTCGTATTCATTTGTCGTCTCGAATTCACGTGTCATATCATCTTCCTTCAATAATGGCTACAGGGCTTCGTCGGCTTTCAGTCACCGTTCATGAGCCTTCCGGAGACGTTGCAGGAATATATTCATTTCTTGCCGTCTTGCCGACTCCTCCAAGGTGTTTTTTAAGAACTCGTTGATGCTATTATACAATTTTGTAAATTGGGTTCGGCAAGTGGCGCGGTATGTGGCGTTAGAGCTGCAAAACTATCGATGGCACTATCGATAGTATCGATGCCACTATCGATAGTATCGACAGTTTCAATTTTTCACTATTATGGATGAATGGTTGTCACTATCGCGATACTATCGGCAATCTTTTCTCATCGCTTTTTTATTTCATTATTGGATGCGAGGTATAATTCCCACTTAAAGAATTCGTAATTATTTTTTTGCGATCGTGCATGTATGTAGGTATATACCAACTATGTTAGACAATTTTTGTATATGTAGCAAATAAGCAACACCTTCAACAAAAAAAATTAGCAAAAATCAACGGTAACCCCTGGGTACTTCAAATTTACACCTTATACTAAAATTTAACGGCCTACAAAAGTACATACTAAATTTTTTTATAATAAATATAGTTAAAAACTACATTTTGATGCAAATTGTTCGAATTTTCCAATTTTTTTTTAAACGTTTAAATATTGACTTGCATGGTTTTTGTTAAATAACGAACTACATATACTTTCATAAAAAAATAATAAACATTAAATAAACAAATCAAGATTCTATTTATGTTTTTGCCGATGCATTTATACTTTTTTAGATTTTTGGCTGGCAAAATCGAAGACCTTGATATCATACAACTGACTTTCTAATGATAAAAAATGAATTGAAATGCATTGTTTTTGTTGTTTAAAATATCTAACTTTGTTATGTTTAATAAATCACACTAAAATAGCGTCTTAAGCTAGCCTTCATATTTTTTCTACTAATTTTACCATGATCAATATAATTAATGCCGTAGTAAGGACCTCATATTTTGTCTCTTAAGATAACACTATGTAACAAGGTTTTTGTCCCTGGGTTGTAATTGTTATTTCCTAGTCAGTTAGGTCCCAAAAGTATAGAAAACAGCTATTGTCGCAAGATAACTTTGCTTTTGTGACCATGGCAGCGCATGGCATGGGTCTTATAAAGCAATTCGTCAAAGCTCTCGACAAAAATTCTTCAGCGTTCAAGTACCTACAAGACTTGTTCCCTAAGCGCTCTGAGGCGAAAGTTACAGCCGGTATCTTCGTTGGACCACAAATAAAGAAAATCTTCGAGTCTGAGGAATTCCCCAAGAAGCTCACTCGTTAAAGTCACATGTCAGAGGAAGCGTCACGAAAGCAAAGTTTCCGAGGAATATTAGGTGGTTTCCATACTTTTAAGGCATAACAGACTAGGAAATAACAATCACATCCCAAGGACTGAGAAATTTTTTTTTTTTGTTACTTAGTGTAATGCATCTCTTACCGATAGTATCGAATGGTGAGGCCCAAAACTATCGAAAATATCGATAGTCCAATTATCGATAATTTTGCAGATCTATGTGGCGTCCATCTTCGTGCTCATAAAATGCTTAAATTTCAACTTAATGAGGATGAGCCAACCCTAACCGCCAAATTAACGTAAGCGAAATTTTTTTAATTTTATTTTTGATGCAGAAATGCATCTAGATGCTCAATGAATATTTCTGCATCAAAAACAAAATTTTACGCTTACCTTATTTTGGCGGTTAGGGCGCGATATAATCCCAGTCGCCAAAAGTAGTAATGCATTACATGCGTGATAAATAATATACTATATTTTTTATGAGTTCTCTATTATATTACTGCTAATTATGTAACCAGCATTCCAATGTATTCAAAAATTTAAAAAATTTCATGTTAAAACATATTGATTTTTCGATATTAGGTAATGCAAAATTGAATGCCCCAGTTTTCTTAGGACATCGCCCGGGGGAAAAAAATGCATTTGCGAATGTGAAAAGGGTAGTTTTACAGATTATTTTTTCGATTACTATGCATTACATTTCCCCACTGGGATGAAATAACTACCCTGCAGGAAATTTAATTAGTTTGAAAGTAATTTATAAACTACTTCATTTTCAATGATAACTAATTGAAATTCTCACTATTTTACCTGCAACGAACTTATTTATTTAACATGGCGATGTCCTAGAAAGCAGCCAATTGCCTTTTCCTGCATGTGTTTTCCACTACTTTAAAATGAATTTGGCTTAAACAACTTCAAATTCAGTATGTTTCGTTTAAATACGCTTTCGTTCTGCACTTCACAGATGCCTTTTCATAACTAAGAAAAACCGAAATTAAAAATTTTAAATCAAATGAGATTTGAACATGGACATTCTTGGCTGCGACCGATTGTAGCAAACATCTTTGCACGCTCAGCTACAGCCAGACATGTAAATGTGCTTTCAAATATTCAGGCCCCTATTGTGAGTGTCGACTGGCAGTAGAATAGAATTTGGTCGATCGAGTCGATCATCTTTTATTTTGCTATTGTGTAACTTGATCGATAAAAATTTGTACTATTGTGAATGGTTGACGGAATTGTAAACAGTTGTTTGTTTGTTTACATTTGTTTCTTTAATGTTTCATTTACATCATTTTTAAAATAATTGCTTTTATTATAAAATTAAAAAAATGGACACAGTTGAAATATGGTTTAGTGATGAGGAAGATGATGTGGAAGCTAATAGATTAGTAGAGTTGGCTAAAGCAAGGAGGAAAATGCGAGATTCGTCGGATCCCTTGGAGTTGGAAGATGAAGTGTATGTACATATGTAAATTTTATGAATAGAAGTTGCGCTCCCGATGCTTCACGTTTTTAGGTTTTACAGGATTTACAGGAAAAGCTGTTTTCCTCATTAATAAACTTTATGGAAATTTAAGAAATACGGTACCGTTTAGTTATTTGTATAATGATGTTGGGTATTTGTGTCCAAACGCGTGACCCGAGTTTTAAAACTTTAACATACAAGTGTAGTGAAAGAATTAAACTTTAATTTAAAATAAAGATTTAAAATTTCTAGTGCTCGGAATATTAATAAAAATTAATAAATATGCAGTTTTTTGGAAACTTTGATGTTGGTTCTGCGCAAAAACACTGTGGATGGCGTAGCGGGAGTTATATGCACAAGAAATATTGTATATCTTTCACAAAAGAGGCGAAGCTTCCACCCCTACTCTTTCCGGAATTGCCTTTGCCTATGTCCTCACTTTCCTGCATCAGCTCGACAAACCGCGCAAGTTGCCTTTTGTTGCTTACAAATTTTGATCTGTAATTCAGACACATATGTACATACATATGTATATTTCACAATTTTTTACAACATCCAATTCAATTGACTTACTTTTTATCCATTATTGTACCACTTTCTTATGTAAATTTTATAAACGCAAACACCAACGACTAAAAAACAGCAATAGAAGGATGCGCGATTAAAAAGTATTCGCAGTCTCTAATTGAGCGACTAAGCGACACTCACCAACGGGAAATGTTATATCGGTCAAAAACAAGTTATACGTGTCCCGGCGTTTCGCTAGGTCACGTCTAGGAATCGAGATATATATATAACTATCATATACGGGAAATTGTCACCTTTGGTGGTCTTTTTTTGACATAACTCGAGAACCACTAGTCCGATTTTGCTCAAACAAATTTAAAAATTACAATTCCTTTAATCTGTTCATGTAACGTTTTTCTATATAATCAACAGTTTTGCCGGTAAAAATAAGTGTATGAAGAAAAAAAATATTTTTCGCCTAAAATATTAATTTTTTTTAAAACTGTTGATTATATAGAAAAACATTATATGAACAGATTAAAGGAATTGTAATTTTTAATTTTTTTAAATTTGTTTGAGCAAAATTGGACTAGTGGTTCTCGAGTTATGTCAAAAAAAGACCACCAAAGGTGACAATTTCCCCTATATGATAGTTATATATATATCTCGATTCCTAGACGTGACCCAGCGAAACGCCGGGACACGTATAACTTCTTTTTTTACCGATATAACTTTCCCCGGTAGTTTGAACCCTTCCCGATCACTGACCCCTACCATTTGTCTCACAGTGTAATCGATAATCGCTTAATAGTCGTTCATCTACTGCCAGTCGACACTCGCAATAGGGGTGTCAGTTTGAATTGTGTGCAAGCAGCAAGACGACTATCCGACTCTGCATTTAATTTCAACTACTTTAAAATGAATTTGGTTTACACAAAGTCAGTATGTTTCTTTTGATACGCTTGCGTTTTCGACTTCACAGACACCAATTTTTTTCTTGAGCAAAAAGAGTATACAAATTCGAAACATTTAATCATTTCATTTATTTTAAAGTAGTATTTCAATAAGTTGTTTAAAAAAAAAGTCACTTGTTTCCGTCAGCTTACTGTGTGCTGTCGCTGTGAAAGTTCATTTAGTACTAAATTCAAGTTAAATGAATACAACACAACTAGGTGTATGATTACGTTAAAAGATGTAATGAAAAATATAACAGGGCTTATATTAAGAGAAAAAAGGAAAGAGAGAACATACGAAAATTCGAAATGATTACTCAAATACATATTCATATTAAGACATAGGGCCCTATTGCGAGTGTCGACTGGCAGTAGAATAGAAATTTGTCGATCGAGTCTATCATCTTTTATTTTGCTATTGTGTAACTTGATCGATAAAAATTTGCGCTATTGTGAATGGCTGACTGAATTGTAAACAGCTGTTTCTTTGTTTACATTTGTTTCTTTAGTGGTTCATTTACATCATTTTTAAAGTAATTGCTTTTATTACAAAATAAAAAAAATGGACTTAGTTGAAATATGGTTTAGTGATGAAGGAAGTTGATGTGGAAGCTAATAGATTAGTAGAGTTGGCTAAAGCAAGGAGGGAATTGCGAGATTCGTCGGAGCCCTTGGAGTTGGAAGATGAAGTGTATGTACATATGTATGTAAATTTTATGAATAGAAGTTGCATTCCCGATGCTTCACGTTTTTAGGTTTTACAGGATTTGCAGGAAAAGCTGTTTTCCTCATTAATAAACTTTATGGAAGTTTAAGAAATACGGTGCGGTTTAGTTATTTGTATAATGATGTTGGGTATTTGTGTCCAAACGCGTGACCCGATTTTAAAAACTTTAACATACACGTGTAGTGAAAGAATCAAACTTTGATTTAAAATAAAGATTTCTAATTTCCGAGCACTAGTTAATTAAAAATTATGCAGTTTTTTTTAACTTTGCTGTTGATTCTGCGCAAAAACACTGTGGATGGCGTAGCCGGAGTTATATGCACAAGAAGTATTGTATATCTTTCACAATAGAAGCGGAGCTTCCTCCCCTACTCTTTCCGGAAATTCCTTTGCATATGTCCTCACTCCCCTGCATCAAAACAACCAACCGCGCAACTTGCCTTTTGTTGCTTACAATTTTTGACCTGTAATTCAGACACATACATACATATGTATATTTCAAAATTTTTTACAACTTCTAGTTCAATTGACTTACTTTTTATGCATTATAGTACCACTTTCTTACGTAAATTTTATAAACGCAAACTCCAACGACTGAAAAATAGCAATAGAAGGATGAGCGATTAAAAAGTATTCACAGTCGCTAATTGAGCGACTAAGCGACACTCGCAATAGCATCGTTAATCGATAATCGCTTAATAGTCGTTTATCTACTGCCAGTCGACATTCGCAATAGGGGTGATATTTTCAACAATACATATGGGAGGTTCCATGGGAAAGTGGACCTCAGTGCGAAAATTATTTTCTTTATAAAACTAACAAACGTGTGGATAAGACATTTGTACGTTTTGAAATCAAGTTCTAAGTAAATTTTTTGATTTAGTTTAAAGAAGGTTGTGTTGAATGCACTGTCAAATAATTTGGGATTCATAATTGAAGTGGTTGGTAAGAAAAATATTTAGTAGAACTCATCTGCTTTTAATAAAGTTGTGGTAAACATTAAATTTTTTGAGTGCTTAATCTATATTATGCGTTATTATTAAGCAGTCTTGAACTTGTCCAACCCGTGAAAAGAAAGGTAAAAGTCGTTATATTTAATTACAGAAGTTGAGGTTGTGTTTCGTGTTTGTTACATAATGTTAGAAATTCATTGCAAATATTTATCACAAACACCACCCGTGACAGCTATGTGTTGGACAGTTGTCAGAGGTAGTTTTACAGGGCCGATACGCTTAATTTGTTTGTTGGGGTGACGCAGGGGAGGAGGGGGGATGCGTGGACTCGTCCATTATCTATATACCCTTGTGGTCAGCTGATTAAGTTAAGTTATATTTTGACCAGTTTTGCTTTTCTATTTTGTTAATCTAATGTTTATAGTTTCTTTTTATAAATGTCTAGCACATTACCTAATCAGAACTACATAAATCCACAATTCAAGCTTCTTACAAAAATTATAAAAATTCAACAAACTTTAACAATTACACCCAAAAACTTTAAGCTTTTTGTTTAGAATTTTTAGGTATGCAGTTTTGTAGTTCATTAAATTTAAGTAGGTAAAAATGAAAATTTCAAGACGCTAGGAAATCTCGTTCATTTTTAATAATTTTTTTGGCTGACGGTTCTAAGCATATTCTTTTATATAAAAGGCACCATTCTAAGATAAAACCTGAGTGAATTCAACCCCTACTTGGCTTCTTATATTTTTTAATAACTAATATTTATATATGGACACTAAAGGAAATTCGGATTTTTTTATATAATAAAACCATAATTTTTTTTGTAGTTTTTGCTTTGTTTGTGTTCCTGGTTCTATGTTTTATTATAAGACATCAAGTTCACACAGAAAAGTGAAATAAATTCGCAGAGTTTCCGTAAAATATATCTGCTCCAAAAAGCAGGTTTTTTTTTGTCCCACCCGTGACAGAAGAAATAAATCTGATTTTTCCCATATAAAAGTAAGCTGGAATTTTATTCGTACTTTGTAATAACTCTTAAAATAGTCAATTAGGTGTAGCTTTATTAAAATATAGAATTGTAGAGAACTTTATAATTAAATTTAAACAAGAAATAAAATTTTTTCTGTACAAATGTCCAACCCGTGACGGTGGAATCGCCCATATATGATATGATTAGCGGTGCCACGCCTCTTTGCCAAAAATTTTATGAAAAAGGAATTTTTTTCTTAAGAGCCATTGTATATACAAATTTTGAGTAAATATTGATGAATTCCTTAGCCACACTGCTTAAAAAATCTGAAAGTCCGGTACATACGCAATTATAAATTTAAGGCAGCGTTTTTTTTTAAATTGCTTAACTTCGACAATTTTTATGAATTTTAGACCATATTTGGCAACTTTCATAGAAATTTTTTGAAATTAGCGATGGTTAAAGTTGAAAAAATTAAGAAATGTAGTTTTTTTAATTTTACTCGATGAAAACTAAGTCCTACAATATGTTTATTGTTATACATAATTTTAAATATCTATAAATCCATATACGTAATACTTCTATATTGCTAGTACAATATGGGTGCAATGTGTTTTCAGTTCGAAATCAGAGCAAGACAGCCTATGGCGATTTTTGTGATTGCAGAAGTCTACGAGTATATGACACATTCTTTTTCATATCGGACACCAAATTTAGTGTCACACTTTCGATTGGTTTACATTTTTTTTATGAGTTCTATACATGAAATAAGCTGACACGTGCTCGAGAAATTTTTTTTTCGCTTTTTTCTTTGGAGATATGATCTGTCAAAGTTTGCATTTTTTCGTGATTCTGACTAATTATGTACTTCGTTATATCTCGGGTTCTGCTTATCGTACAGACTTCATCATAATGTCGTTTTATAGCTAAAAAAACGGGCTTAATATTTCTGTATATAAGATGGTCAAGATTGTCCTAAGGCTAACTTAGCTATTAACAGTTGAACTTTTTGAAGTTGATCTGCAAAGTGAAGACCAGTAAATTAGGGATTTAAATTATACCATCGTCATCCTTGTTTAATTCTCTATAAAAAATGTGGTTAAAAAAAATCGGGGTTTTTCGAGAACTATTTTTAAAATATTTTTCTCTATAATGTGAGAACCAAATATTTTTTGTAATTTGTTTTCGAAAACTTATGTTGAGATATATTTAATATAACTAATTTAGTTTTGAACTTTTATAAAGAGGGCGTGTGTCAATATATAAATTTATTATGCTTTCGAAAAGTTGCAGTCTGTGATCATTTAACAAGCTATCGTTAGTAAAGAACATTTCAAACTTAACATGATCATCCATAAATTTGTTTTTAAATGTTACTCCAATACATTTTGAAATTTCATTTATTAACTGAAGCTTAATGTTGACTTGACCAAGTTTATTTGCATTTCGCCGAATAGTGAATGGGATATAAAAGGACCTCTGTTTTTTAATTGTGATAACTGAGAAATTTCATCGTCAACAAGTTGGTCTTTACAAGTAACGAAATGTAATTTCAAATGCGCTTTCCATGCTACGAATCCTACGAATGTTGGCGACAATTCGGGCGGCAGCTTTAGCTGGCAGTTGGTGTTGTTATCAAGGAGAGTAGTTTTGGGACCAATGCGAAGAATAATATATTGCGAAACCACTCATAAAATAAACGCTTGGACGATCTTGCTCACTACCGAAAGGTAGTGCCAACCAAATTATAGCTTTGAATCCTTAGAAACTTTTGAGGTGCTGACATTCGCAGGTGCATGCCGTTGTTTCACCCACAATTTGTGCGAGAATTTTCTGCCTCCGTTTGACAGCTGCTTGTGGTTGAGATTCTTCTGGCAGCAGCCGCATGCAAAGTCGGCACACAGAACGCAACACACCACTCTCTGCTAGCACACAGCGCTCTGGGCCGTCTTCTGCACCGCATGTTGTTCAATTACGTTTCAGTGATATATTCCGTAAACTTTGGCAAGTAGTTTACACTTGCCGTGGAAAATACAAATGTATTTCTATGTTCGAAGATTTCATCTTCTTTTACGTGAGCTGTCAAAAACGTCAAGGAGAAGGTGTGTGTGCTATATAACGTACGACATTATCAACTAGGGATGTTACTTTTTTTTGCGTTTTACGATCCCGAGACTTTCGGGATACCGTTATCACAATCCCGGGATCCCGGGATAAGTCCCGGAATTTAGATATTCATTACTTTTCAACAACTTAAATCGAAAAAATTGCTTCTACCTCTCCTACCATAAAATAAATATTAAATAAATGGGTTTGGCACCTACTTTTTTATTTAGAGTGGCGTTTTTATTTATTCTCTCTGACGTCAGGATTTATTTTAAAGGACTTTGTAATTTCAAAGATATTAAAAAATTATTTAAAAAATTCAATGCAATATAGAATAAAAATATGGGTACCAAATGAAACAAGAAATTTCTTTAGAGTTAAAAAAAAAATACAAATTTTTGGATTCACCAGGACGACTAGGTAATCTTTTAAAGTGATAAAGTTAGAAGGACTTATTTTAAAGGACTTTGTAATTTCAATGATATGATTCAAGTAAAATAAAAATATAGGTAACAAATGAAAGAGGAAATTTCTCTAGAATTAAAAAAAAACTCAAATTTTTTGAATTCACAAGGGCAAATAGGTAATTTTTTAAGCCTATAAAGTTAGAAGGACGAAATTCGAAACAAATATTGCGAAATTTTAAGGATAAAATTTTAAAAGGAAATTTTCAATATTAACCAGTCCTTATGCACCAACACATTTAATCTGACTAAATTCTACAGAGTTTCCTCCTTAATTTGATACCCATACTTCTCTAAGCACATATCACTGAAATGTTTAAATCATTTTTGAATTACTGACGTCAAAGTGAAAAACTAAAAACTTAATTTTACAATATACATTAATTTTACTATCGCACGGTGTTATATGAATAACGAGCTAGACATTTATAAAAAAAATATTTATCTACATATGTACATATATATAAAATAATAGCCGTTTTCGTTGTTCGGAGTTAACTCAAAAACTACTGCATAGATTTCAGTCAAATTTTCTTAGGTTATACCTTGCATATATGGTCCTATTATAGGCTATTAGAAAACACGGTAGGTGGAGCTGGGGTCTAGTTATTTATAAAAATCGTATTTCTTTTAAATTCAAAATGTAAGCTTCCAGCGTGATGGCAAACACGCTTACGCTATAAAAGTCATATTTATGAACCGATTTCTTTCAAATTCAAAAGGTATAGTTTCAGCATAATGGAATATACGTTTACCAAAAACGGAGCCGCTAGATGGCATGATGAAAAAGCACTTGCGAAAAACGGCGGGTCCGTTGTTTAGGTGGTGCTAGAGTCGAGCTATTTATAAAAGCCGTATTTATGAACCCATTTTGTTAATACACATTCCAAACGTATACAGCCTTATCATGAGTTTCATCTTCCCTGAACCGGTTCACTTTTCGCTTTTGGTTTCCATGTACTTACTATGGGGAAATCAAAGTTTTCGCATGATTTTTTTTTTTCGGACGAAACTCGGGATAAGGAAGATTACATATGTACATAAAATGATAGCCATTGCCGTTTTTCAGACTAAACTCAATAACTACTCAATAGAGCCCAGTCAAGTTGTCGGAGGTTAAACGCATTACATCGAAAGGGATTAGTATTCCACATAGGATCACAGCGCTACTATTCTTGGCATATGTGTGAGGAGGATTCCGGTTTTTAGTCTTCAATTTAAACTAAAAATGTTTACTTTACAGATTAATAATAATAATAGATTGGCGCTTACACATATGTTAGTGTTTGGCCGAGCTTCTCCTCCGATTTGTGGAGTGCGCCTTGAAGCTGTCTCACAAAGCGGAGGGACCTACAGTTTTACGCCGACTCCGAACGGCGATTGTATTTTTATGAGAAGCTGTTTTTGCCTACCGAGGGACGACCGCTGTTAAGAAAAAACCTTTTTTTTCTATATTTTTGCGATGTTGCTTTCACCAGGGTTTGAACCCAGGTGCTGCGGAGTGGAAGCGCGCACTGCTTACCACTACACCACAGCGGCCGACTTTACAGATTGCTTTTGCTTTTAAACGATATTTTTGAATTGGCCAACGCAAAAGATCTTATTAGGAGCCGCGAAGCAAGCGGGCATTTGCTAGTTATTTAATAAAAAAATAAATATAGCCAATACTGGCCAAGAAAAGTAGTTCCTATTATTGACATTAGTGCAAGTTACAAATTCCAAAAATCCTGGGATTATTTACCAAGAATCCCAGGATTTTCGGAACCTAAAAAAGGTATTTCAGGATCCCTGGATTAACATTCCCATTATCAACATATGTGGAAAGACGCCGGAGGGGGCACTTAATATTTTTAGATTGTCAAACGCGCAATTCCCACCCTGAAATTTCTTTTATTTCATGTCGAACTAAAAGACGTTTTTAGGCACTTTTTAATTGGTCCGAATTAGAGTTATTGTTAAACCCACCTCATACACGAATAGCGCAAAAAAAAGTCTGTAGAAAATCCTGAGAAAGCTTATATGTCAGCAAATAGGATTCGCCTAACATCTTCAGTTTCGTGTATAACCCTAATATATTTCTTAGATCAATTTTTAGTCCGATAAACCCAGTTTTCCTAAAAGTTCTTATAAGAGGATTGTCGCTAAAATCATGCAAGAATAATACATATTTTTCAAATCGTTCCGTATGTAATTTTAATTTAAAAGTCTCATGTATTAAAGGCGTGTCAAACTCTTTCCAATGTCGTTAAAACTACGACAAAATTCCGCGGTGGCTTCACCGCCTTAAAACCGTTTATTGATTTTAGGGGCTGGCATAATATTTTCTACAAATCGTAGGGAATTAAGCACTTGTATAGCCAGTTTTAGGTTCATTATGCTATTTTTGTAACAACTGTGTTTCATTGTCAATTTATTAGCTGCCCTAAGTCCTTCCCGTTTTTGAAGTTCATGTAAATCAACTAAAAACTTCCATTTGATAAGTTTTCCATTGGCCAACTTTAAAACCTATTTGTCGCCTAGACAATTTCGCACCAGCTTTATTATGTGACAAAAATAAAAAAATAATAATATTTTTCCTTTTGTGGTTGGATTTATAAAAGTAAGATCAAATTTTGGGCCATACGTGAAATTTGCTCCTACGCTTATACACATGGCTACATAGAGAAAAAGGGTTAGTTTCGACAACTAAAGATATTTAGTTCCCGATTTTTGACAATACTTGGGAACTGTGACCAAGGATTGGGAACTATTACCATGGTTGTACCAAATCATTAATTTAGTTGAAGGGTTTGGTAAATACTAATAAATATTTTTTTAAGCATATTTCTACAAATTCCAGGTGACAGGTAATAAGATCAACGGAAATAAGGTCAATTGACTTCATTTCCCACCCTGGTGCGAAATAAAGTCAATTGACATTATTACCTTTTTAAAAACGAAATAAAATCAATTGACATTATTTCTCTTTCAAACATTAAACTTGCTTAGCTTCGCGGCGGCCCGCGTCAGCGCGCCACACCGCGTCACGCTACGCCGCGGGCCCCCCGGCCCCCCTCCCCGTCTCCCGACGTGCTGTAGCGCAGGTAGATTAATTTTTTGTATACGTTGAAATAAAATTTTTATATATTTTAAACATCGAGGGCTTATATTCAATAATACCCCCTATCTGCGCACTTTTCACAAAGATGAGATGAGGATATAAAAATTCACCTAAGCTTTAACTGTCATCAGTGATATTAATGCTACCTTATATAACGACAGGTAATAAGTCCCAGATGGTTTCTAAAATCAGAAATTAGTTTTTGTGCAAATTCCAGATAGAGGGTATTAATGAATTCAAGCCCTCGATATTTCACATTTTTATATTTGTAAGTTATTGGAAGCAGGGATGCCAACTTGGCTCAAACCGTGCCATTTGTTCCTATTTTATTTCAAACGGCACTTAATTTTTCAATTTGGCACAAAATGCCAAAATGGCACTTTTGTAAAAAAAATAACATTTAAATACATTTTTGTGAAATACTTTGCGTGCACTTCTTTTTCTCAAATAAAATTTTCTAATTTATAAAGGCTATTCAACTGGTTTATCTTATTTTATCATTGCACTTTTGTTTTGAAAATGAGCCTTTATTTTATTGCTAAATGTGAATGATTAAAAGGAATTACACCTTTTTTGGCACTTTTATTTTTCTATTTGGCACATTTTGGCACTTTTTTTATCCTCAATATGGCACCTCAAAACTAAGGAGAGTTGGCAGCCCTGATTGGAAGATTTCTGCTGTGTTTTGAGGCAACAACTTGTCTGCAGTAAAAAAGCATATAATTTGTGTTTCAAAAGTGTGTGAAAACCAATCCATTAACTTATATGATCTCGGTTCCGATATTAAATAATCAATAATTGTTTATACCCGCATTTTGGCACATTGGCTCGTTGAATGTGCCATCTAATAAATAGTGTCGTCGTTCTCCTTAGCTGCTTTTAAATGACTGCTGGCGGAGACATAAATACAGTGTAAGAAAATTCTTTTTCTAGAATTGTTTCCTTATAGAAAGGTTGGGTTCTTTTCCACCTTAGACATTCCGAATTCGTTCAAAATATGCTAATTTAAAACACAGAATTCTTTCAGTGCTCCTCCGGGGTTTTTGGACATGTTCGCTTTATTTTTGTAGAAACGAAAAATGTTTTGCATGTTATGGATCATTTCTCCACTCTTTCTTCAAATATTTCTCGTATTCCAGCTGTACGCAGGCGTTTAGTTTTTCGCATCGTGTTTTTACATATTCGTAATTTATATTCTTTTTTTAATAGAATCAATTGGAGGTAGTTCATGATTGTGTGTGGATTAATATCACAACACTGAGGATTTGGCAAAAGCCTTTTTCATCTATTAAAAAACAACACTTACGGGGCAATATTTATTGTAAGAACAACATTTTTTTCTATGTATCGACATACTTTAAGCATTGTTGACGCTATTTCCATTTGAATGAGGAAATAGCGTCAATGACTTTATTTCCAAATTTTTGTTGACTTTATTTCGCTTTTGAAAAGGTAATAATGTCAATTGACTTTATTTCGCACCAGGGTGGGAAATAAAGTCAATTGACCTTATTTCCATTGACCTTATTACCTGTCACCAAATTCCATTCAACTTAACGTATGGTTCATAAAAGGATGTCATTAAGCTCTGCTAATACAGATAAGCTTTCTTTCAACACATGGCTTAGTCATAGTTACCAAATCTTAGATGAGGCAACCGCGATTTGGTTTGAGAGCGGAACATATTCATGCTTGTGAGCAGCGTTGCCGTTTTGGTAAAATTGGTAGCTTCATTCTCCGTTGGTAGCTTGGTTGGTTTGATGAAGTTTTTGGTAGGCAAAATTGTTTTGAAAATACAACCAACCTGAACATTAAAATTTGCTTGTTTAATATAAGTTTACACGTTCAAAACACTGCTTTCACTTTGCTTACACGTATAAGATTTCTTTATTTTTTCTATATTTTATTAAGCAGACAATTTTCTGCAAATAAAAACTCACTTCCCAAAGCTATGACCGTTTAGCTGTTGAAATTAACGAGAAATTACCTATTGTCTTGAAAGAAAAATTGGTGATAGGCAATTTGCAAAGTGTGACTGTATTGGTAAAAAAGGGTGGGTGTATGCAAATTGAATCAAATTTGGAAATGTCTGCTTTGGTTTTTTCGCACCAAAAAAAAAAATTGTATATGCATTGAATCAATCTCAAAGATATTTACATATTTTACAAACGTTTTTTATCCAATAACTTAACTATTTTATTTAAAGGCCCGAATTTCTTTTGTTTAATCTTAAAGATTTGTGTGAATAATTAACCAATAATGAAAACAATATTATGTGTAGCTTTAATTTTTACTGCTAATTTATGTAGCTAAAAACCCCGCAAACTCGAGAAATCTCGTTTTAATGAAGAACGAATTTTGGTAGTTTGGAAACTGATTTGGTAGGCTTTTTGGTACCTAAAAATATTTTCAAGTGGCAACACTGCTTGTCAGCCACCCCTAAATAATGCTCACCGCTCTCTGAGCACATGTGTGTGTCACATACGAAGAGCTCCAGCTAAGCAATGAACACAGTCTCACTTATTGAATCGTTTGAATGCGCAAGTATGCCGACCATTGCATAAAAACTACCCTCCAGTACTGCTGGAGTCAATCGCTACTTTTGAACCGCTACTGCACCGACTCCTAGGTAAGTAGCTACTCTATTAACCCGTGGTAGTGCTCATGGTAATGCAGAGTCGAACCAGTCGTAAGCAGAATAGCGAAAAACTACGACAGAGGGCGCCCATAAATCACGCAAGTGATTACTTTAGTAACTCCCGCTAGTGCAGAGAGAGCCGATGGTGACTACCGCCTAGGACAAAAGTAATCGATGAAATACACTGCAAGTACTCGGTCGGTACTTCGGTCAGCAGTCCTGTAGTCACTCCCCCGTACTGCAGGATATTCAATGAATGAGACTGTGTGCGTGGAAATCATTGCTCCGCTACCGCTCTTCGTATGTATACGGGTGAAACACGCGTGTGGTCATAGAGTGCTCAGTAAGCTATGGCATGTCTATCACTGCGCTAGGTAGAGAAAGAAAAGTGTGAGCTATGACATGCCCAGACTTGTTTGTCTCAGTTTAAGTTTTGCCATCGCCGTGAGTTGTTTCGGTGTACGCATAGTTATTTAAAAATATAAAGTTTGATGCCAACCGGGATTTCTCAGTGGATATATAATCAAATAAAACACCTCTTTGAGGTAAAATTTACGAGTGACGAAAGCTGCACTAGAAATACAAAATTTATGGTATCAATTTCGTGACGAAAATTATACGCATTTTTAACTGCCTTGGAAACGTAGGGTAAATCTTTTTTATTCATACGAATCGTTGCAAAAGTTCTGTTTTTTGTTTTATGTTTCTAGCAGTAAACGGAATTTCCCAACGTTCCGAATAAATAAAAAAAGATTTTCCGTACGTTTGAAAGGCAGTTAAAAAATGCGTATAATTTTCGTCACGAAATTGATACCATACGATGTTGCACTCGTGCTATTAAACTAATGATTTTTTCTCAAGTAGTTTTATACATATCTGTGTTCGTATGGAATGGCATTATAGTAAAGCCAGCCTTTCGACATAAGCTACTATTCCATACGAACACAGATATGTATGTAAGTAGTAGCGGCACATTGGGTGAACTAAATGCATTCATACATACATATTTATGTACAACTTTAGGTAAATACCAGGTAGGTTAAGCGAGGGTGATAAACCCATGTAGCATAGTTAAATACCATGAACGAACGAATAAAGATCACCCAGCACGGCGTGCGAGAAAAAAGTTATTTTTTTGCAGTGACGTAATTTTTTCGCCGCCATGTGAATAAAACGGAATGAAACCTGTGTGTGAATGAAAGAACCGATTAAAAAATGACGTCATCAACCATTATTTTTTTTCTCAAATGCAATTACAAATACACGGTTGCCGTGCTGGGTGATCTTGTTAATTGGTTCATGGTTAAATACTATGTACATACCTTAAAATGGGGAAGAATGTTACAATTTCGGCATGTGACTGAAAAAAAACTCTAAAATACACACAAATTGTGGTTTCCAAGACATATACGAAGTGATTAGCACAGCTGTATCCTTCAATTTGTCAACTCGCGGGAAATTCCCCGATTTGCAGGGAATTTCGGTTTAAGTGGCAATCAGGGAATGGGCGATTTTTTTCGGGGAACTGGGTATGTTATTTCTATATCTTAAAGTAACCAAATTAGACGGATATTTTAATTTTTAACCATTTGACCCTTTTTGGAGCGACATGTTGTCAATTTGAATAGCAATATCTCCACAACAAGGGTTTTCCCAGATATAAGCTATATACCACATCAAAGCTAAGGTTTTCAGCTAGACTTTTGGAAACCTAGAATAAAATCGACTGACTAGTTTTTGAGAAAATGCCCGAAATCTCTATTTACAGCAGCCCGATTTTTAGTTTTCAGGCGATAACGTTATGGCGTATTTATATTTTATAAACACGAAAGATAGCGTTAGATAGCTTGTTTGAAGACCCTTCTACTGACATCCACATCAATGACATGGACTGAGTAGTGCGGCCTCAGTGGTAGTTTAAAAAATTGCCTTTTTTCGAAATTCAGGCAGCAGCCACGCCCACACAGGCATACGAATCAAAACATCCTGGAACAAAACCTTCTTAGTTTTTTGTGTACTTTAATTCCTGAAAGTTTGAAAAAAAATTAAATGATGGTACGTACAGACGCCACATACATACCAAAGCATCTCGTAGTGGAGACACGAACCAAAACACATTTACCTCTATATCTTTCCAACTAGTGGCCGGAACTTAATATATAAGGTATAGTTTGAAAGGTATTGGCCTATAGAATAACACTAAATATGTTGGGTGTGCCCACATGCCCCCTTAAACCGGCAAAAGCAAAAAACGTTTTTTGTTTCGCAACACTTTAGCCTAATTTTTAAGAATCCGGTTAATCGTTTACGATGCTTGAATATATTTTCTGGACACACTCTGCAAGACCTTTCCTACGATATATCAAACATGTCGATTGGACGTCTGGATAAAAACTTCCAAATCTCTTGTATATATAAGCGAGTCATTTCAGCATGCTACTGTTGCTGCTATCGTCACTCGCGCGCACTGCCGTGCGCTGTGATTCATGTGAATTATAATTTGAAAGTATCTATTTAGCCACGGAAAAAGCAAAGCAGTATACTTAAACCAGTACTTCCAGCAAATATTGACCTGGGTTTTCGCACGACTATTCCTGTTTCATCGTTTCTTTTAAGGAAATTCTTACCCCCATATACATATGTATTATTTACACTAGTAACTATTTATGTAAATATGTATGTATTTTTTATGCTTAATATATGCAAATAAAAGAAGAAAGTAAACACAACCGCTGTGGTTTAGTGGTAAGGAGTGCGCGCTTCCACTCCGCAGCACCTGGGTTCAAACCCTGGTCAAAGCAACATCGCAAAAAATATAGAAAAAATATAGATAACAGCAGTCGTCCCTCGGCAGGCAAAGCTTCTCATGAAATACAATCTCCGTTCGGAGTAAGCGCATGCCACAAATCGGAGGAGAAACTCGGCCAAAGACTAACATATGTGTAAGCGCCAATCTATTATTATTATTAAACACAACAACCATCGAGTAAATTTTTATTTGTGTCAAATTGAAACTTTTTTCGAATAATAAACGGTTAGCTGATTCACGTCTACAGCAAGTTCACAAAATTAATTGAAAACTTGTATCAACCAAAGCATTGTTTATATTTGCCCAACAATGATTTTATTCAACTAACAATATTGTCCACTCAAGGTAGTCGTTTTATAATTATTAACAAATATACATTTGTCCCAACTAGAAGTCTCAATTAAATTGCAGACTTTCGTGAACTAGATATTTTTTCGCCATATCCAACTATGCCACTTGGTCACTATAACCAAATCTTGGTAATTATAACTAAACCTTTTTCTGAGTGTAGATTTGTTGGTGCACCATCAAAAGTGATAGAATATACATAAGCTCCACAGTTGTTTTATGCATGAAGAGCTTCAATAACCAAATTGGCACACTCCTCACCACGCAGAGAACGAATAAGGAAATATCCAATTGGTGTCTTCCAATGGTCATTCAAGGATATAACCATAAACACTAAAGCGCTGTTTGCGGAGGGAATAGAATCATCTCCAACGTATCCGTCGCCGATGCCCTTTGAACCCATTTCGGTCATAAATTGTTTGCTCTCTGATCGTCAAGAACAAGGTTCACCAATACGGGTTTATATACCTTAGTGCGCCTTTAGATTGCTTTTAATGCCTGCTGCGTGAAGTCTGGTGAGCCATCGACGTTCTGGTATCAATTTCTCAGTGTGTAGGGGTTTGGAAGCATATTTTTCCAAGTTTCCCGAACGTACTTATATGCTTTAGAAGAGTAAAAGTGCAGCGTCAAAGAAAAGCTTCTAATTTGCTGCAAATATCATCTTGAGCCAACAAAATCTTGTAGTCAACTCTTTTATTTTATTGGTTATGAAATCCTACATAAAAAACGTGTTTTTAAAGACGCAGTTTATACTAGGGAAGTGCCGGATAGAGATTTTGCCGGATAACCGGATTCCGGATATCCTGTAAAAAATAAGAGCCGGTAGACTGCTGCCCTTAGTAAATTTCACAATATTGTTATATTAGGGTTTTTTGTTTAGCTAGATTATCTGCTTTTTCGAGCTGAACTATCCAATACGTATTTAAGAATACAAAATGTATCCTCTGAAATCCATGTTATGATATAATCCTATATTAAAAAGATAATTTCTCCTTCTGAAACCAGGATTTATCGATTATTTTTGGTAAATAGAGAAACGTCAGAGACAAAAGATAAACAACAATGAACGCCGCTAAGAAACAACGCGTGATTAATTTTTGTTATTTTAAAATGTGATGAAAATCGAGCTAATGTGCATGGTTACATATCTTTTTGCTTCCCGAATCGCCTCGTAAGGCTTCATTGCTGCAATATTTTGTGACATACGTTTCAAAACTCATTTTCTTTTCTGACAGAAATAAAGGCGCTGGCCCAATGCAGGCTTGCTTTGCACGCCTTGCTTACTTTAATTTGCTTTGATTT
This sequence comes from Rhagoletis pomonella, assembly GCF_013731165.1. Classification (NCBI taxonomy): domain Eukaryota; kingdom Metazoa; phylum Arthropoda; class Insecta; order Diptera; family Tephritidae; genus Rhagoletis; species Rhagoletis pomonella. The sequence continues at coordinate 5,284,153 of NW_023458559.1, forward strand.
ACTTCAAAAACCCGTTTGGCCAAATGGCGGCTTGGAACGCTGTCAAAGGAATGATAATAATTATGCATACATATAAACCTATATGTACATTTATTAGAAACAAAAAACTCAAAAAAATCGATTTTTCAAGAGACGACTTACCAGTAGTTTGACATCATAAATATCGCTAGCTTTGTGTGAAAAGTTGATAAGTCTACATTTTATGAAGCCTCAAATTTTGACATAGAAAGTAAGAGAAATTAAGGACTAAGGTACTAGGTTTTATTTCTTCTCGTTTATATTCAATGAAAGATAAATTTCGTAAGTCCAAAAGAGGCCCCGAATGTGCAATAAGGTCAGAGATCGAATCCTTCTGATTTGTATGGAGTTTTGCTTTGCTTTAAACACGCAAAATGTTGTATTCAAAGTTCCTGTAAGATTAGTAAACTGAAAAACGTCGAATTCTAGTGAAATCTTCTATTGAACAGCGAGAACAGGAGAGCCAACGGCTCTGATACAAAATAATTCCAGTTTTTCTAATGATGTGGATAGCCAAACGATGGAGAAATGGAGAAATATTTACAGCTACCCATTATACCCCGACAAGAAGATCATTTAATTTGGTGGAATCATAGACGGCCGCTGTTGTTGTTGTAATTGTTGTAGCGGCTACAACAACCCCGCCAAAATCGGCTAGAATCTCATTCGTTGTCGTCAAGCCCAGCTAACGGAAGACCCAAGAAGCGTGCAGCCTCTATAGGGTCTGTCCATAGGGACAAAGGCGTCAGTTGTGCGGGGTTATCCTGGCATGCGAAGGAATGTTTCGAGTCGTGGGGTGTCTCTCCGCATGCCGGACACTCATTTGGCACATCTGCATCTAACCTGCTCAGGTATGAGTTCAACTGCTGCAGTAGCCAGAGCGAAGTTGGGCTATTGTGGTCCGAGTCTCCCGAGGCAGACGGCTCCAGAGGTTGCTTTATGAATTTCTGGACTTCGTCCGTCAGACGGCCGCTGTGGTGTAGCGGTTAGCAGTGCGCGCCAACATTCCGCAGGCCTGGGTTCAAGCCCGGTTCAACCCAACATAAAAAAAGTTGTTTTCTTATAGCGGTAGCCTATCGACAGGCAATGGCAAAACTCCGAGTGTATTTCTGCCATGAAAACAGCTTCTCATAAAAATACAATCGCCGTTTGGAGTCGGCGTAAAACTGTAGGTCCCTCCCCTTGTTTGACAACATCAATGCGCCACAAATCGGAAGAGAAGCCCGGCCAAACACTAACAAATTTTTAAGCACCAATTATTTTATTATTATAGTCGCAAAGAATCTCCAAATTTGTTTATTTTGGCAATGAATTATCTCTGCGAACCACCTTCTTCAGTGAACTGAAAAATAGTGTTTAGTGCATCGGGTGGCATTTATGTTGAAAATAGAAATGGGTTATTGGCCGGTAATGCGGAAATGCTTCTTTCATAATGAAAATTATATAAATTTTTACTCTTAATTACTAATTAGATAATATTAAATTTGATTACAAAAATTAAAAAAAAATCTGAACTAGATTTTTAAATAGAATCTTCAATAATCTAAATCCGGAAATCCGGCCGAATTTTAGCCAGTATCCGGCCGGATAGTCGGATAACAGAAAAAAGCCGGATAAGCCGGATTACGGATATCTACCGGTACGGTTGCCAGACGTACTGATTTTATCATTATTATTTTATTATTTATTTTTGAACTCTCGTACTGATTTTTTTCATTTCTTCAATCAGTACGCTAATGTCCTGATTTTTCAAAATTTGTACTGAATTTTCAATTCTGAGCATACAGATTTGTAATAGGGGTCTTCACAACGTACTTGGTACTCGGTAACTCAGTGATCGGTAATTTTTCCCCATGTTCTCTGTTTGTGTAACTTTATTTTACACAAACAAAATACTTT
>NW_023458559.1:5291069-5309225 GCF_013731165.1 Rhagoletis pomonella
GAAATCGGTATGGAGATATACGAAATCAATCGCATACCCTTGGAGAAAAATTTTAGCTATAGTAAAAAGGGGTGACATCTCCCATACAAACCGAATTTTTCATACTGCTTATCTCTGGAAATTTTTTGGTAGAGTTCTAGAGTTTTGTATGGAGATGTACGAAATAAATCGCATACTCTTGGAGAAAAATTGGAACTATTGGAAAAGGGAGCGTGGCATCTTCCATACAAACCGAATTTTTCATACTGCCTATCTTTGGAAGTGTTCATGGTAGAGTTCTGGAACTTGGTGTGGAGATATACGAAATCAATCGCACACTCATGAAGAAAGAGGGCAGCTGTTGGAAAGGAGGGCGTGGCTCCTCCCATATAAATCGAATTTTTATACCGCATATCTCTGAAAGTATTCGGTGACAGGTAATAAGGTCAATGGAAATAAGGTCAATTGACCTTTTCAAAAGCGAAATAAAGTCAACAAAAGTTTGGAAATAAAGTCATTGACGCTATTTCCCCATTCAAATGGAAATAGCGTCAACAATGCTTAAAGTACGTCGATTCATAGAAAAAAATATTGTTCTTACAATAAGCATTGCCCCGTAAGTGTTGTTTTTTAATAGATGAAAAAGGCTTTTGCCAAATCCTCAGTGTTGTGATATTAATCCACACACAATCATGAACTACCTCCAGTTGATTCTATTAAAAAAAGAATTTAAATTACGAATATGTAAAAACACGATGCGAAAAACTAAACGCCTGCGCACAGCTGGAATACGAGAAATATTTGAATAAAGAGGGGAGAAATGATCCATGACTTGCAAAACATTTTTCCTTTCTACAAAAATAAAGCGAACACTATTAAATTGAAGAAACAGTACATGTTCAAAAACCCCGGAGGAGCACTGAAAGAATTCTATGTTTTAAATTGGCATATTTTGAACGAATTCGGAATGTCTAAGGTGGAAAAGAACCCAACCTTTCTATAAGGAAGCAATTATAGAAAAAGAATTTTCTTGCACTGTGGTTATGTCTCCGCCAGCAGTCATTTAAAAGCAGCTAAGGAGAACGACGACACTATTTATTAGATGGCACATTCAACGAGCCAATGTACCAAAATGCGGGTATAAACAATTATTGATTATTTAATATCGCAACCGAGATAATATAAGTTCATTGATTGGTTTTCACACACTTTTGAAACACAAATTATATGCTTTTTTACTGCAGACAAGTTGTTGCCTCAAAACACAGCAGAAATCTTCCAATCAGGGCTGCCAACTCTCCTTAGTTATGAGGTGCCATATTTAGGATAAAAAAAGTGCCAAAAAATATAGCAATAAAATAAAGCCTCATTTTCAAAACAAAAGTGCAATGATAAAATAAGATAAACCAGTTGATTAGCCTTTATAAATTAGAAAATATGAGTTGAGAAAAAGAAGTGCACGCAAAGGATTTCACAAAAATGTATTGAAATGTTATTTTTTTTACAAAAGTGCCATTTTGGCATTTTGTGCCAAATTGAAAAATTAAGTGCCATTTGAAGTAAAATAGGAACAAATGGCACGGTTTGAGCCAAGTTGGCATCCCTGCTTCCAATAAGTTACAAATATAAAAATGTGAAATATCGAGGGCTTGAATTCATTAATACCCTCTATCTGCAATTTGCACAAAAACTAATTTGTGATTTTAGAAACCATCTGGGACTTATTACCTGTCGTTATATAAGGTAGCATTAATATCACTGATGACAGTTAAAGCTTATGTGGATTTTTATATAAGAATCTCATCTTTGTGAAAAGTGAGCAGATAGGGGTTATTATTGAATATAAGCCCTCGATGTTTAAAATATATAAAAATTTTATTTCAACGTATACAAAAAATAAATCTACCTGCGCTACAGCACGTCGGGAGACGGGGAGGGTGGCCGGGGGGCCGCGGCGTAGCATGACGTGGTGTGCGCGCCGGTCGCGCGGGGTACGCGGGGCGCGGTGTGGCGCGCTGACGCGGGCCGCCGCGAAGTTAAGCAAATTTAATGTTTGAAACAGAAATAATGTCAATTGATTTTATTTCGTTTTTAAAAAGGTAATAATGTCAATTGACTTTAGTTCGCACCAGGGTGGGAAATAAAGTCAATTGACCTTATTTCCGTTGATCTTATTACCTGTCACCAAAGTATTCATGGTACAGTACTGGAACTTCGTATGGAGATATGTATATAGTTGAAATCAATCCCATACTCATGGAGAAAATTTGGACTATTTGAAAAGGGGTGTGAGGCCTAGAAATCTACCGACCTTTAGCTATCTTTGAACGAATTTTTTTATTCTTCTGTAGGTGTGTTTGTGAGTGAAATCCTCCTAAATGGTTGTACGGATTTTAACGAAACTTTTTGTGTATTTGAGTGGGTCTCTGGATGGTTTAGTTTCACAATTTAGTCCGACAGTTGGCGCTGTAGTTGAGTTATTACTAAAAATCTTATTTATGATCCGATTTGGCTAATGTTTTACATATGTATGCAATACTATTGCAAAAACGTGCTGCCAAGTGGTGCTGAAGTCGTGCTATTACTAAAAATAGCCAAGTGAGAAAAGGGGCCGTGAAGGTCAGATTAAATCGACCTGTTGCACCATTGAGTATATCGACGGTCCTGCGTTGCAATTGGCCCAATGGATGTGATTTTCCAATATTATTATGCGTTCAAACTTTTAAGGTACAGAACAATGATTCGCACCCATTTTGAAATTGCCACCTACTATACTGTAAAGCTTCTAGGACATTCACTATAGAACCGGGTCATTGTTGCCGCCAGGGAGTGAAGAGGAAAAAATGTATTTCGCTTTGCGAATAACCGTGCTATGAAATGCCGCACAACTGGAGAATTTTAAGAACGGCTATAACACTTTCCTTAGGTTATTTAAAGCGGCAAATTACCACCAAACCTTAATCTTAGCAGACAAATGTGCCAATGAAAATCATAAATCTGAATTGTTGGTGAAAATGTTGGACCAAAAAGTTTCAATAAAACATATAAAAATTTTGGGCGGGACGAAGTTCGCCGGGTCTGCTAGTTTTCTAATAATTTTAAAATGACACAAAAAACGCCGAGATACGTAATCTTAATTCTGGATCTTAGATCACGGATCTCTATACCGTTTTCCTAGATCAGGTAAATTTCCCAAGATATTTTCATTTCAAATTCGCATTGTGAATGAAAAAAAATTCAAACTTTAACATGGAAAATGCTACTCCTGCTCATATTTCATCCAAAAAAATTCTTCGTTAGCGGCTTGATGCTTTTTTTAATGAACAGGCTTAGTACAAATCAAATTAACTTGCAAACTATCTGTTATTTTTTAAGTTCTTTTCCTGTTAAAATTTGATTTTTTCCATAAAAATTAAAATATCATGGGCAAATGACCTGATCTTGAAATAGTCCGGTCAATGTAGGCATTAGAGATTACGAAAATTCCCACCCAGCTGAAAATTGGTAGGATTGTTCAAAACACCATCATAAATGAAATCTAAAAAGTCCTCATCGATCCGATACCTGGAAAAAAAGTTACTCGGGGTCAAAGGTCACAAAAACTGTTTTTTCGCGATTTTCAGCAAAACGGTAAGTTTATCATAAAATTAGTTTAGACAAAAATTCTAGATCAGATAAATATCTATAAAAAATGTCTAAATACTTTTTTCCTAAAAAGTTGGAAGATTTGTAATCGGCATAATATATATAAGGCACTCGGCACATTACGCGCCTAATCAAAGTAGAGTAATCGTTTCATCATACCGAAACGAATGCATGACGACTCGACTTCTGCACACTTGCACGCCCTGCATAAGTCACCAGCTAATAAACACTTTCTACACATACAAAAATGTTTGGCCGTTCTTACGCAATACGCACTTCCGCAAATATTTCTGCTCCAAAATATTGCATAAACGCCTGTGGTTTAATGCAATTTGCACGAATTTTAGCACGAAATCGTTCATTTCCAATTATTTTCTATTGAATTGACAAATAAATTTCATTTCCAACACAAGAAAGTAAACAAATGACGATTTCAAAACTGCAAGCGCCTTACAATGTTGGGCGCTTCGATTCACGAAGCTTTTATGATTTGAATCGTAATCTACAGAGCTTCATTGAAATACATGGGTTCGGCATAAAAGCTTTATACTTTAGTATGCCGAAACGATTACACTACTGTGATTAGGACCTTAATGTGCGGAGTGCCTAAGTGCAACAAAGGTGGCGTGGAAACGTGTGTGTCTTGAACAATCCTACTAACTTTCAGCTGGGTGGGAATTTTTGTAACTTCACTCCTATTTTTGGTCTAAGTTGACCGGACTAATAAACAAAATACAGAATCGTAATTGACGACTCAAAGTTAAGTTGACATCTTTCTGGGTTTTTTTGTGTCATTTTAAAACTTGCGATACAGTATCATTAAACATGCGATATGTATTTAGGTTCTACTAGACTGGATAAAAAGCGTGACAGTGTTTACAATTATTTTTTCCACATCCGAGGTAATACGAGGTAACTGTGTAACCAACTCCTCTAAGCACGTCACTCTCTTTCGAAGATGTCTTTTGCTGCCTTCAGTGATCGGACTTCTACCACAATGTGGTAGATCTGCCACTTTTATAAGCATCTACCACACAAGGTCTGAAATGTACCAGATATTCGCGTTTTTGAGTAGTTTTATTTTTACTCGACATCCTTTTTTTAATTTTAAGAGCAAAAATTGTCCAACACTAAACACTATAGGGTAACAGGAATGATATAATACAAGATTCCGCATTCCCGTCGACGATGAAATTTCTCAAGTAAAAGTAAACAAATCCGAATGGGAGGATAAATAAACTGTAAAATAGTAAATTTTCTCAATAAGAAATTTTTCGACAGGAAACGTGGTTTTATTTTGTTAAATTGCAAAATATATCGCAGGTTTAATAATATAGAGATGTAATTTAAAAATCACGTTTTTGGAGAACTCAACATACAATTAATAAGTTTGATAAGGAGAATGTGATCAGCCTAACAGATAACTAAACTACCCATAAATGGTGAAGATATGTGTTTTTTCATCTATCATTTTGTATACCAACTGGATGAATTGATGAAACTTTGATTGCGTTTTCCTACAAAATTGAAATTTTGAGATAACTCTGTATATTATGAAGCGTGCGATATGTTTTATAAAAATAATTAATAGCGAAAATGTTAAAGAAAACGGGGATTTTTGTGAAAGTATTTGCAACTTTCAGTGCATATAAAGTTTCTGAGGTGTTGTTTACTTTTACTTGAGGATTGTCTAAATCGGCAAATCTCAAGTAGCATTTTCTGGCACGTGCCACACTTGTACGCTACATCGTGATGTGATAAAAAGAAAAGCTGGCAGCACACCGCTTTACACTGTCAAGGAAAAAATTGCCAAAACTCAACGCAATTTTTAGCAACTTCAATAGTTGTGTTTTCGTATTCTCCAGCAAAAAATATCCTGTAACTTGCCAATAACTAAATTTCGGAGAGTACGCCAATATTTACTCCCAATGAGTGAAATATGCAAGAAAGTACGAAAACGCAAAACCAGCAAGAAGTTGCTAGTTTTATGAACAGCTGATTAATTTGTTATTTCTCGATGCAATTTTCTTAGAAAACTAGTGTTTTCCATCTTATTTTATATTTAAATAGGTTTATTTTGTCAATTGCAACTCTAAAAGCGCCACCAACATTTATTTTCTTAATCTGATTTACAATAAGCATCATGCCATCAGCTGTTTTTCTTACTAGCAAATAGTTGCTAGTAAAAATTTATCCAGTAATAATCCAATAAAACTCGCAAGTTCAGCTGTCATATTTTCTCTCTCAATTTCCCTCTTTTGCTAGTTTCTTGCAAGTTTTTGCGTACGAAAACGACATCCAGTAAAAAACCAGTAAAATTAGTACTGGATTTACTGGATAGTGCGTACGCGAACAGGGCCAATGTTGCACTTTACTATACAAAAACTATTTAGGTGCAATTTAGGTGAAACCTTGCAAATTTTTTTTAATTTTTGTACAAATTTGATCCAAATCCTGAGATCTTCCACATTTTTTTGAAATCGACCACATTTTTTTCCAGATTGTACCACACAGAATTTTTTATAAGTCCGATCACTGGCTGTCTTGTAATCTCTTTATTATCTTATTCTTCTTTTCAATCGTACTTTTTACTAGCTTAAAAACGCGGCTTGCACGACGAGGAGTAGCAAATCGCGGATCTTTAAAGTGGCGTTTCTGTTGAAAACGGCGGCAACTGTTGGTTTACTGGCTGAAGCGGTTGGAGTAGCAGCGTTTGACAGTGGCCCACATGCGCACAGTGGGGTAATTGATGTCGATATTGGAGATTAACTCAAAAAATTAATTTCAAAGTACCAAGAAGTTTTTAGTACCAAATTAAAGTAGATAAAATTATACATCACTATGTACTCAAATATTTGCCCAAAAATCTACCGTTTTCCTGCAATATTATTTTACGCGTCGCTTTTTTCTTTTTATATGCGGGAAGTGATAAATGTGATTTAATGGGGCGTAATCTTGCTTCCGTACGAATCGAAAATCATGAAATTTTCCTATCAGTTTCTATACAAAAATTTCAAATTTTTGATTCGTACCAAAACAAGAATATGCCTCAATATCTCATATTTCCAAGCTATTTCTAAGTTTTCTTCAAAGATAAATCAAAAACGGCAATGGAACCTTCTGGTTCAGGTATTTAGGCAACACAAAGTGATCTTATTTTTTTTTACTATGGTTTTAAGTATTTTATTTTATTTTTTTATAGAAAGGATTAGAAACAAGGCGTTTTTGACTATATACGTAGACATAGTATAGTTGTGAATTAGGCGGGATCAAGCAAAAGTGTTATAGTTGCATTCTGTGAAGAAAAAAGTTGCGGCATGTACCTGCACTTTTTCAGTACATCGATTTATATAATATTTATAACCTGGTTGGTGAAATATACACGAAATTCTCGAGGTAGAACAAAACCAAATATAACAAGTGCAAACTAAGTACAAAACGTGTACGTGTTTTATTTGTCCAGAAATTTAAGCTATTCAGGGCTATCACGGAATCCATCGTAGAAAATCTACGAATTCGAATGCCTGCTATGAATACGAAAAAATTGCTATCACTGATTCCGAGTGAACTCGAAAATATCGTTGCCAGCTTCGAATGTCGATTCGAAATCAGCTTTTGCATAGGAAACAATAGACATTTATGTATGCCATTTTGCTCACGCTGCCCCAGCAGTCGCAATGGCCGAGTGAGCAAAGCACTAGACTGCCAATTGAGAGATCCGAGTTCGAGTCTGAGTCGTCGGCAGTGGAGCTTTTTTCTTTTTACCTTCCTTTTATTAGCTCGGGATGTAACTATGTAATATTGATGCGCCTAAAAGATGCAGCGATTTCTATTCTCAAGTTACATACCTGCTGACAGTACGAATGGCATTTATAATAGGGAGGTTTTAGTTTTTTAAACTATAATTTTATTTTATTTCATTTTTGTTTTTTTTTTTTTAATTATTTTTTTTTTAGTTTGAATTTTAGACAAAACTATTTTTTTTAATTAATTTAAATTTGTATTTTTTAAAATAAATTTATATGATATTAAAGTAATTAGATTTCTTTCCTAATAAATTGTTGTTAAACTATTATTTCCTCGCTTCAAAAAAAAAACATTCATTAAATAGCGTCTAGCAGATGAATATATGTATGTACATATGTAGGTATGTATGCCATTTATATTTTACGTCTACGTTTACACAAATATATGGAATTATATCAAACTATAACAAATATGGAGTATAATAAATCTGTGTTCATATGGAAAAGTAGCTTATGTCGAAAGGCTGGCTTTAGTATAATGCGGCATTCCCTTTGTTCTTTAAACGACAAGGAATTTTTTGATGAGACTTAATAAGAATATTGACTTGCTAGTATCGGAACTACTTCTTGCATGTTTATTTGCCAAAAGTTCTTCAACGGCTCAGCGCCAGTGAGTCATTCGCAATCGCATGCTGCGAATGCCGATTTATACTAAAGCCAGCCTTTCGACATAAGCTACTTTTCCATACGAACACGGAAATATTTATTATTAACAATAATGCAGTTTCAGTGATTTTAAATTTTGTTCCGACAGCATAAACTCGTCGTAGTGTATCTGTACGAATCTTCATTACGAACGGATTCAATGAATGCTCTCTACGAATTTCGAATTTACGTTCGTAGCCATTCGGATTCTGTGATAGCACTTTCGTAGGTTTCACGAAAATCGACGCTACGATGGATTCTGTGATAGCCCTGATTAGCTTATTTTGTATGGAGGACTTACCCAACATAATTATATTGGCTTATGAAAAGCTATCTTGGCTTGTATATTGAACAAGAGGCATTGCCATTCAGCATCAGAAATTTTCTCCTTCAGCCAATCAGAAAGAGGCAAAAACTTACTTTGACACTATTTGCAGTCAAACAACTGTCAAAATTAGGCTAACATAGGAAATAAGCTACATAATTTCGTTTTATTTGACCAAGATTTAGCTATTTGCTTGTGATGGTTGAATAACACATGCCTATTGTTATTGTCTTCGTTGCTCGCTCAGTTACTATTTATTTATATATACATACATATATATATATTTTTGTACCCTACATACGGCTTAGCTACCCTACCAACGGCATAGCTATATTGTTTTGTTTCAAAGGCGAAATTTTTAGTACTTGCAGATATCAACAAAATATCCATACATTTATATACATATCTGCACAGATTTATAAAATTAAATTTTGGTTTATTCAATTTTATAATCACAGGTTAGGGCCAGTTTGCTGTGCCAGTTTAAACTTAGATCAAATTGAACAGCTGGCAGATATTTGATTGGCTAATCTTAGTTTAAACCAGCCAGCTCGAGCGTTTGAACCAAGTTTAGACCACAGACGAGCACTGAAAAACTGGCCCTAAGAATGGCATAATTTATTTGTTCAATGATTTGTAGGATGTATGTGAAACCGTGCATCTTTTTAGTGTTAGTTTTAATCCTTGTTATTGTTTATAATGAAGATATATTCAATAGATTTTTGATCAGTTCCGACCCTGCTATATCAAGTATGAGAAAACTACCCGAAACAATGGATGGAAGGATCTGCCGAAAGAAGCAAAACATTTGATAAACATATAGAATCATAGTGATGATGAAGATGTTGAAAGCGATGGCAATGACGCAAGCGAAGATTATGATTGTTTTTTTATTGAAGGTTATATTTTTGAAACTGCTTTCTATAATAATAATAATAATAGACTAGCGCTTACACATATGTTAGTGTTTGGCCGAGCTTCTCCTCCGAATTGTGGCGTGCGCCTTGATATTGTCACAGAAGCTGTTCTTCATGGCAGAAAAACACTCGGAGGTTTGCCATTGCCTGCCGAAGGACGACCGCTGTTAAGAAAAAAACCCTTTTTTATATTTTTTTTTGCGATGTTGCTTTGACCAGGGTTTGAACCCAGGTGCTGCGGAGTGGAAGCGCGCACTGCTTACCACTACACCACAGCGGCCAGAAACTGCTTTCTAAGCTTAACAAAAACATACAGAAAATTTTTACAGTTCGGATTCATCAATATATGTATGAAATCCTTTGAAAGTAGAACTTCCGTAAAGTGGTGATGTTGATGATGAAAATAGTGATGAAGATAATGATGATAATGATAGTGATGATATTTGGTTTGTAATTATTGATGATTATGATTTTAACAAATTATCATTAATAATACAAAATATTTAAAAGAAAAACAACTAAAGTTTCACTTTTTTCTCTCTTTGGTAATGCCATAAAAACCTTACTAAAAACATTTCCCACTACAAAAACAAAAAACAAAATTTTAATGCGCGTCTTTAAGCCGCATGCATGTTTCCACTTTCTCTGCTGCTCTTCGTTCCTTGGAAAACTGAAAAATAGTTAATGGTTTTGTTGTTTCTAAGCCAGAAAAAATTTACTTACGCATGAAGCCATGTAGTCGTATTGTAATGTTTTACATGTGCAGTAGCGCCTTACCGTGGTTTCTTATATACATACATATGTACATACAATTATGTATGTATATGAATTTTGAAAAGTAAAATTGTCATTTTGGGTACATTTCTTTTCGTATCTCTCTTTCTTTTTTTAATATATCGACACTCTGATGTTGGGGCCAGCGTTGCCGTTTTGGTCCAATTGAACCAAAATTGGTAGCTTCATTCTACTTTGGTAGTTTGGTTGGTTTGATGAAGCTTTTGGTAGGCAAAAATGTTTTGAAAATTCAATCGAACTGAGCATTAAATTCAATCGAACTGAGCACTTTGCGTTTACATGTTGAAAACATTGCTTTCAGTTTGTTCACACGTATAAGTTTTCTTTGTTTTTTCTAAATTTTACTAAGCACACAACTTTCTGCAAACAAATACTCACTTCCCAAAGCTATGGTCGATCATCTGTTGAAATTGAACGAAAAATTGCCTATCGTCTTGATGATAGGCAATTTGCAAAGTGTGAGTGTATTGGTAAAAAAGGGTGAGAGTATGCAAATTGAAACAAAATTTAGAATTTTGTTTTATTGAAATGCATAAAATGTCTGATTTAGGTTTTTTACACATAAAAAATGTTTGACATGAATTGAATTAATCTCAAAGGTATTCACATTTTTACAAAAGTTTTTTACGCAATACGCTAATTCTTTTGTTTAAAAGCACGAATTTGTTTTGTTTAACCTTGAAGATTGGCATGAATGGTTAACCAACACTGTAAACAATATTATACTGCCAATTCGTGTAGCTAAAAACCCCGTAAATTCAAGAAATCTCGTTTTAATAATGAACAAAAATTTGGTAGTTTGGAAACTGATTTGGTAGGCGTTTTGGTACCTAAAAATAAGCTCAAGTGGCAACACTGGTTGGGGCATGTACTTTGTATGTACTTGCAATATAGAAGTATTACGTATATGCATAAGTCCCATTTTCAAAACATGTTTGATTTTTAAAATCGGATGAAAAATCGTCAAGCTGTTAAAATTAAGGGTTCAGGAACTATAAGAAACCTATTTCCATGTTGTACTCGACCCTACAACATACAACACTAAGTATAGTTTCGGGTGTATTTCGTGATTTTTATACCCGAGCGCACTTGTGCACAAGGGTATTATAACTTTGTTCACATAACGGTTGTTTGTAACAGACAAAACGAATCGAGATAGATATAGACAAATGTATACATAAATGATCAGAATGAAAAGAGAAATCGATTAAGCGGTGACTGTCTGTCTGTCCGTCCGTCTGTCCGTCCGTCTGTGCACACGATAACTCGAGTAAAAATTGAGATATCTTAACGAAACTTGGTATGTGCACTTCTTTCATGCGTAGGACGGATGGTATTGAAAATGGGCGAAATCGGACACGCCTACCTCCCATATAACGGTAATTTTCCGAAATACGAAAACTGCGATATTTTAGTAACTACTGAAGATTATTCACTCAAAATTGATATTTACAATAACCTTTAGACGGAAAATAAGAATATTGTACATTTTTGGAAAATGGGCGTAGCCACGCCCACTTATGGATACATGTGTATATCTTGGTAACCTCTGCACCAATTTCTTCCAAACTTGGCACAGTTGTTAGTCTTGCTACAGCATACGAAATGGCCGAAAATTTTTAAAATCGGACTATAACCACGCCTACCTCCCATATAACGGTAATTTGGAGAAATACGAATTCTTCGATAAATCAACAAATATTAAAGCTAATTTACTCAAAATTTATGCTTGCAACAATTCTTTGCCAAGAAATACGTTTATGACAAAAATTTGGAAAATGGGCGTAGCACCGCCCACTTATGATCACATATATGTATCTCGGTAACCGTTCTACCAATTTGTACCAAACTCGGTATGATTATTGTGCTTGCCACATAGAAGCAAAACGTTGAAAATTATTGGAATCAGATTCAAATTACGACCACTTTTCATATAACGCCAAATTTCAGAAATGCTAATTTACTCAAAACTGATACACACCGGCTTACCATGTAGCGGTACCTGCGCCGGGTATTTAATGTTCGGCTCCGCCCGAAATTAGACTTTCTTACTTGTTTTTTTTTGGTAGCACCATGGTATCGTTAAAAAGTTATTGAACCAATAAATTCTTTCAAGTATGTACATATAGTGGCGAATAACACGATCAGATTAGTAGCTTCATGGTTTCCAACGCTATTGGGAATCTGTCTTATGTGCAGATGAGCCGGCGTTCGCAGACACACCTTGTAAAATTGACGATGCCGCCACCTCAAAGCCTATCGACGTAAACCTCTACTCTATTACCTGCTAAGTTCTGTTAAATATACTACTTATATATATAATTATTACCTGTTGTTGTGGTGGACTCTGAGTTGAATGATGGAACGGTGGAGGGAAATAGGGGGGTTGAAAATCTGATTGCAAGGATTGGTGATGCATTGCAGCCGCAGACCCATGGGTTCCGCCATGACTACCATGTCCTGAAGAAGGTCCTCCCCGTCCACTGTGGCCGCTTGTATGTGTCGTATAAGCAGGACTACTACTTGACAATCCCAAGCTGCCATGACTAGTGAGACGTTCCTGAAATATATGTTTTAATTTTAATTCTATTGGAATAGTATTAGAAGGGAGAACTAAAAATCAAAGATTTAAAAAATAGCGAAATAGTCGGCGTTGTATTCATAATAATTTAAAATAGGTTTGAAAAAGGTTTACAAAATAAACGTTGTGTAACTTTAGTCAAAAAAGCTTTTTAGGGTTACCAAAGGTTTAACTAACTTCAAAATTTAAGCAACTGTTATTGTCTTTTCAAATTTAATTTTTTTTTTACTTGTTTTCATCGTAGAAGTTCAGATGTGCCTGGTTATTGGGTTATCTGTTAACAAATTTAGCTACTTTAATTTGGAGTTCGTTTATACTGAATCAATGTATGTATAATTTGATACATGAACAACGTTATAGTCTGATTATGCATACTTCGCATACATTTCAAACTGTCAGGTGAAAATCTGTTGAATGCATTTTGTATGTATTCCATTACCCAGAAATTAGCAGAACTTGTAAAAAATTTGCGATCTCTTGAGTTTAGATTTTGCCTGACGTTTTCATAAGTGACATTTCAATTGCAGTAGTACCAATAGCATTTTTTTTTACAGAGAGCATGGACTCCATCTATGTAATTTTGGGAACAAGTAAAGAATAGGGCCCGTTGAGATAAAAAAAAAGAAAAAGTGAGCATGGCCCGCCGTTTTTCTCTGATTTTAATGGAATACATTCCATTTGGGTGCAAATTCGTAGGAACGGTGCTAGGGAGGGTAAACGTGGAATTTTCAATATTTTGAAAAGCTTATATTTTGAAAAGTTTTGAACCAATTTTTAAAGTATGGAAAGGGTTGGAAAGGTAATTAAAAGTCCTTTGATTTCATTTGTGTACATAACATATATGTATATATAAATTATGGCAATTTTTTTATAAAACTTTTTTTCTTAAAAAAACTA
This sequence comes from Rhagoletis pomonella, assembly GCF_013731165.1. NCBI lineage: Eukaryota > Metazoa > Arthropoda > Insecta > Diptera > Tephritidae > Rhagoletis > Rhagoletis pomonella. Next base: position 5,304,660 of record NW_023458559.1, read on the forward strand.
TATTAAAAGATATGCACAACATAAGAAAGAGCACAAAAAAACCTTTAATTATATATATGATTTATAATAAAAAAATATTCGGTAATATCCCTGAATATTAAAATGTGGTTTTATATGTTAAGAGAAAAAAAAAGCTCTACAGGCGAACATTTAGAAGAAAATATCGCGCTATTTTTTTAATCAAAATATTCATTTATATTAAAATATCATTTTATATGAATAAATTAGGTATTTTTATGCTCTTTCCAGTAACTATGTAATTTAATATATTTAGTTAATTACGTATTTTTTAAGAAAAACATACGAATTTTATTTACATATTTTGACAGATATTAAATTGCAAATTATGTCAATCTGCAAAGAACTTTAGTGTCGACTTAATTTGTACTACAAATATACCCCACTAAAACCACTTAAACCAATTTTTCTGTAAACAAATCCGCTTAACTGAAGAAACCAAAAATCAGCTGTTTTTGTTCACACACCGTGAATAACCCTATTGCGTCGATGCATAAGGTTGGTAGTACTGATAAATTTGATTGCATGCGAAGCTGATTATGACTTAGTTTTGTAAAATTGTGTTACGTTTAAGAAGTTGTGGGAAGTTATCCGAAGTATGCATAATCAGACCTTTAAGTGTATGTGCCGCAACTTGCTTGTTAAATTTTGTACCGAGTCAACGCAGTAACAGGCTAACCTAATATTCACGCACGCCGCCAATTTACTGTCAAAAATTTCGCATGCGTTACAACTTGTATGGGACCAGCCGAAATTGAACGGTGTGCGTACGAAGCTAACTCAATTTCCAATTTTTGTTCTGCGTGACATTTTGATTTGACATTTCACTCAATGAAATCAAATACAAACGCACGCAAGCCAATTTATGGTGACGCAAGAAAAAAAATTCTACGGCGTGCGTACCAAAACGCAAGCCGCGAATATTAGGTTAGCCTGTTAACAGTTTGCTTGTTTCAATTATACACTTGTACAATTTCAAACAAACCGAATCGTTTCTTGCATGATACAAATATTTAAAGGTAAAACCGCTCGCTCAATTCGTCCGCCATTGGGTTTTTTTGACGTTTGCTAGGTTTTTGAGTTTTCTCTCTCGAAATGCTTCTAATGTCAAAGAAATTCAAAATAAACAAATGTGAATTTATGATTTGAAATATTTATTTATTCAGAAGTTGGAAAAACTAAAAAATTTCGAAACGAAAAATGAGCTGCTGCTTTAACGGCTGCGCAAATACCGTTGTCCACTGCAAGCAGAGCAATATCAAGTTTTTTAAGTTCCCGCAATTATCGTATATACGGCAAAAATGGATCGAGGTTTGAGGTGTTATAGAAGCGGATTTGCCAAAGTGCCCGTATGCATGATACAAAAAAGAAGGTAGTTCCATTTAATGACATTCGTTGTTGTTGTTAACCATTTGACTTTTAATAAAATTATGACATTTCTTCAAATTCATGCTACCTGATCACTGGAAGAAATTTTGTTTTTCAAAGCAGAAGATTTTATCAGTACATTCAAAGATGTGGAATATAATGGACTTGAAAATTATGCCGGCTACATAATTTCGTAAATGGGGTTGATGACCAAGTTTCAGACTTTGTACTTTAAACGACGATATGTTCATTGTTTAGCGGTCTGTTCAAGTCGACTTCAGGTTTTTTGCATATATTAGAAACTTTAAATTCAAAATTTGTGAAAGTTAATGGTGATGCGCTAATCACAAAGCCTAATTTTTTGCAAAATCTCATGAGAAATTAAAATTAAATTTGAGCCAAAATATAAAAAAGGTTTTATTTGCAAAGAATATTCTTTAGAAATAGATTTTTAAATCGCAAGATTGTATTCAAAATAAGAAAATGAAAAAATAACAGTATTGCGCGTGGGTTTTATTATAAAATAAAAAGAACAATTACCATGAAGTCATCTTTAATACTTTATATCAGAGACATAACTAAATATTATAAGAGAAAAGAATAAATGTCAATCAATAATCATTATATTGAGATAAATATGTCTCAAAATAAGTCTCAAAGTGGAAATTATTTTAAAAAGACTTCTATTATATAAGTCTTTAAGACTTATGATTATTTTAATAATAGTTATCGATGACTTAAAAAAATTTATCACACATAATTATTATCAAAGGACTTATAATTCTTGCGAATATTTTGTTGACCTATTTAAAAATCCAACAATAAAATAATTATTATTCTGGGTCTCTGCTTTATATTTTATATATTTTTAATAAAAATAGTGCGAGCTACGTAAGTAAAAAAAATACCAAGCACTGATAATGGGTTTTGATTTGAAATATTATTACATTGGTATAAATATGGGAAGGAAAATACTCCGATTTATTGTTTTAATATTATCAAAGTGGCAAGGCCGTTGACAATACTCACAATTTATGAAACTTCAAAAAATTTTATTATCCGTCAAAAGTTGTTTATTGAAACTACCTTCTTTTTTGTATCATGCCCGTATGTGTGCTCGGCTCATTTTTTGCCACACCACTTTACCCAATATAAGCACAAGGTCATTCTTTGCAAGAGTGCAGTGCCTTTAAGGTAAAAATGTTTAAAGTTATGCATGTAAGCATATGTATGTAGAAGTTCATTGAACACAATTGTTTACATCTATGTATTTATTTACATACATATGTATATATGTATGTATGTATGTGCATTCAGATTTTGTTGTTTCGTCAAAATATATTTATTTGGTTTGAGTGAAAATAAAAACAAACAAATAAAATGACGGCGAGAGAAATTTTCAAAATGCTAGCAAACGTCAAAATTCCTAAAGCTGGCTCTCAGCGATTGTACCTTATAAATATTTGTATCATGGTTTCATGCATAATAAAAACATAGCAAGGTAGAACCGTTCTCTCAATTTGTCGGCCATGATCATGATCAAGGTGTATTAAACAAGGTGTGATTGACAACTCAGTGCGGCTCTCTTTTAAGGTACTATAATGTCAAAAAGTATAAACAAACGAATTAACCCTTAGTGATGCTTGTATCTTGTCAGCACTGATACCCTAGGCTTTAATTTTGATTACAGTTTTGTTTTACTTACATTACCTGGAATATATATATTTTGTCAATAAAACAAAACAAATTGTTTATAAAAGCGTTTTAGCAATTTTCTTGTTTTTAATTTCCCAAGTTTTATGCTTTTCTACGTTTATTTTTATATTTAAATAGAAGTATAATTTTGCATTTATTTCCAATTTTATATGAGAGCTTAACTCTAACAATTTTGAAAATAAATTTTTTTTATGCGAAATAGTTTGTTTATAAACGAGCTCGTTTGAAAGTGCTTGACTCGGACGGACAACAAATGAAATCACTTTCCTTGAAGTGGTTTTCACAAACGCGAGATGAATCACGTAGTACAACACTATATCGCTGCCCTCTTAACTCGCAACTATTTTCGTGTCCTGACTTCTATTGCATACAGCGCACCGTTCAAAAGTTTTGCTCCGTTTCATCTTGGTTTCCTTACATTAAATATTTAAGAAAAGTCGAACGTACATATTTACTTATTACCAAACTTTAAATGTGCTTACTTGCTCTCCTCGGCGGTTTTTCTCTTAACAATTTCACGTTTATTAAGAAAATTTGTTGCTTGAAAAATTTTTGTGTAAATTTTTTTAAACAAATTCAAATTTGAAAAAAAAAAATATTTTCAAATGGGTTAACAATTCATTTCAATTTGACATTATAGCCTGCTTCTTATGAGAGCAATTTCAAAATCAATCACACTTTGTTGAATACATTTTGATCATGATTCAATAATTAAAGGTTTGCTCATTATTGACATTAGAGTTTTGACACTCCCTTAGCTCCCTTACAAAAGCTTTGCACACACACACGAGCCCACACACAGTACCTTGCTAAGGGAGACGATTTTGTCAAGAGGGAGCGAGAAAACTGCTTTTTGAGCAAACCTTTTATTATTGAATCATGGGCCATGATTTTTTCCTGAAGTTTGCCAACATTTTAAAATCATATAAAAGTGAAAATAAAAAATTGAAATTGTTCGAAATTGATATTGCTTGAGATTGAAAATGAAAATGTGTGTGTGAGTTTGTTAGTAAATTTAAAAATTAAATTGTTTGGAAACGTCAAGAATTTTAAAAGTGACTCAGCGGTTCTACCTTACTATATTTTTATCACGGTTTCATGCATGATTCAATAATTAAAGGTTTTCTCATTAGTGACATTCGAGTTTTGACACTCCCTTAGCTCCCTTACAAAAGCTTTGCACACACACACGAACCCACACACAGTGCCTTGCTAAGGGAGCCGATTTTGTCAAGAGGGAGCGAGAAAACTGTTCTTTGAGCAAACCTTTTATTATTGAATCATGGGTTTCATGTACATACATCGAAACACTCGTTCTGTATAAACGACTTGTTGGATTCATACGAGAGTTACATACACCAGGGATGGAATTTCAAAATAAAAAGATAGTGCCGAAAAGAAGATGAAAGTGCCACAAAATTAAATTTGTTTTCAGGCATTTTAACTTGACTTAGTGAAAACCAG
>NW_023458559.1:5309235-5318706 GCF_013731165.1 Rhagoletis pomonella
GTAGGAAGCTAAACCCATTAAATTGTGTTACCGGTTTACATACCGATCACACAGCAGTGAAAATCACTTAGATTGGTGCTATATAAGGTATATCTTCCATACCTCTGATTGTTTAGATAAGATTTTTTATATATGGAACTCCTCTATCTATGTGTGCTGTGAATATATAAATTTTTTCAAATGCATTAATCTGTTATAGTAAAGTTTTCAGATGTTCATGAAAGGTATGAAGCCTGCTCTTACTTGTTTGACCTTAAAATTCTACCCTCAACGTCAGCAAAGAATTTTTACTTCAAAATAAAACTGTCATAATTTTAATGCAATAAATTATTGCAATAGCATTCATTTAAACATTTTGATGTTAATACAAAAAAAAACCATTAGCATTATTTCTTCGGAATTAATGCATTGAAATTTTCATTTACATTAAATTTCAAAAATTGATGCATTAATTTTTTCCATTTACATTAAAATGCTATGCATTAAAAAATTTAATGCATTTTTCACAACTCTGGTATGTATACACATAAATATGTATGTAGTTTACATACCATTAAATCATTACCACCATAATAGTTATACATGAATATTTGTGCATATTCTTACTTTCGTTCCAACCATCGGACAAATTTTTCTAAATGCACATATCTATCTATATGTATATATGTATGTACAAATATGTTAACTTAAACAATCTCTTCAGCACCCTATACTTGCTTTTACAAAGGAACAAAAATTAAATTACATACATAAATACATACGTACATATGTACTTATACAGCTTGAAACGAGTTGATAGTACGTACCAGGGTTGTTGCGAATATTCGCATTCGCAACCGCGGAGCTTCCGCATTAATTTTAACATTCGCATTCGCTTTCGCATTCGCAATAATCAGTGCGGAGGTTTTGCGAATGTGAATATTGTGCAAGTGCACTGATAAAACGTATATCTGGCAAAAAAATGGCAAATTGTTGCCCGTGGAGATGCTACGTTAAAACTGTCCCCCTACGTCCCCCTTCTTTTTTAATTTAAAGGAAAATAGTAAGATCCTTCAATAGGTATTTCCAGCGGAAATGTTCAACGTCTAGCTATAAAGAAAAATCGACTATTTACGTGTTAAAAGATAACTTTTAATTTGGTAAGAATTGTGTAAGAATCGAATATTTTTTGCCAAAGGTCTGTTGAAAAAACTGGATGCATCGCTAGCGAAAAACGAATTACAAGCTATTCATTACAGGTGAACGTTTTCATGAAGTCACCCGGGAACTAAGCAGATCTGAGACCTTCATAGTCCGTGATTCCAATAATTCAAATTATTATAAAAACGGGGTGCCTTTTTACCAATATAACAAGATTTTAAACCAATTCGGCTGGCAGCCACGACTTTCAAAACAGAATTTTCTTAGAAACCAGACATAGAAGAAAGGATTAAGTGAATTCCAAAAATTAAAATTGAAAAACGCTGATGACGTTAGAAATTCTAAACAACCAAAAGAATGAGAATGAAGAAATTTTTGGAAAACAATGGTGTTTAAACAAAGACATTGCCATGATGCTAGTTATGAAGATCAAAGTCGGGAGGGTACATCCGACATTTGCAGCCTCGATGCAATTCTCAAAAAGTAACTATTGCACCGCAATAAAAAAAAAATTAATATAACTGAAAGTCCTCTCAACTGGTGCAGCGTCAATCGAAAAGAATTTACAATTTTGTCAAGTTTCAAGTTCATCGCCTCGAGCGAATAGCTATTTAGTGGCGCAGGTTTGATATACGACCCTTATGAAACAGGCTGTAACCCAAAAGGCAGCAGCATTACTTTTTGTTAAACGCAATATTCCAATTATTAAATTCAAGCACTAAAAAGGAAACATTATGAAAAATTACAAACTGTTCCATTTTTTATTTACCTAAATCGCCTAATTTACTCACCTAAATGATTTCACAGAAGAAATCAGAAGAGTTTAGGATCAGTTATTCAAGTTTTTCTTATACAAATCTTTGAAAAAAGTTAAAAACAGCATCAAAACTCTCACCATTACGATTCCGTTCGATTTTTTTTAAATATTTTTATGCAAATGTTTAAAGCTTAATCATTTGAGGGGATTTTTTTCAGAAAAATCTTTAAGAAACTATTTTTATTCATAAAAAACTCAATTTTTGGAGGTATTTTCAAATCGGCCCAGCTCACGTAAATCTTAATATTAAAATATAATAGATTTTATAATTCCAATGAAAACACAGTACCAATTTTTTTTTGTACGGGGACTGATGCAGTCTAATGTATGTACATAGATACTATGAATGTATAGTCCTTGTCGTAACTTTGCGACACTCACATATTGACAAGATTTTACCATTTGTCTTAATATTTTTTAATTTTAATTATTTGGTTATAAAAATATAGTATATTATTTAACAATAACCATATAAATCCAAGTTTGAATATTTGTGGAACATTTGAAAAAAATCAACAAACTTTCATAAAAGTTTCGAATGTTTTAATTCGATTTTTTAGAAATATTTTGAGTATGCAATTTTGTACCGCATTGAATTTTACTATTAAAAAATGCAAGTTTAAAGTAACTGGGACTTACCGTTGATTCTTGGCAAAATATTTCTACAAAATCTAATTGAAAAGCATGCAATTTTTACGAAGTTATTGATTTCTTTTCAGATTTTTGCATTTATATGGTTTTTGTTAAGAAATATACCATATCTTTTAAACAAATAATTGAAATTAAAGAAGTAATTTTTAAGCAAAAAACAAAACTAACTGACTATAATCCTCATATAATAATGTAAGATTATCGATGATTCAACAATCGGATTTAAACCAAATTAGAATGGGGCCACCTGCGAGGTAACACCTTTCCTTTAAAAATTATTATTATTATAGAATTATAGAAATCGGTTAACGTGGTCCAAAGTTATGCGGTAACATAAATAAAAAAAAATATCCCGACGAATTGATAAGGAGAAGCCTTTTTGTGAAGTCGGTTAAAAATATTAAGATAAATGGAGAAATCTTGTCAATATGTGAGTATAGTAAAGCCGAATCGAACATTCTGTTACTACTTTTTGCCTATTTCCGCGGTGAAAATTTCAGTTTCAACTGAGTAGCCAGATATTTATGATTGTACAGTTGGGATAAAAAATCAGTACAAAGCCATAAAAATCAGCCAATTTTTAAGCGTCTTTTTCGCGTTAATTCATCAGTTTAAAGCAACTAAAGGTATTACGTATGTATGTACAGTTGTGTTCACAAAAATAATAGCAAAATGAATTGACAAGTTTTCTTTCCTTAAATACTTAATTTAAATTTTGTATAAAAAATTTGTTAATTCTATAACAAAAACTATGTAAGTTAAAGCCTCAAGCTTTCTAGAAGATTTATAAAAAATGAAAATTTTTAAATTTAATCAATAGACATATCTATCTTTTTGATCCGAATTTTTTAAAATTTCCAAGTACGCAGTTTTGTGGCCCATTCAGTTTCAGTAGAAGACGAGCTCAAGTCAGAATTTGGTTGCATATTTTAAGCTACAAATTTAACATATCTTTAGTTGGTGTGGTTATTATGTAAATACAACATTCACATTAATATGTTGACTGAAAGGTATAATACCGAGTACGAATGAAATTGAATAGGGTTAAACGTGTCCAAGTAAAATTACAGGTGGTCGAATATCAAAAATCAAAATACAGCTACATATATGTGACCTGGTCTACGGAAAGGGGGCTTAGGTGTCAAAAAATCAATTTTCACTTTTTGGTTGATTCGGATGGAAGATGAGATGCTTTTTCACGTGGTGAAAAGCAGAAAATCCTAACTTGCTTAGAAGTGTACTAAAAATGTAGAGAAAGAAGAGTAAAAACGAGTAAACGAAACGAGTTGCTAACAGCTTTTTCACAGAAAACTAGTTTTCGCACGTAAGCTCCCTTTTCGTAGACCAGGTCACATATCATATCCAAGAGTCGGTAGTTTCATTGCTGCCACAAAAAAATTATGAGTTGCATTTGATTTTCGACTGTGATCGAAAGTGCTGAGCTAACGAATTTTCATTTGTTATTATGGCGCTCATTCGATGAAGAATAGCGCTATTGTGAATTTCGCTCGTTTAGGTTGGTCACAATAGTATATTTTTCACCGCTGAGAAGCTTTGTTTACAAATCGAGCAAACTAAATAGTGTGCTTATACATATTTATGTAAATTTGTTCTAATGAAAATGAAGTAAAAAAGAAAGAAATTTTATAAAAACGTGGTAAAATGAGTACAACGAGTTCTGGTTCAACGATTCGTCAGAGGATGAGAGCTTAGTAAACTGGCCAGGAGTAGCACATGTTTAAGAGAGTTTAAGTTTATTAGTCTTTCGAATATTTTTTGATATAAAATATATTTAAGAAATTTGTCTACAGATTCAGGTGACAGGTGAGCCAAATCTATTTAAAATATTTTAAAACTATCAACAGCGCTACGATTTTGTTCTCAGAGATCGTGCCAACAGAGTATTGGGATTTTCTTTCACAAGTAAAACCAGCCTTTCGAGCTTGTGTTTAGTATTCACGATGTTAGAACTGCATGAAATTAATAAAAATTGTTTAAAATTAGTGTCTAGCCGCCAAAATGTAAGAAAACATATACAAAATCATACATTTTACACAATTTTCTAACACTTCGCTACACCATCGAAAGCAAAATTCTGTTCGACAGAAAATTCGATACTCAACGAAAATTTCGACACGCTTGCATAGCTCATAATACGAATTTCACTTTCGATCTTCGATCTTCGATAGCCAGCGAAGATCGAAAATCGAATGCAGCTCATAATAAGAGCCCAAATTCCTCAAAAACAAATGAAAAGTCCTCGAAATCCGAACAAATTACTCAACATTTTCTTATTACAGATATGAGTATTGTAACCTACCTTTTCCTATAATTTTCTGGATCTAATGAAACCTTTTCCTATAATTTTCTGGATCTAATGAAGAATCAATATGAATATCCTTATGATCGAACAATGCGTGTTCTCTCCATTCGTTACCGAGGTTTTGCAAGTTCAAAATACATAATTTGAAAATATAACGATGGAATGAAAAAAATTATCGATAACATTTTGAATATTTAGCAGCAAATGCAGATGTGCTTAAGAGCGAAAAACAACACACAAGCGGCTTGACAAACCAAGCGAAATATCCCTTTCCTTAAAGTTATTTATGTATGTTGTGTATGGGGGTGTTTGAAGCGAAATATCGCTTTCCTTTTAGTTATTTATGTATGTTAGGTATGGGTAATGTGACCAACTATTTCATAGCTCAAAGAAGTACAGCTTAGGTTGGGTTAAGTCAATACTCCGAGCCGACTACGAAATTTCGAAAGCGGCTAATTTCGATCCCTGAGAGCTCAGTGTTTGTTCAGAAGTGCGAGCCAAAATGCTTCCATCTTAGGCGCGCGAAGGTTGGACAGTCTAAAAGAAAGTGTTGAGATGATTCCACTTCATCTTACTCTTGGCAGCTGATATAAAAGGATCAGTTGAAATTCCTAGTCTCACCGCATGAATACCAATTGCACTATGGCCTGTCAGAACCCCATCACTAGCCTTTGAGAGGTAATGTGTTTTAAAGTGGTCAATAAAAACATTTGCTGTAGCAAAGAAGCGACTTCTTTTCCTTTTTTATATCACAAATTTACCCGGTTTCCTTTAGCCTAATAGAAGTTTGTGTTGCGACAATTATGTCTACAACATCCGCAGGTGTGGTGTTCAACATATGTATGTTAAGTGCCGGTGTAGGTGTGGTTCTAAATGCTCCGCTAATTCCTGTTTTACAAGTTTAGCCATCACTAGTGAGCTCCACCAGACAAGGGTTCCTTGAAACAATATAGGCTTGAATCTGGTTTCCTAGAGCTAAGTAATGAATTAATTTTAATTCTACCGATAGCTCCCCTACAGCAATACAAGGCAACCGACACCTTCCCTACCCTTTCCTCAATGTTAGGCTTCCACGACAGCCGTCGTTGATTGCCCACCTAGTTACCTGGTGCAAGTAACCTTGAGCCAGATCGAAAAGAGTGTGTAGAAATCGTCCCTTAACCAAAACATCATCTACATAGGCGATCACCCGAGAGCCCACATTTTCCAGTTCCTCTAGAAGGTCGTTTACAACCGCAATCCAGAGCAGAACACCACCTTGTGGAGTGCTCCTATTGACTCTACACTGTGTGCAGACGCTCCCCCACTCCGCCGCGACAGATTATGAATATTCTTGACTAATGCCTCTGGAGTGACATTTTTGAATATCCCCTCCAGTTTTGCCAACTCCAAAGGTACGAAAATCCCCTTCTCCTTTGAAAAACGTCCTGTTTATCCCATTTATGAATATTAAATATTAAAAGTTATCGATTTTTTTAAATATTCTTAATGTTTATCGAGATAATTTTTTTTGGTATTTTTCTGTAAAAAATACCGTTTTAGGTTTGACCGAAATCATATCACGCTTTATATAAAATTTAGGAAAACTCAACAAATTTTTGTAAAAATTTCAGTATTTTTTATTCTAATGGCCCTATTCATAAAAAATAAAACAGGTTTAAAGAGCTTTACAGAGTGACATTTTCATACAAATTTTCGATATATAAAGTAGTCAAAATGTTATTTATTTTTTATGAATTTGGGTGTAAATCTTTAAAACATTTTTGGGTATGCAGTTGTTTAGCCCCAAAAAATGTAGTGTAATGAAATGCAAGTTTTAAACGGCTTTAATCTAAAATTCATGCTTTTATGGGAAAAAGTGCAAAAATCCTATGTGTCTTCAATAGTGACTCGATCCACCAGTCACAAAATACTGTCCCACTCGTCACAAGCTAAAAGTTTTTTTTTCAAATATAATAATTCCTCAAAAGCATAAAATGGACCTTATCATTATACTAACTACATTAGAGAAAGCCGCTATGCAAGAAATATTTTAATATAAAGTTTGTCTAAAATGGGAAACGAATCTATCCACTCAGAGAGGTGGGTGTCGTCGTTGCCTCAGCCGTCACTCTTGGGGAAAATGAAAATTATCTGTGTAAATCATATAACTAAGTTTTCTACTTTATTAGTTTCGTGTTAACTTATATTTGAATTCAGATGTTAACAGTTTGAAATGCCGAATTAAGTGTTAAAAAGAAATTACTTAAAATTTGAGGAAAAAAAAGTTTAAATATCCCACCCGTCACGTTGGAATTAGCAGCAAATAAAAAAAATAACAATAGAACCATAAAATTGTATTTAGCTAAAAATCCCATAATGATACGGAAAATCCCACGCGCCCCTCAAATTATGGGCGAAATCCCACGAGTTGGCAACACTGATCCCCTCGATATCGAAGACGGCCCCTACTGCATAATCTTCATGCGTGAAAGCTCCCTCTGACCACTTTACCAAGGTGTGCAGGACGGTATTCACCGACCTTTTTTTGAAATAACCATATTGAGCTCTTGAAAGACAGTCACGAGGAATCGCGTTCCTTTTGTACAGGTCTATCAGTCTCTTTAGCGTTTTTAGCAAAAACAAAGAAACTGATGTGCCTATGATCCCTAAGTAGGGGAAACATAAGAGCCTTTTCAGGCCTTCGGGATGAAAGCAACATTGAGTACCCTCCAAGCCTTTGGATGTACCCGGTCCTCACAAAGTTCGCATAAATAGAATCCACTTTGCAGCTGGGCAGGTATGATGCCATCAGTCCCCAGCGACTTTAATGGTTTGAACGAATTTATCGCCCCGGCCATGTGACGATCGTACAGAAGATCGTAGGAGTACAGGGCCTGGGGGAGATTCTGTAACCGGTTAGCGACAATTTTCGAATCGCTATCGCACTTTTTGACGCAAAAAACATTTATATCATGCGTCAAAAAGTGCGATAGCGATCCGAAAATTGTCGCTAACTGGTTACAGAATCTCGCTCCTGAAGTACAATATATCGCAAAGAAGTACATTTGACTGTACTTCGAAGTACGAAGTACAAGGGCGAAAAAAGAAGTACTGTACCTCCGAAAGAAGTACGGTTGGTCACATTATGTATGGGGGTGTTTAAAGGTTTGACAAGCCGTTTGAGGGAAATGTGAACAAAAATCAAAATTTTTTGATTTTCTGGCCACTATGTTGATGTTTGATCAAACCACTTACGTTGTGTATGATAAAATTGCCGCATTTGCAAAGGAATTTTTACCGAATGAGGACGCCAAAGAGAAAAATCGAAGAAAACCAAACCCTTTTACATTGTGAACCGGAAGAAAACTAAAACTCTTTGCTTGAACGAGTCATGTTTGCATGGTGTATGGCGAAATGGGAAAAGTAGGTTTGAAGAATGTTTGACAAGCCGCTTGTGTAGTGTGTTTCGCTCTTTCTAAAACTTCTGGAAATTTGCAGAGCCAGTTAACAAATCTGTTGTGTAAAACATGGCTGCATTTGTTATCTGCAAATATATCTATAGAAAATTCCTCAAAATAAAAATCCTCGTTTTGAGGAATTACTCACAAAATAGCAACACTGGGTCAGAATTTAACGTACGGATTCAACGCAATTGATAGAAAAAAAGTATAACATTAGTTTGCTAGTTAGAGAATATACTCATGAAGCAAAAAATTGTTTCATTAATTTGAGAAAAATCCTACGAATTGATTTATGCAAAAAAATCTACCAAATTGTTTGGTTTAGTTGTGCCTCTTTTGAAGACGGTGTGCGAAACGTATGTAAGTATATCGTATACACATAATATGTAATTAATATTTAATTATTTCCGCGTGTTTTACCAGACTTAAAATGTCTCATTTTATTTAGTTGATAAAATATACGACCGTTTAACAAACTTATATTTTTGTGTATGTATTAAAATATAGCATAGAACAAATAACTCATTTTTGTTGCATAATACTTTAGCAAATATAAATATGCGGATTTCTGAAACATTAAAAAGTTAAGGCACAGATATATTTAAAGCCCAATCTATGATGTACCCTTTTAAAAATTTATTGATTGATTTTTATATTTCTTATTAGAATTGAGTTGTAATTTTAGAGTTATGTGAAAATTGTAAACAAATGTGCTGTCTAAAAATGTGGTATATTTAAAGCCTTGTGTGGTAGATGTGGTAGAAACCTAAATTTTAAAAAATATATGGTAGATCTACCAAATGTATTGTAGAGGTTTGCACACTGTTGGTAAGTCAAATATTAGTGGCATCATTTGACTGCAAAAAAAAATTTTTTATTTTGTACCAATAGCCCAATATAAGAGAGCACAAATCTGAAATTTATGCAATTAAAAAAAAAAATCTAAAAATTTTCGTAAAACTTTCGAGCTTTTAATTAGATTCTGAGTATGCAGTTTTGTAGCCCACTGAATTCTAGTAGAGAAAAGTACAAGTTTCAAATGGCTAAAAATTGATTTTTCAGAATTTTTAAAAAAGCTCATGATTCAATTATTAAAG
>NW_023458559.1:5323706-5337156 GCF_013731165.1 Rhagoletis pomonella
GGAAAACACGAACTAGTGAACCAGATTTCTAGTTCAGTGCTAGTTCTGTTTTGCCAAAAACGAATCAGTCCGATAGTAACTAGTTCCGCACCAGTCCAAAAGCAGTGAAATGTGGTACTTTCACTAAACTATTCTATTTTAAATTTTAAAAGCAGGGAAGGTAATCTTTATGAGTAAAATAATTTAAATCAGCATTTAATCATTATTTTATGAATTATTATTGAGTTTTATTTTTTCGCTCAAACGGAAATAATTATTATTTAATTTTTATTTTTGGGATTACAAATAATGATTATTTTGTGATTATATTGTGATGAGATTATGATTAATTTTCAGTTTTATTCTTCCACTTAAAAATAATGATAATTTATAAAATTGAAAAGGCCATAAAGACGCAACCTACTGAAATTTTTACCTGAAAAGTTTGGGTCTTTTTCTTTTTATAAGGGTGCGGCTACCTCTCAAAAGGATACGTCGGTAATCACGCTGGTATAGTTTTTGAGTTGCTTAATAATTATTATACTTAGTGATTCCATAAAAAAAGGCCAAGATCCTGAAGGACAATTGAGAAAGGCAATGCAGTTGCAGAAAAAGAGGCATTTAAAAAAAAAGTGTCAAAATAATTACCACTTTCTCACTAAATTTATTTAAAAATTCAAGCCACCAGAGCTACATTTTTTTAAGAAAAGACAAATTAATTTTTTTTTATGCAATCCAGCACAGCTACCTTGATACAGTCAGTCAATAAAGTTTAGGTACAACGAATTTTTTACAATACGGGCAACTATTGTTTTAATATTTTAGTTTTCGGTAATTTTTTATAAAAATATGGTAAATTCTACAACAAAATCCCCAAAAATCAGAGTTCCAAACCTTGTGCAAAATTTAAGAAAATTCTGCAAAATTTCATTAAAATAATTCACTTTCTATTTATGCTCTCTAGAAAAAGTTTTGACTGAAAGTTTTACTGAAATTTTTACCTGAAAAGTTTGGGTCTTATTCCTTTTATAAGGGTGCGACTACCTCTCAAAAGGATACGTCGGTAATCACGCTGGTATAGTTTTTGAGTTGCTTAATAATCATTATACTTAGTGATTCCATAAACAAAGGCCAAGATCCTGAAGGACAATTGAGAAAGGCAATGCAGTTGCAGAAAAAAAGCCATTTAAAAAAAAAAGTGTCAAAATAATTACCACTTTCTCATTAAATTTATTTAAAAATGCAAGCCACCAGAGCTACCTCTTTTTTAAGAAAAGACAAATTAATTTTTTATGCAATCCACCACAGCTACTTTAATACAGTCAGTCAATAAAGTTTAGGTACAACGAATTTTTTACAATACGGGCAACTATTGTTTTAAGATTTTAGTTTTCGGTAATTTTTTATAAAAATATGGTAAATTCTACAATAAAATCCCCAAAAATCAGAGTTCCAAACCTTGTGCAAAATTTTGGAAAATTCTGCAAAATTTCATTAAAATAATTCACTTTCTATTTACGCTCTCTAGAAAAAGTTTTTTAGCTCATTCAATTTTAGTATAATGAAGTGCAAGTGTGAGGAAGCTAGGACTTACCAAACAACAACAAAAAAAAATTGCTAAATATGAATGGTAAGTCCTAGCTACCTCAAACTTGCACTTTGTTATACTAAAATTGATTGGGCTAATAACTGAGTACTTAACTTTTTTCTAAAGAGTGTAAATTGCAATACTTGGATGGAAATTCGCAGAATTTTCTTTAATTTTGCATAAGGCTTGGAACTCTGATATTAACCATATTTTTATAAAAAATTAGGGAAAAATAAAATATTTAAAAAATAGTGGCCGGTATTGTAAAAACTTCACTGTACCTAAACTTTATTATTTATCATATTTAAGTTAAGTACGACAAAAACTTTCGAAGTACTTCATATACATATAAGCTTAAAAAGAACTGAATTTACTTAAAAACCAATATGCTTAAATTTAGACATGTAATACAAAGTGAACTAATATTTTTACTTTTAAGCAGAACGCACTTTTGTTTTTTACTTACTACTTAAGCTTAATACTACTACTACTACTAATGTGGTTTATAAATTTTTAATAAATGCGTTTAAACATTTGTGATTGTATTGTCCTTCCTTCAACCGATCGTATTTAATATAGAAGGGAAATGTTTCGACAAGCCTGATTAGAAATGTAGATCTAAGGTGACGAATTTATAACAGGTTGGGAACTATAAAAAATGGATGCAGATCGAACTAGATCTCATCTGTCGACTTAGGAACTGGTTTGGAACTAAAGAAAAGGGGATGCAGAACGAACTAGATCTCATCTGTCGAATTTGGAACTGGTTCGGAACTATAGAAAAAGGGATGCAAAACGAAATAGATCTTATCGGTCGAATTTAGAACTGGTTCGGAACTAGAGCCAAAGGGATGCAACGGGGGACAATTGACACTTCCTAGGACATCGCAATGTAAAATTCGCCAGTCGCTAGCATGCAAAAGAGAATTAACGCGTACTAGTCATGGTTCCAAGCGCACTAGAACCGAACCAGTTCCGCACTAGATCGTTTCCCCCAGGGCATTCGCCTCCTATTAAGTGTGCAATTACATCGCGCCATTGACTAAACCGAGCTGTTGTGTGACGATTGGGCCTATGGATGCGGTTTGGCAATGTTATATTGCGCCAAAGTCTCATTCGGCGACACCAGGATTGTGTTGTGGAGGACAATACCCAAATACCTTCGTTGGCTTATTTACCAAAACCATTGCACGCTTTACTTTAAAGCGACTTGGCAGAATCAAGAGGTATCCACGAATATCGACAAATACATTTCGCCATTTAAGGGAATTTCGTCTCTTTAGTCTACATTGAATTTCTGTAGTCCAACGATTCTCACCCATTTTGTCTTGTTGGTGCCAGCGAATGAAGAACAAACATTCCTTCAAATTTAAAAAGTAAAAATTTCACTACTAAAAATTTAAAAATGTTCTTAAAACTTGCAAAGAAATTTGGGAAAGAAATATCACTGTTTTTGTTTTTATGAGTAGGGTGGGAGTGTCATTGATAAAATTAGAGCGAGATAAAGTTTTTCTTACAAAACCTTTCATTATTGATTCATGAATAAAGCTCGAAATTTGTATGAAAGTTTGTTGAATTTTTTCAATGTTGCACAAAGTTGGATTTACACGGGTTTGTTAAGGAATGAACTATATTTTTATAAAAAAAATAACCAAAATTAAATAACAACAAATAATACGTTCAAACTTGGCACAAAATGACCACTTTATGTATTTTTTATATATGAATCGGTGTTTGTATGGAATAGTAGCATATGTCGGCAAGCTGACTCTAGTATAATGCGGCATTCACTTTATTCTTTAAACGACAAGGAATTTTTTGATGAGACCTAATAAGAATAATGACTTATTACTATTGAACCTATTTCCTGCAGGTTTATTTGCCAAAAGTTCATCAACGGCTCGACGCCATTGAGTCATTCGCAATCGTATGCTGCGAATGCCATACGAAACCAGACATTTAATTGGACATGCACATTGTAGATAAAGGTATGTACATAACAAAATTAAAAAATAATGTTGTCTTTTTTGCCTTTTTTCAAAGGTCATTTTGCCTTTTTTTCAAATTTCAAATTCTAACTCTGGTTATCAGCAACCCCCCTAAATACGGCCTTGACTGGGTAGTTTGCCCCTTTTCCAAATTTTTAGAACTTACTTTGCACAGGAAGCACTAAAGCAGCAGTAGTCGTCTTCAGTTTGAAATACTAAGTCTGTTCCAGGGGCTTCACAATTTGCAAGTTTTTACAGGAAGTCGTTCCCGACCGCCACCCTCCATAAGTTTATTAATGGCGAAAACTGCCGATTCTATACATTAAACCAGACCTGGACGGCGCCTGCCCGGCGGGCATATTCGCGTATACATACACACTCTGCTTTAGAAGGCGGCGAAAGCTTCATTCAACCGCACGACTTGTTCGCACGCACACAGTGACATCAATTTCTGCATTAAACCCTCGTCATAATATATACACTTGTGGTCAGCTGATTAAGTTTAGTGACACTTTGACCAGTTGTGGTTATTTCTATTTTGTTTATTTAATGGTTATAATTTTTTTTATAAAAGTCTAGCACATTACATAACCAACACCATATTAATCCACATTTCAAACTTCTTACAAAAATTATAAAAATTCTGGTACACAGTGTTATAGCCCATTAAATTTTAGTAGGTTAAACTGCAAACTTTTAAACGCTAGAAAATCGCGTTGAATTTTAATATTTTTTTTTTGCTGACGGTGCTAAGCATTTTCCGGCATATAAAAGTAATTGGCGAGCATACTCTATATGGGAGAAAATGCTCAACACCGTCAGCCAAAAAAATTATTAAAAATGAATGCGATTTCTAGTTTCTTGAAATATATACTTTAACCTACTAAAAGATATTACTTATGCTTGAAGATTAAAACAAATCTAAATCTTAAATCCTAAAGTGCACGCAATCCTTTCATCGTAAGGGGTCAAAATGGAATGCATATTACATACATACATACATATATCTTTTCAAACACGGTCTTTTTAAAACATATATTGGTTTCCCTTCACAGAGTTCATTTTTTCTACATTCGCTGAACCGACAATAGCCTTCGTTCCCCTAATTGCAAGGAAAAACAATGTTGTCAACATTAGGCTACCTCAATAAATAAGATTTACAGAGATATTAAAATATTTTTTACCATTATTATCGTAAACTAAATTATATCAAATCTGTATGCATACTTCCCTCCAACAGGTGGAATCGATCATGTTGTGATAGGCGGAAGACACGCTTCCAGTGTTTTCGACGCAGCCAAGGTACGCACCCGCCTCTGTGCCACAAAAAATGTGCGCCCAAAAATTCAAGGAAAACTAAACGTCGAAAAGCTGCAATCACAAAATACGGTCAATGCATTCGCTACTCGACTCTCACACCTATTCTCTGAGAGCACTTTTCAACAATCCGACATATGCGAGCAGCGGAGCCACATTTCCCGTTCATAAAATACCGCCGCTGAAGAAGTAGTCGGATTTCAGCGAGCGCAAAAGAACAACTGGTACGATGAGGAGTGTCAAGAAGTTGCAAAGAAAACTGATGCCGTCTATAAGGCCACGCTGCGGTCGGGCGCAACGCGAACCATGTGTTACCGTTACAGAGAGCTGAAGAGGGAAGCGGAACGTATTTGCCGCATCAATAAGAGAGAGGCCGAAATACGTGAGTGCGAAGGGCTTGAAATGCTGGCCGACAAGAGAAGCGCCCGATAATTTTACCAGAGATTTAGGTGTCTTACGAAAGGTTTTAAGGCCAGGGCGAACTCTTGTAAGAACCAAATAACTGATGTCCAGAACATACTTATATTATGGGGGCACAATTTTCCACCCTACTGAATGCCAACAACTCCGAAAACTTGAAAAACAGCAAATCTGCTGGAGCTGACAGCCTGCCAGCTGAACTATTCAAGTACGGCGGCGAGGAGTTGATAAGGTGCATGCATTAACTCTTATGCAGAATATGGTCAGATGGGCGCACGCCTGACGACTGAAATTGAAGTGTGCTCTACCCAATCCACAAGAAAGGTGACCCCGCCATTCGCGCCAACTACCGCGGGATCAGCCATCTAAGCATAGCTTACAAGGTCTTATTGAGCGTATTGTGTGAAAGACAGAAGCCCACCGTCAACGAGCGGATTGGGGCATATCAGTGTGGCTTCAGACGTGTCAAATCCACCATAGACCAGGTATTCACAAAACGCCAAATCTTAAAAAAGATCCGGGAGAAAAGTATAGACACTTACCACCTATTTGTCGACTTCAAGGCCGCTTTCGATATCACTAAAAGGAGTTGCCTATACGCCGAGATGTCTGAATTTGCCATCCACCCGAAACTGATACGGCTGTGTAAAATGACGTTGATCAATACCACCAACTCCGTCAGAATTGGGAAAGACTTCTCCTGCCAAACGGGGTTTCAAAAGGATGACTCCTTTTCGATTTTTTTAATCTGATGTTGGAGAAGATAATAAGAGCTGCAGAACTGAACCGCTCAGGAACAATTTTCTACAAGTGCGTGCAATTGCTGGCGTACGTCCCTGACATCGACATCATCGGTAACAAAAGCCGCGAAGTCTCTAGACCCTTTCCAGAGTATCCAGATTTGGGGATTTTTTTTTGGATATGTGCGCGTAAACATTTATGAAATAGCCGTTGGCGATTTTTTCCCTTCAGTTTATTTTTTTCCAATTTTAAAAATATACAAAACTTAGTTCTCCACGATAATTTTACAGAAGAACTGCATGATAAGCTTGACTTAAAAAGCATATTAAAAGACTGTCAAAAATTTTTAGTCACCCTAATCGAAGAACTTTTGAAACGATTACCTAGTCAATTAAATACTTTTAAAAAGCTTTGATTTTGTCACCAGAAAAGTGTGTGAATACAAAGAGGGCGAGTTTCAGGGACCTGTCAATTCACTATTTGACTTTGCAGGAAAGAAGAGCAGCGGAAACTGAATATTTAAATCTTTTACCTTTCCCATGGAATAACTTTTTCAGAACCATTCCATCCGATTCTGAAGAATTTTGGATAATTTCGTACGGAGTGAAAACCGCAAAGGCAATAAAATGTTTGGATCCACATGCTTTGGTTGAGCGCGTTTTTCCCGTAATGAATTCAACAAAAACTAAGATTCGAAATAGGATGAGGTTGGAAAGCCTTAATTCAATAGTTAGAATAAAGTGTTATATGAAGGCTAATAGTTTCTGCTGCAAAACGTTTCCAATATCAAACAGTATGTTATCAAGGTTGAATAGCTCAATATATGACAACAACAGAAACGTAAATGATGTGATTTTGAAGAAATTGTGGACATAGCTGATCTCGCCTTATTATAGGTTTTTATTTTATTTTTAACGCCGATTGCGGCCGAAAGCGGATTGTGCGATCAATCAATTAATATGAGTTATAATAAATTTAATAATTACACAGGGCAGTCCTATTGCAAAATGTGTTGAAACAAATATTTTTAAAAAGTATGCGTATTTTTAAAGAAAGTTGATTGTACATCACTGTTATATAAGTGATTTGTGTTATTTATTATTACCCTCTGAAGGTATTATATTCGTTTTTGGTTTTTAAAACTATATAATAACAAGATTTTTTAAATAAAAGAGTTGTTAAATCGATTTCATGAAATTTGTTTAAAAAAGGCAATTTTTTTCAGGTTTTTTTAACAATCTGGACACCCTGCTGAGTAGGCAATTCAGGATTAAAGTCCTCTCTCGACGTACGAGAACCACACTCTATAAGTCACTTATCATGCCCGCGTTGGTATATGGCGCCGAAGCACGGACAATGAAAACATCCGATGAGGTGGCTCTTGGAGTATTCGAGAGAAAGATTTTGCGGAAGATATACGGGTTTACGCGCTGGCGATGTCGAGTACCACAGACAATGGAGCGATGAGCTCTAGGTATGAGCTTTACAACGACATGGACATAGTGCAGCGAATTAAAATGCAGCGGCTCCGCTGGTTTGGCCATGTCGTTCGAATGGACTCTGACGCTCCAGCTCTGAATGTATTCAATTCGGAACCGGCTGGTGGTAGCAGAGGAAGAGGGAAGCCCCCACTATGTTGGAAAGACCAAGTGGAGAAGGACTTGGCTTTAATTGGCACAAAAGAGAAACGACTGGCGTGCTTTGTTGAACCCGGCCAAAATCACTTACAGCGCCAAATAAGAAGAAGAAGAAGTAAGATTCTATCACCTTTTGTTTAACTGCAAGAGCTTCTAAATTATTACAAAAATCGGAATTTTTTATACGTTGACCTCGCTTTTCCCAAAATCTGGAGCTGATGGAAACGTTACCCTTACGGATTCGTAATCAGCACAAAAAATTCTATCAAAAGCAGCTTTAACATTTGTCGCAACAACATTTTTTTCCATGTTTGTTGGCCTGTATTATTTTTCGAAAATTTTTTAATGAAGTTATTAGTTGGCTAGTCGTAATTTTTCATACCATACAGATTATGCCATGTAGGTATCATTTTATTACGCAAAGATATTAGTTATTCATTTATAATTGGCATTAGGCAGTTACAAAACTACACATAATAATTTTGGTCAGCTTTTGAAGGCATATACCACTATGTGCAGCGGACAAGATTAACAAATTTATACGCATTCTGACCACACTTTCAGCTAGTAACGCTACTTCAGAAAGAAGTTTTTCAACGCTTCGCCGATTAAGAACATGGTTGTGAAGCATGATTCAATAATTAAAAGTTCGATAAACTGACAGTTGTCTCTCTCGCACCGCTCCCTTAGCAGTGTTACCGTGTTGCTTCTTTGTAAATTTACTTTAAAAATTTTTGCCTACGTGTAAAATAGAAGTATACGTTTTTGTGCAATATGTTTATTTGTATATGCATATAAAGCACATTTAACTAATGAAAACATAGATTGCTTTTAAATTCGATGTTTACATAAAACTCATAGTAGTTTTATTTTCATTTTGAGCCCTTTTGCAGTTTTTATACCGCTAAATAGCACATAAAATTCGTAAATCACGTACACTGAGAAAACGGATTACGTTCGACAACTAAACATATTTAGTTCCGGAATTTTGAAAATACATATTTGGGAACTGTTACCAAGGATTGGGAACTATTACCATGGGTTGGTAATTATAACTAAATATATTAACGCTTCTAATATTCATCTTCAGAATTTCGTTTACTTGGGAACCAGCATTAGCACCGATAATAATGTCAGCATTGAAATCCAACGCAGAATCACTCTTGCCCACAAGTACTACTTTGGACTGAGTAGGCAATTCAGGAGTAAAGTCCTCTCTCGACGTACGAAAACCACGCTCTATAAGTCACTCATCATGCCCATGCTGGTATATGGCGCAGAAGCATGGACAATGACAACATCCGATGAGGCGGCTCTTGGAGTGTTTTAGAGAAAGATTTTGCGGAAGATTTACGGGCCTTTACGCGTTGGCGACGGCGAGTACCGCAGACGATGGAACTATGAGCTCTATGAGCTTTACAATGATATGGACATAGTGCAGCGAATTAAAATACAGCGGCTCCGCTGGCTTGGTCATGTCGTTCGAATGGACACCGACGCTCCAGCTCTGAAAGTATTCAACTCGGAACCCGCTGGTGGTAGCAGAGGAAGAGGGAGGCCCCCACTGCGATGGAAAGATCTGGTGGAGAAGGACTTGGCTTCACTTGGCGTTTAGTAGGTTCAGTGAAAATACCATTCCACAGTTTTGGAAAAATCGAGTTTTCGCGCTTTTGTAAAATTTATTTACCATCGTATAGGCGGTACTACGTTTGGCGTAAACGGGGTATTTCGCGCTGAGCGACGATATAGTTCAATAAGTCCAATTTTTAGTTGTTTAGTCTTAATCTTAAAATATATTCAATGTGGTTGTTCACGCTGATTAGGTATTTCATTGATTCTTACAAAGAAGCTGGAAACTGTGTACCTATGTACTTATTTAAAAACGTCATTTAGAGTCTGGTAATGTTTACGAAGATATTAACATCCATACATATGCATCTAATACGGGAAGACTGATTTTCTAAAATATGTATTTACATATTAAATACAGCCTTAAAAGGATTTACTTTTCAAAATGCAAATAAATGATTTTCTTTGGTTTGTAAACTTTTTCTATATGTATTATATAAAAGAATTTGTGATGACCTGAATTGTGAATCCAATAAAAAATTTGGTTATTTTTCCTTACATTTGGTAACTTTTTAGTCTAATCTTGGTAGAAAGTTGTTAGAGCGGCGGCAACACTGTGTACACAAACCGGCATTTCAAACTTGGTACAATATAATTTTTTTTCATGTAAATTATGTTGGAAGATTTCTTGAATGGATGAAAATGTATGACACCGTCAGAAAAACATATCAAAAATCATCGGGATATTGCAGAAACTTGCACTTTTATTTAATGGATTATGAAACTGCAAACTTAGAATCTTACTAAAAATTTTGAATGAAAAGCTTGTTGTTGCGAAAACTTACTTTTCATACTGCGTATTCATAATAGAATTCAGCGGTTTGTAAATATTTCTCACGGCCCTTATTTTAATTTTTTAGTTCTTTTAATTTTCACTTTTTGTAATTTTTTATACCCGAGCGCACTTGTGCACAAGGGTATTATAACTTTGTTCACATAACGGTTGTTTGTAACAGGCAAAACGAATCGAGATAGATGTAGACAAATGTATACATAAATGATCAGAATGAAAAGAGAAATCGATTAAGCGGTGACAATGTTTTTCACATCGCCTACACTGCGCCTTGCACTGCAATGTGGAACTTGATAAATAGGCAATTTCATCAGTTACCTATCAACGGCAAGCCTAAGCCAGGAGCACTACTTAATGAAATTAAAAGTAAGTACATGTTACATACAACAAATCAAAACAAAAAACAAAACTGAAACTTGCTTTTCAGACGCCTTATAATTTTCCTTTAATTTATAGTCGTCAAGGAAACAAACATCGATGAAGCTGCGAATCTGTCAAGTGCCTCTACATAAAAATATTATAATGTTTAAGAAAGTAAAACCAGTATTTTTTATATTCTTTCATATTTTATATCTTATTATATTTAGTTTTGTTGAGTCTCATAAATTAACACTTTGCATCAATATACTTTATTGAATGAAGCCTAAGCCATAAAAAATATGTAGTATAGAACCTAGTCGTATGCATATAAATAAAAGACTTAAGTTTTATTATAGGTAAAATAACTTTTTTTTATTAATTCTAAACTACAGTGTAGTCAGAAAATTCTTCTTCTTTCGTAGAACATATGATTGCTTTTATTATTAACACTATAAAAAACATGACTAAAATTATAGCGCAACACTTTCATTATATTTTAATCAATAATGTTAAGCGTTTTTCAAAACGTTTTGTTAAACAAAAACGCCTAAAATTAACGATGAAAACAAAATAAAAGTGTTGTGTTATAATTCGTAATATGTTTTTTACAGTGTGGAGAATAAAAGCAAAATCGCACATTCTACGAAACAAGCGCAGATTTTACGAAAATAATTTCGTTTAATATACGAATTATTTCTGTGCATTTTACAAAAATTTTGTAAAAAACTAAGAAATAGCACGAAATTCTTTAGTAAATAGTACTAAATTCTTTAGTAAATAGTACGAATACGTAAATTTCGTAAAATGTACTAAAGATCTGATGCCTCATATTTTCGTAGCATGTACGAAAACGCTTTTGCCAACTGCGCACTCTGCATCCAGCCGGTGCCAAGATGAACACCGATTAGTTCCCGTCCCGTGAGGAGATTGAGGGCTATGATGATGACACTTTAAGGAGCAGCTCTGCCGTACCGCCCAGGCACTCGCAACATATCGTACAGCGCAGTCACATGTGGTGATGCCCAAATCTTCAGGCGCCAACATGAGATCAGCACTGGTCTGCCCACGATGCGCCGAGCCATATCGTATATCGAGATGCCCTCAATTTCGGACATTGACTCTGGAGCAACGTTTGCACTGGGTGCGCCAAGCATCGTTATGCTTCAACTGCTTGGGACCAAGTCACTCGGCCCGTGAGTGCAACTCGGGAAATCGCATCAACTGTAAGCACAAACACAACACCTTGCTTTGTAACGCTTCTCCGCAAGCCGAGCGGTTACCTACAAACACCAGCTCAGTAGCGCGACCAGTGTCTGTACTTGAGCAACAATCGCCAGCAACCAGCGCCACTGCGCCTCAAGTTATGTCCCGTATGGACGCTGTCCAGTCTCTCCTGGCGCAATCTGAAGGAATCGTCCTACTGGCCACTGCCAAGGCGCCCATCGTAAATGGGTGCGGAGAGGAAGTATCGTGTCATCTCTTGTTTGACATGGGTTCACAGGTAAGCTTCATTACGGAGCCATTTTTAAGCGCTTGAATCTCCACAGAAGGCGTTACACATTGACGGTAGAAGGTATTGGTTCGCAGAGTGCAACTTCTTCGCGCGGACAAACGACTATGGTGATGCGATCATATCACGATGCGGGGTTTGAGTGCCGTTTTGATGCGCACATCTTACCTAGTATAACTTCGACGATTCCCGCATCTCCAATTGACATGAGCGGGTACAAACACTTGCACAAAATACCACTGGCTGATCCGACTTTTCACATGCCAGGAACCATCGATGTACTCATTGCAGCGGACATCATGGGCATGCTTCTCCTGGGTGAAACTATCACTGGTGGGCCTAAGCAACCGTGTGCTCTCCATACGCGTCTCGGTTGGGTCATATACGGACCTACATCGCCACGCTGTGCGTCACTCCCAGCCTTGGGCACACAGACCGAATGTACTACCGAGGAGGGGCGACTCGATGAATTTCTTCAACGTTCCTGGGAACTGGAGGAAGTTCCTCGCCCCAAAAGGACCGATGATATTTGCGAAAAGATTGTCCAACGAACCGTACCGAGCAATGTCCGATACATAGTCCAGATTCCATTTTCTCCGGATGCGCCAGCACTCGGTGACTCCTACGGCAAGGCGTTGGGCCACTTTTTCAACCTTTAGCGACGTCTGAGAAGCGATGATGACTTGCGCCAGAAGTATGTTCAGTTTATGCGTAAGTACGAGACGCTCGGCCACATGGAGAAGATCACGCTACAGCGAGATGATCCATCTCGCGCCTACTTTATACCGCACCATGCGGTCACCGCGAAATTTCGGGTGGTCTTCAACGCTTCGGCAAAGACCAGCATTGACTTATCCTTGAACGACACTCAGCTGGTTGGGCCGACAGTTTAAGAACCACTGGTTGGCATCCTCTTACGCTTTCGCCGATTCCGCGTAGCTGTCACGACTGACATCGAGAAGATTTTCCGACAAATCGAAGTGGACTCCAGGCATCGATGTTGGCAGCAGATCCTCAGGCGCAAAAGCCCCAAGGACCCCCTCTGTGCGTATCGACTGAAGACTGTCACCTACGGTGTGGCTTGCAGCCCTTATAATGCTGCCCGTGTTCTGAATCAGTGCTCCATTGACAACCAAACCGTGGTTCCTGATGCTAATCGAGCTGCAGCTGCACGGGACAGTATCTTACGTATCTTTTATATGGATGATCTGCTGGATACCGCTGACACACCAAATGAAGCGATCACGTTAGCGCGAGACTTTACCGCCATATTGCAACAAGGCCACTTTCGACTTTGCAAGTGGAAATCCAACGAGATGGACGTGCTTTCAGCGACATCTGGTTCAGAGGTATCCAGCTGCACACTTGGTTTAGGAGACACTGATGCCAAGGTTCTAGGGCTTTACTGGGGACCAGTCAATGATGTGTTTCTTTTTCGGGTAACGCTGCCAGATGCTAACCCTATCCCTACCAAATGTCAGGTATTGA
>NW_023458559.1:5417156-5417945 GCF_013731165.1 Rhagoletis pomonella
AATCTTCTACTTCACATTCAAAACACTCAGCGTTTGGAGTTTTGTAAGTTATGAATATTTATTTTGTTTTAAATTTTCTACCTTCAAATGGAAGAATGTGAATGAATGAATGAAAAACATTCAAATCATTCAAACTCATTTCGGTTATAGTTTTTTTCTATAAACGATTTTGTTCGTATTGTAATAGTAGCGCAGCAGGCATTTCCCAAAAAAGGTAAGCCGAAAAAGCAAGTAAATGAATTTAAACGGCTTTATAACTTTAAATTTCGTATTCAGATGGCCAAAAGAGGTTTTGAAAACGCGAAATGGTGGAGAGAAGAACTGAAGAAATTAAATAAAAAATTAAGTTTAGTATGTGTTACTAGTAAAAATATTTCATGGAGAAAAATCTGTCGCGTCCGTTACCAGATTTTAATTCCAAATTAAATTAACAACGAATTGCTTCTGATTAAAAATGAATAGGTTGTAACGGTCCATAATTTGACTTTGTTTAAAAAATGTTTAACCCAATAGGATTCGCTGGGTTTTGCTTATTTTTACATGTACCCTGAAATCACTTCTGTTTTTGTCGCGTCTGTTATGGCCTCCTTTTCATCGATTTTCTCGATGACAGTATCCCAAGCGCACTTAATTTTAGGTCAACCAAAGTACGGATTGTTCTATACCGAAAAAAATATACCCTTATTTTTTATTTTGAAATCAAAAGATATTTAGAGGTCGCTCAAATCAACTTTTCGTGGAAATGGTATAGAATAGTTAAAAATCTATATTTTCTACCAGAAAACTCTG
>NW_023458559.1:5418045-5425515 GCF_013731165.1 Rhagoletis pomonella
TTTATGCCTTTCCTTCTCCTATTTAGTCGAAGGTTTCGCGATTCTTGATTTTTTCTAATTCGATCTTTAATTTCCCTGTGGACCTTACTTCTAAAATCTGTCAGTCCTTGGTAGTTTATTCTTTCGGTTCTATTAAAGAATACATCACTAGGCTTCCTTTTGGTCACAGAGTGAATCGTTGTATTATAGCGGTCGACTGCAATGTAGGCTAGTTCTTTGGGACTCGTATTGCTTATTTCCCTTCGCAGACATCGATAGATTTCGATCAAAGTTGAATGAAATCTTTCGATCTGCCCATTCACTTCACTTCTTTGCACTGGAGTTTGGTACAATTCAATCCCTAAACCTCTTATATAATTGCTTACTAGAGGGCTCATAAATCCTCTCTCATTGTCTGTTACTATTACCCGGGGGGTTGTGAAGTAGTGGATAAGCTTGGCAAATTTTCCGCGAAGAGTGAGGGATGAGCGGTTCCTTATGTGGAAAAGTTTTGCAAACTTCGAAAATTTGTCAACACAGGATAGAAATTTTTCGTTTTGGATTTCGAAAATGTCAACGTGCAATATTTCGCATGGGTATTTAGGAATAGGCGTTTCCTTTATAGGGGGTACCGCGGGATGTCTATCGTACTTGTTTGTGAGGCAAGTTTCGCAGATAGATGCGAATTTCCTTATCCGACTTGCCATTTTAGGGAAATAGTACTTTTCCAGGATTTCCTCTTTATTTTCTCTGGGGTTTCTGTGTGCCCTCTTATGTTCATCTTCCACTATTTTGCAAATTCTGTCTTCGTTGGCCACGTCCTCAACTACCAGTTGAGTTATCCTAATTTTATATGGATTTTAATGCCATTTATGAGTGACGGATTGAGTCGCTCCTTTAGTACTTGTATTACTGTCGGTTTATCGATGCTATCCAGGGTTATGTAGTGTCGAGTAAAACCAGGATGTGGGTTTTCTACGCATGTCAAAGCCTTACCTTCCCTGAGCACTATTTGATTACGAAATACATTCAGGGAACATTCGACGTGTGGAATAAGGTCCGATGCGTCCTGCTCCGCGCTATGGACAGTTGCCATATCGCTTTCAATCTCTGAAGCTGAAGCGCTGTTCAATTGTGCATTTACCCTTGTCGGACTTCCACTTTCATCATCATCTACCTTACCCGTTGACTCTGCACTGGTTAAATTGTTTGCTTGGCACGGCAGTCTTGACAGAGCATCGGCCACGACATTTGATTTACCTGGAGTGTAAATCAATTCGTGGTTGTACTCTTCGATTCTGGCCTTCCATCTCTTCAGCTTTGCATTGTAATTTCTGCTTCCCAATGCAAAAGTAAGAGGTTGGTGGTCATTATAAATCTTAATCATCTTTGCACCATACAAATACGATCTTAAATTGTCCAGGGCCCAAACAATTGCCAGCATTTCTTTTTCATTTGTGGCGTAGTTCTCTTCTGTTCGGGTAAGGGAGCGCGATATATATGCGATTGGCCGGTCTCTTCCGGGTTCGCTCCTCCTATGGCATAGTTCGAAGCATCAGTTGTAAGATTGAACGATTTTCCGAAATCAGGAAAAGCAAGGATGTCTGAGCAGACAAGCAATTTTTTTAGGTCCTCAAACGCCCTAAGAGCATCCGCATCCAGTTTAATGCGAACGTTTCTCGACTGACTGGCCTTGATCTGCGCATTTTCCCCTCGCGTTAGGTTGGTTAAGGGTTTCGCCACTCTGGCGTAATCCCAGATGAATTTTCGATAATACGATGACATTCCAAGGAAACTTTTCAACTCTTTTAGCGTTCGGGGAGGTGACAGAGCTTCTATGGCCTGTACCTTTGAGGGGTCTGCTTTTACACCGTCGGAGGTTATTATATACCCCAGGAACTCTACCTCTGTTCTCATAAACTTTGTTTTTTCTATGTTTACCCTGACGTTGGCATCTGCCAGCCTTTCGAATACTATATCGACATTTTTCATATGCTCGTCTAAATCTTTACCAAACACTATGATATCGTCAATATAAACGTAGCATATTTTCCCAATATGTTCCTTCAAGACGTCGTCTATCATGCGCTGAAATATGGCCGGTGCATTCCTCAGCCCATTCATGGTTGAAAATGCTGTTTTCGGGATGTCAGCCTCTTTCATTGCTATTTGGTGGAACCCGGACGTTAGGTCGATGGTCGTGAAGTATTTGGCGTGGCCGAGGCTGGCTAATGTTGCGTTGATGTCAGGGATGGGATAGGTATCGGGTATCGTGATTGCATTTAGGCGTTTAAAGTCCACTACCATTCTGTATTGCTTTTCTCCGGACGGCTTTGGTTTTTTAGGTACCACCCAGATTGGAGGACGAATAATACCTTCGTCGAGTAGTTCGGAAATCTGTCTGTCCACCTCTTCTCTCATATTGGCCGGGTAGGGATAGCTTTTGGCGTATATAGGATCTTCTGTGGTAGTTTTTATTTCGGCCCTGACAGACGTTTTAATGTTAATTTTTGCGCTCAAAGGCTCAAAGAGATGTGAGTATTTTTTAAGTAGAGATTTCAAAGCGGGCAACACTGCCTCCGGGATCGATGCCTCAGAAAAATTAATACCCCCAACGGTTTTGTTCTTGAGTGGAATTTCAATACCCGGATCTATTTTCAAGGTATGATTTTTCCTGTCTATCACAGCCCCCAATTCTTTCAGGGTATCGTCGCCTATTATACCATCGAAAGAAGTCAGTCCTGGTAGGGCATAAAACGTTAGTACAGTATCATTCCCCATACTGTGAAAAAATTGTCCACTAATTTTTTTGTTTATTGGAACAGGCCCTGCAACAGTTTGCACTGAAAAGGGTGGATCAACCGGAGTTGAGCGGGCGGCTAGTTTGGGACTCACAAAATTTTTGTTCGCCCCTGTGTCGACAAGAAACTTTAGGGTAATATTGTCTTTGGTGACGCAAGTGAGGTAGGGTATGCTGGAATACAGAGCAGCGGCCTTTATATGAAATAGGCTGGTGGCCCGTCCATCATAAAATTTACCTGCTGACCCTCTTCTTCTCCTGGCTCACTGCTACTTGCTTCCACGTTGTAGAGTCGTTTCTGTTTTGGAAGTCTTTCAATTGATGATGCTGGTCCTCTTTTAAACGCGTTGTTGCTTGCAGGTCGATTCATGTAGTTTACCTGCTTAGACTGAATGCTGCCATCGATTTCCATTTTCTCCGCAGGTTTCGGAGCCGTGGGTCTGCCTGGAGGCGAAGTGTTGGACTCTTGGTTTGACTGGAACCTATTGCATGGCACTCTGTTGTGTCCAGTGTGTTCTGATGTGTACCCTGGAGACACCACAGGCAGCTTAATGCAGGAAAACGAGATATGTTAACCTATTGGCCTTCGATGAGGTGAGTATCTGCCTAGGAGTATAGGGTCAGGGACTCACCCAGCCATGTGATCGTGCCAGGATATTCAGTATTGTAAAGGCGTAGTCGTGGACGGTGTCAATTTGTTTTAATTTTCACTTTGAATAAATGCTATTTATTTGTGTACCTGAGGGTCTTAGGGGTCACAGGTCCACTTAATATCATGTTATTCCTGGTTCGGTCGCTGATGACCCGCAGGATATGACGTAGTAATTTACAGCTTTAGCCTGAGGTTCATTCGGGGTCACAGGTCTAAGCGACAATTTATCACTCGGCTATTAGAGCCTTTAATTTTTTTGTTCTCACATTTTTTATTGTTTCCTTATTTACCTCTTCTGGGAAGAGGAGCTTTTATACTCTGGAGGGTCCCGTAAGGAATCGCAGAGTTAAGCTTCTATTATAAACCGGAGGGTCCCCCCGAAGGTGGTGAATCGCGGCCTCAAGGATATTAAGTTATGGATGGTCGATCCGTAAATTATTCAGTTCACTATTTGATTTTTATTCACTTCTTTGGTTTGACCCCTTCTAGGAAGGGGAGCTTTTATACCCTGGAGTGCCCCTGGAGTTGGGGATCGCAGAGCTAAGCTAATGTTATAAACCGGTGGATACCCAAAGGTAGTCAACGGTTTCAAAATATTTTGTTATGTGGATGTACAAGCCATAAATTTTATAAGCACCTTCACATTCAACACTTCCACTTATCACAACACTGTTCATCACTTGTCACGACCACTTGAAAAAGGACTCCAGCAGTTAAGAGGATCCTTTTCCTTACACCCCACAATTAAGGAGGCCCTTCCTCAGAGACCCACACTTTCAGTGGGTCCCTGCTCGGGCGCCAGTCATCGAGCTCACATCCGTGAGCCCGAAAAAGTTAAAGTTGGGGGCCGCACGGCGGCCCCGAGTTGTCCTTCCTAAAATAAAAGACAATAATTAGTTTTGTACAAATGTATTTACCATCTGCTTCCGCTGTCCAAAATGGAATGAATACAACATATTTCTTAATACTATGACTTACTGTCTAACCGGCTGAATTAACTGCTGACGCTGCGCTTCCCATAGAATCAATTATGCTAACGTATGTTCGATTATTTTTGCATGCGAGTTCAATTACCCGCACTGGTTATGCGCGTGTTTGGGGAAGTGCGGCGTCAGCACATTCACACAGGTATGTGTGTTAGCCCCCGTATTAACTTGTTTTTGAATTTTAAACCATTTGGACTTTCAATGAGGCTAATCATTACATTTGCTTTCTTACAGTTTGATGGTCCAACAATAAGAGCTCGAACTGAGTTTGGTAATAATGAGCTATGTTGCACTTTATTTAATTTATTCAATCTCAAGTCAACATTTTTAATATTTAACTTATTACGTTGCTTCACAAACCGCAGTTTGAATACTAATATAAATATATATAAACGAGTTATTTTTATATTTTTAATTACTTATATTTAAACTATTAATATGAGAGTTATTTATGAAAAAAGGTGTAGTCATAAATCGGTAGTCGGCGGAAAAGGTTTTATAAATAATACAAGTAAGAAAGTTTAAGTTCGGGCGGAGCCGAACATTAAATACCCGGCGCAAGTATTAAATATATGATTTTCACCTTTCCGAAGGCTACCGCTACATGGTAAACCGGGGTGTATCAATTTTGAGTAAATTAGCGTCCTTAAATTTCGAAATATTGAAGTTTCAAGCATTTCTGAAATTGACCGTTATACGAAAATCGGCCTCAATTTTAGTCCGATTTGAATAATTTTCAACGTTTTGCTTTTATGTGGCAAGCACAATAACCGTACAGACGGTAGAACGGTTACCGAGATACATATATGTGATCATAAGTGGGCGGTGCCACGCCCATTTTCCAAAATTTTATCATAAACGTATTTCTTGGTAAAGAATTCTTGCAAGCATCAATTTTGTATAAATTAGCTTTAATATTTACTGATTTATCGAAGATTTCGTATTTCTCCCAATTACCGTTATTATTGTCCCATTTTAAAAATTTTCGGCCATTTGGTATGCTGTAGCAAGGCTAACAACTGTGCCAAGCTTGGGAGAAATTGGTACATGGGTTACCGAGATATACCAGAGACCGAAAATAATTATTATTCTAGTATTTAGGATCAAAAACGTCGCCTTGTTTTAAGAGAATTTGTTTTCGTCTTTGTATAATAATTATTTACGAGAAATGTCTTTTTTCGTCTCACGGGACGATTCTTTCTGGACGAATATTATTTACGCCTTCGCATGATAATTATATGGGATTTTTATTTTTTTCGTCTCTCGAGACGTTTATTTCAAGACGAATATTATTTACGTCTTCTCATAATAATTATATGGGCTTTTTATTTTTTTCATCTCTCAGGACGTTTATTTCCAGACGAATATGATTTACATCTTCTCATAATAATTATATGGGCGTTTTATTTTTTTTCATCTCAAGGGACGTTTATTTTAAGACGAATTCTTGGTTGCAGTATTATAAATTTTTTGGCTGTAAGACTCTGAATTTTTTTTGTATAAATTGTTAGAGTGGAAAGTCCCGCAATATTTGTATGAAAAGCTTCAACTAACCAAATCACAGAGACATAACAGCTTGGTTGTCCTTAAATATAATTCGCTTACTTCCAGTCGACTGTTTTTCATTAGCGCTGTAAGACTGTGGAACTCGATTCCAGAAAGTGTTAAAGCTAGACTCAATAGAAACAACTTCAAAAAGTTAATATTTCAATACTTAAGTGGCCTTGATATGTCCTCTGACTACAAATAATCTTGCTGTGTACCTTTTTCCTTTTTCTTTCTTCTTCTACTTATTCTCGTACATTATCCATCTCCTTTTTCCTCTTTAATCATTTACATTTGCTGTATTAGTATTAAGTTTACATTAAGAACTCATATATTTTAGTTTGTATCTTTTCGCGGCAAATTATGTTAGTATAGATTATAATTCTTTGTGTATGTACATATAAAAGACTGAATTGTCTTAGTTGTACAAAAAATTTTAAATAAATAAATAAATATGATTTACGTCTTCTCACAATAATTCTATGGGCTTTTTATTCTTTTTCGTCTCTCGGGACGATAATTTCAAAACGAATATGATTTACGTCCTACGTTTTTCTAAAAATTATTGCAATTAAGTTAAATTAATTACTTCAATATGGATATTAATCGAAATGGTGTTGAAAAGGATTTATTTCTAAGCAACATGAAGGAGGGTTGCATCTGCTTAAAAAATTAAATTGAACATGAACATGCGAATTAGGTAACTGGAATACGTATCGCAATATGGGTGTCAGGCAAGGTTGGTTGTAGGTGAAAATGTGTACACGAAGGCGTCAGAAAAAATAGGTTTAAGAAAGTTTGACTTTGAAAATTTTTTGATGAGGGTTGCCAACTATTTAATTATTTGATAACTTTAATGAGTTATTACAATATGGATATCCATCGACACAGTTTTGAAATGCTTCATTTCTAAACTACATGAAGTAGGGTCACCATCTGTTTAAAAAGTCAAACTGAGCTTGAATTAAGGGAATTAGGTAATTTAGATATGTATCACAATCGGCATCAGACGAAAGAGCTGGAAGCTTTTAGTTTGAAAATAATATTTTGACGTGGGTTGCCAACTATTTGAAAGGTCTAATTTAATTTAAATATACATAATTTAAATATATACAAATTTATTCAAATATGGATGTCAAACGTAAGGGTGCACTGATATCTTTAGTTCGTCCTTGTCTTTATCTATATCCCTATCTCGGTCCATCATTATCTTTCATTCTGTGTATATCCTTATCTTTGCCTTTCCCCGTCTCCAGTTGCGTTATATTTTTAACCCAAGTACATATTTCCGAACTCGATTAAGAAGTTTCACATCAATTATTTGAATTTCGCTTTTTAAAAAGTTGGCAACCCTTTAATATATAGTTAAAAAATAAAATAATCATAACCATTTGGATTGAAACTCACATCTTATAACCCATATAACTTTTTATATTTGGAATTTATGTGGCAAACCTTTTCTGAAAAATAAAACCGTATTGCACTTCTACACACCAATCTCTTCAATT
>NW_023458559.1:5425615-5428085 GCF_013731165.1 Rhagoletis pomonella
TTTTTTTCGGGTCTCGGGACGTTTATTTCAAAACGAATATGATTTACGTCTTCTCATAATAATTATATGAACTTTTTATTTTTTTTCGTCTCTCGGGACGTTTATTTCAAGACGAATATGATTTACGTCTTCTCATAATAATAATTTGGGCGTTTTATTTTTTTTCGTCTCAAGGGACGTTTATTTCAAGACGAATATGATTTACGTCTTCCCATAATAATTATATGGGCTTTTTATTTTTTTCGTCTCTCGGACGTTTATTTCAATACGAATATGATTTACGTCTTCTCATAAAAATCATATCGCTAGCTTAGAAAGAAACGTTGCTAAGTCCCATTTTAAAAATTTTACAGGAGAGGAAAAAATCTTCCTATAGCCATTTTCTTTAACTATTTCGCAAGACTTTGAATCAAACATTTTGCGCGTTTAAAGCAAAGCAAAACTCCATAAGAATCAGAAGGATTCGATATTTATTAAAAGATGTCGTATTATTTTGGCCTTATCGGATTTGTGGTGCTTCTTTTGGACTTAGCAAATTTTCCTTTTAGTGCTTATGAAGAGGAAAAAATAAAACAAGTACCTTTATAATTTTCGAGACGATGCGTATTCAATTTCTCTAGCCTCCTATATCAAAATATGAGTTTTCATAAAAAGTGGACTTAGCAACTTGTCACTCTAAGCTAGCGATATGGGAGTTTTATTCAATTAAAACTTCTTTATCGAGTTCGGAGATTTGGGGCAGGGAACTTATCTATTTCCAAGTAATGCGATGGATTTTTCTGTAGTTAAGTTTAACTAATGAATGAAATAAATAAATAAACTATAGCTTAACACCTTAACGGCCCTTAAAGCGTTAAACTTTGCTCTAACGTGGTTTTGGTTCTTTGAAAAGGGTTGCCAGATGTTAGAAAATGAAATGTAAATAATCGAGTTCGGAGATGTTTACGTAAAATACTTAACCCACCGTCACCACATTTGCACCGATAATTGAAGAGATTGGTGTGTAGAAGTGCAATACGGTTTTATTTTTCAAAAAGGTTTGCCACATAAATTAAAAATATAAAAAGTTATATGGGTTATAACATGTGAGTTTCAATCCAAATGGTTATGATTATTTTATTTTTTAACTTTATATTAAAGAGTTGCCAACTTTTTAAGGGTGCCAAACTTTTAAAAAGCGAAGGCATGACTCCGGGAGCAATCCCAAAGGAGCATGCGACTAATACCACTTTTGATCTCTTTATATGGAATGAACTGATCGCTTTTGTTCGGGCATGTCCTATGAAGAGAATAATTGTTCACATTTATACCCGCAAGGGTATAAAAAAGCGACTAGTCACTTAAAAAATAAAAATAAAAATTTTCGCCAGCTGAGATTCGAACCGGGGTGCTCAGTTTTGTTAGGCGAATACTCCCTCTGTGTGCCAACGCCGCACATGAAATTTCGTTGACTAAGAGCGTACATATCATTAAATCGTTAATAGTACCCGTTAGAGATGAGTTGGGGACTAATTGATCTCCAATTATACCCACAAGGGTTGAGTCGAAACTAATTGACCTCCATTAGTACCCGTATGAGACTAGTTGGGACTAATTAATGTCCAATTATACCCGAATGAGAGTAATCTCGGAATACTCTCTTTAGAGATTAGTCGCACAATGTTTTGCAGGGTAATTGCTAAGTATTTAATATGTATGTGTATATGAATGGAAAGGTTTGTTCATGTTGATGATGAGAACAAATAAAATTTAATTTGAAATAAAAGAAAGTTTTATAATTACTTATTTATTTTGATAATAAGAATTGTAAGCATAAATGTCCGAAATTATATGAATTATAGCTTTGCTGTTGATTATAGTTATAGCTAATGTTTTTTCCTAAATACTTTATTATTTGCTTAGAAAGTTTCCAAAGCTATCGAAGTAATCAATCTCATTATTATTTTTCCAGTAAGATACCCAATGTGTTCCCGAACCCTTTGAACTATCCAAATTTATTATTCCACATTCTCTCTTAAATGATTTACGTGGTAACGTGTCACACAAGAATACCCCTCTAAAATTTGGAATAAATTTTGAATTCTTCTTTAAGTCTACATCAGTAAGAGGTCTTCTGGGTAGCTTCATAAACAGTTTTTTTTTGTATGGTTTTAAATATAATCCGAATCCCTTTTTATAAGGCTTTAAAAACATTCCTTTTCTCATTGAAATAGCTCCCATTGTATTATTATGACGTTTCGCCTCCAATAACTGCTCCTTTCCAGTTTTTATAGCATTGATTCTTTTAATGATTCCTGCTGTACCGCCAGATAGACTTCCGAGTGCTCCTAAAGCTACGAATAAATACGCTAATGGGAGAAATCCTCCAGATTTAGATAATGATATTACACGTGGTTTTTTATTAAAGATTTTTTTCCTCTAAAAATATTATTTACAACCTTTCGTGAAATTTTTATTGCATTTTTTAAGT
>NW_023458559.1:5428185-5429240 GCF_013731165.1 Rhagoletis pomonella
CAATAATTTGGAAAAAATGGTAGAAGTGATAGCTATTTCGGAAATCATCACATTTCCTCATCAGACTTCTTTCAGTAGGATTCGAACCGACGATCACCACTGACTCAGCCAGTTGCCTACGCACGGTGCTAAGTTTGCCTTGCTAATTCTTGTTGCTTATTTCCACTATTACACTTTGCTAAGCTTTTCCACAATAAGTTTTCACTTAAAACGGCCTCAAGCTCATAAAAATTGTTGAATATAATTGTTATAAGGAAATAAAATAACAAAAAACAAATAACTATTAACAAAAACCAACAACCACATGATCAAGTGAATTGCAGCGGAATAGCTGCGCTTGATTGTAGTTGGCTTAGCAAAGTGAAATAGTGGAAATAAGCAACAAGAATTAGCAAGGCAAACTTAGCACAGTGCGTAGGCAACTGGCTGAGTCAGTGGTGATCGTCGGTTCGAATCCTACTGAAATAAGTCTGATGAGGACATGTGGTGATTTCTTAAATAGCTATCACTTCTACCATTTTTTCAAATTATTGTTGCTTTTCCACAATAAGTTTTCACTTAAAATGGCCTCAAGCTCATAAAAATTGTTGAATACAATTGTTATAAGGCCATAAAATAAAAAAAAAATAACTTAAGGACGAGCACACCTAAAAGTTAAACATTCTAATAATAGAAATATTAACAAAAACCAACAAAACCAACAACCACATGACCAAGTGAATTGCAGCGGAATAGCTGCGCTTGATTGTAGTTGGCTTAGCAAAGTGAAATAGTGGAAATAAGCAACAAGAATTAGCAAGGCAAACTTAGCACAGTGCGTAGGCAACTGGCTGAGTCAGTGGTGATCGTCCGTTCGAATCCTACTGAAAGAAGTCTGATGAGGAAATATTGTGATTTCCGAAATAGCTATCAATCACTTCTACCATTTTTTCAAATTATTGTTGCTTTTCCACAATAAGTTTTCACTTAAAACGGCCTCAAGCTCATAAAAATTGTTGAATATAATTTACAATAAATTTTAGACGAAAAATAAGAATATGATAAATTTTTGGAAA
>NW_023458559.1:5429340-5430402 GCF_013731165.1 Rhagoletis pomonella
TAAATCATATTCGTCTTGAAATAAACGTCCAGAGAGACGAAAAAAGGGCCCATATAATTATTATGAGAAGACGTAAATAATATTCGTCTTGAAATAATCGTCCCGCGAGATGAAAACAACTTTTCCATTGTTCAGTAATAATTATATAGCAATATTTAATTTTATTTCTTATATTCGTTATGGTCTCTGAGATATACACATGTAACCATAAGTGGGCATGGCTACGTCCATTTTCCAAAAATTTATCATATTCTTATTTTTCGTCTAAAATTTATTGTAAATTATATTCAACAATTTTTTATGAGCTTGAGGCCGTTTTAAGTGAAAACTTATTGTGGAAAAGCAACAATAATTTGAAAAAATGGTAGAAGTGATTGATAGCTATTTCGGAAATCACAATATTTCCTCATCAGACTTCTTTCAGTAGGATTCGAACCGACGATCACCACTGACTCAGCCAGTTGCCTACGCACTGTGCTAAGTTTGCCTTGCTAATTCTTGTTGCTTATTTCCACTATTTCACTTTGCTAAGCCAACTACAATCAAGCGCAGCTATTCCGCTGCAATTCACTTGGTCATGTGGTTGTTGGTTTTGTTGGTTTTTGTTAATATTTCTATTATTAGAATGTTTAACTTTTAGGTGTGCTCGTCCTTAAGTTATTTTTTTAATTTTATTTTATGGCCTTATAACAATTATATTCAACAATTTTTATGAGCTTGAGGCCATTTTAAGTGAAAACTTATTGTGGAAAAGCAACAATAATTTGAAAAAATGGTAGAAGTGATAGCTATTTAAGAAATCACCACATGTCCTCATCAGACTTATTTCAGTAGGATTCGAACCGACGATCACCACTGACTCAGCCAGTTGCCTACGCACTGTGCTAAGTTTGCCTTGCTAATTCTTGTTGCTTATTTCCACTATTTCACTTTGCTAAGCCAACTACAATCAAGCGCAGCTATTCCGCTGCAATTCACTTGATCATGTGGTTGTTGGTTTTTGTTAATAGTTATTTGTTTTTTGTTATTTTATTTCCTTATAACAATTATATTCAACAATTT
>NW_023458559.1:5430502-5431906 GCF_013731165.1 Rhagoletis pomonella
CTGTCCTCGTGCAATACATCTTTTTTCATGGCATACAACCCCCGCTCGTTTCAGGATTCTTTATCTGATTTGATATTATTTGCATATAAAAATATGCAAAGAGCATAGATTATATGTCCTTATGCAAAAAAAAAAATTAAATATTTAATTCCTCATATATTATATATACATAAGCGTGGGAAATAGTTTTCGCTAAGGTACGTCCAATGTATCATATTCAATCCACAACTGGTTTGTATGTTTCCACACAAAGACACTATATTTTTTGCAAAATAAGTAGAAATATGTATCTGAAGTCAGCATTGATTTTACTCATATAAGATTCATTTACGTGTGAGACAAGGTACAAAACTGTTCCCAGGAATCACATGCGATTCATTGGACAGGGAACCTGTTAATTCCCTGCAGTGAAATCCCAAACCAGTCAGGAAAAATACTAGTTTACAACTAGAATTTCCTAACAGAAACCGAACTAGTTCGAAAATGACCAGAGTTGTACCAAGTACAAACGATTTATTCACACCCTGTATTATTTGACTTCGACAGTTTAATACAATAAGGTACACAAAATAATATCACTTTTTTTTGGGTATATCGTAAACCGTTAAATTGAGTACGTATTCAATTATACCAGACCTGTTATTTTGTTATTTTTGATAATTTTCAATTATTTTTTATTTTATTTATTACACGATTAATATAATTATTTGATTAATTTCTATTATCAATCAATAAGCCAAACTATGGACAAAAATGAAGAATATTTAATAACTGCTTGAATTACACTGGCCAACAAGGTTTTTTAACCAAGAATCGGACTATACTTTTCCGAAGGTCTTTGACGTGCTGAATTCGAATCTGACCCCAGATCACGTCAGGTTTTCGGGATATTCTAACCTAAAAGTACAAAAATCACGGTTTTTGGGCACATTTGAGGTGCACTACTCCTCCCCTTCAAAATTCATTTTAAAGCTTTAAAAAATCTTTATTTGTTACCGAGAATTCGTCTGTTGAATTTACTGAGTTTAGTAAATTCGTTGATATTCTTAAAATGAGGAGTATTGGATATTGGAAATTGAAATATCTATGTATTTATTTTTTCTTTTAATTAATACTCAAAAAAATTAACAATAATTATTGGCAAATCTAAGGCTGCTAAATAAAAATATGTAAAATAAAAAAGTGTACTTAAATGTTTTTTATTGTATATTCATGAATTCATTTTATTTTTTGACTCCCAAAGTAGTGGTTTTGGTCCATAATTAGACAAGTATTTTTCTGTCTATTCTGAACTAGTATGAGACTGGTATATTTGTGACCGAAATCTGACAAGTAACATTTCGTAGGACATCCCCATGGGTATTATAACTTTGTTCACATAACGTTTGTTTTTAGCAGGCAAAA
>NW_023458559.1:5432006-5432424 GCF_013731165.1 Rhagoletis pomonella
TGAAAAGAAGCAAACAGCCTCGGATGAGACCCCCTTTTTCTGATGACGACCACGGCAAACGTATAAAGGACTATGATTTAAGGGTATGCACCTGGAATATCCGGACCCTTAATGGGGAAGGTGCCTCTGCCCGGCTGGTTGATGTCCTCGGGAAGACAAAGGCTGACATCACCGCCATCCAAGAAATGCGATGGACGGGGCAAGGTAAAGTAAGCGTGAAGCCTTGCGACGTCTACTACAGTTGCCACGTAAAGGAGCGCAAATTCGGTGTTGGATTCGTGGTAGGAGAGAGACTCCGTCACCGAGTACTGGCGTTCACCCCGGTGGACGAACGTCTAGCCACAATCCGCATCAAAGCTAGATTCTTCAACATCTCGCTCATCTGCGCCCATGCCCCGACGGAAGAGAAGGATGAGGC
>NW_023458559.1:5432524-5433384 GCF_013731165.1 Rhagoletis pomonella
TCTGCCCGG
This sequence comes from Rhagoletis pomonella, assembly GCF_013731165.1. Classification (NCBI taxonomy): domain Eukaryota; kingdom Metazoa; phylum Arthropoda; class Insecta; order Diptera; family Tephritidae; genus Rhagoletis; species Rhagoletis pomonella. Next base: position 5,432,534 of record NW_023458559.1, read on the forward strand.
CTGGTTGATGTCCTCGGGAAGACAAAGGCTGACATCACCGCCATCCAAGAAATGCGATGGACGGGGCAAGGTAAAGTAAGCGTGAAGCCTTGCGACGTCTACTACAGTTGCCACGTAAAGGAGCGCAAATTCGGTGTTGGATTCGTGGTAGGAGAGAGACTCCGTCGCCGAGTACTGGCGTTCACCCCGGTGGACGAACGTCTAGCCACAATCCGCATCAAAGCTAGATTCTTCAACATCTCGCTCATCTGCGCCCATGCCCCGACGGAAGAGAAGGATGAGGCGTCCAAGGATCTCTTCTATGAGCGCTTGGAACGTACATATGAGCGCTGCCCCCGACACGATGTCAAAATCGTGCTTGGCGATTTTAATGCCAAGGTGGGCAAGGAAGGGATCTTTGGCGCCACTGTCGGAAAATTCAGCCTCCACGACAAAACGTCCGACAACGGACTGAGGCTGATCGACTTCGCCGGGGCCCGAAATATGGTAATATGTAGTACTAGGTTCCAGCATAAGGACATCCACCAAGCTACATGGCTGTCTCCAGATCGAAAAACGAGAAACCAAATCGATCATGTTGTGATAGACGGAAGGCATGCTTCAAGCGTTTTGGACGTACGTACACTCCGAGGGCCAAACATCGACTCGGACCACTATCTTGTTGTAGCGAAGATACGCACCCACCTCTGTGCAGCAAAAAATGTGCGCCGAACAATGCAAGGAAAGCTTAACGTCGAAAAGCTGCAATCACAACAGACGGCCAATTTATTCGCCACTCGACTCACACACCTGCTCTCTGTGAGCACTCTTCAACAATCCGACGTACGCGAGCAGTGGAACCACATTTCCCG
>NW_023458559.1:5433484-5437805 GCF_013731165.1 Rhagoletis pomonella
ACTCTTCAACAATCCGACGTACGCGAGCAGTGGAACCACATTTCCCGATCATTAAGTACCGCCGCCGAAGAAGTAGTTGGATTTCAGCGAGCCCGAAAGAACAACTGGTACGATGAGGAATGTCAAGAAGCCGCAGAGAAAAAAGATGCCGCCTACAGGGCCACGCTGCGATCGGGCGCAACGCGAGCCATGTGGGACCGTTATAGGGAACTGAAGAAGGAAGCGAGACGTATTTGCCGCAATAAGAAGAGAGAGGCCGAAATACGTGAGTGCGAAGAGCTTGAGATGCTGGCCGACAGGAAGAACGCCCGAAAATTCTACCAGAGGGTTAGGCGACTTACGGAAGGTTTCAAGACCGGGGCGAACTCCTGTAAGAACAACAATGGCGACCTAGTGACCGATGTCCAGAATATACTTAAATTGTGGAGGGAACACTTTTATAACCTACTGAATGGTAGCAGCGCTGAAAGTAGTGAGGAAGACGAACCCGAGTCCCCAGTCGATGATGATGGAGTAGCTGTCCCACCGCCTGACTATGACGAGGTACGAATAGCGATTACGCGGCTGAAAAACAACAAAGCTGCTGGAGCTGATGGCCTGCCAGCCGAGCTATTCAAGTACGGCGGCGAGGAGCTGATGAGGTGCATGCATCAGCTCGTATGCAGAATATGGTCAGATGAACGCATGCCCGACGACTGGAATTTAAGTGTGCTCTGCCCAATCCACAAGAAAGGCGATCCCGCCATACGCGCCAACTACCGCGGAATTAGCCTTCTAAGCATAGGTTACAAGGTCTTATCGAGCGTATTGTGCGAAAGACTGAAGCCCACCGTCAACGAGCTGATTGGACCTTATCAGTGTGGCTTTAGGCCTGGAAAATCCACCATAGATCAGGTATTCACAATACGCCAAATCTTGGAAAAGACCCGCGAGAATAGGATCGACACACACCATCTATTTGTCGATTTCAAAGCCGCTTTCGACAGCACGAAGAGAAGTTGCCTTTATGCCGCGATGTCTGAATTTGGTATCCCCGCGAAACTAATACGGCTGTGTAAAATGACGTTGAGCAATACCACCAGCTCCGTCAGAATAGGGAAGGACCTCTCCGAGCCGTTTGATACCAAACGAGGTTTCAGACAAGGGGACTCCCTTTCGTGTGATTTCTTTAATCTGATGTTGGAGAAGATAATAAGAGCCGCAGAACTGAACCGCTCAGGAACAATACTTTATAAGAACGTACAATTGCTGGCGTATGCCGACGACATCGATATTATCGGTAAAAACAAGGGCTACGTCTGTTCTGCCTTCTCGGGATTAGATAGGGAAGCAAAGCGAATGGGTCTGGTGGTGAACGAGGACAAAACGAAGTATCTCCTGTCAGCACACAAACAGTCAGAGCATACGCGTCTTGGCACCCACGTCACTGTTGACAGTTACAAGTTTGAAAAAGTAGACGACTTCGTTTATTTGGGAACCAGCATTAACACCAATAATAATGTCAGCCTTGAAATCCAACGGAGAATCACTCTTGCCAACAAGTGCTACTTTGGGCTGAGTAGGCAATTGAGAAGTAAAGTCCTCTCTCGTCGTACAAAGATCACACTCTATAAGTCACTCATCATGCCTGTGCTGGTGTATGGCGCGGAAGCATGGACAATGAAAGCATCTGATGAGGCGGCTCTTGGAGTTTTCGAGAGAAAGATTCTGCGAAAGATTTACGGACCTTTACGCGTTGGTGATGGCGAATATCGCAGACGATTTAACGATGAGCTGTATGAGCTTTACAACGATATAGACATAGTGCAGCGAATTAAAATTCAGCGGCTCTGCTGGCTTGGCCATGTCGTTCGGATGGACAGAAACGCTCCTGCTCTGAAAATATTCAACGCGGGCCGCGATGCTGGTAACAGAGGAAGAGGAAGGCCTCCTCTGCGTTGGAAAGACCAGGTGGAGAAGGACTTGGCTTCACTTGGCATTTTCAATTGGCGTCAGTTAGCACAGAAGAGAAATGACTGGCGTGCTGTTTTGGACTCGGCCAAAATCGCTTAGGCGGTTACAGCGCCAAATAAGAAGAAGAAGAATACCACGCACGCGTGAATGCACATTTACATGTCGGGCTTTAGATGAGTGCGCAAAGATACTTGCCACAATTTGTTAATTTCCCGAGGGTTAGGGGTCAAATCCCATTACAGGCAGCATGGAATTTAAATATATATTTTTTAACTTAATTATGAAAAAGCTTCCGTTAAGTGCAAAGCGCTTCATTTTTATATGGGCGTATTTGAATTTAATATTTCTAGACTGAATAATAAAATGTGTATTCTTAAATGTATTACGAGTTGGGCTGGTGCTCTTTCATATGCGTATTTTTTTAAATTTATCACGTTTTTTTAATTCTAAACTTCTTTCCCTCAGTGCGCCGGTTTCATTTGTGAAATAGTTACATCTTCAGATGGTTGAACTTTGCACAAGCAATAGTTGATGATTAATATACATATGTATCTACCTAAATACGTTAAAAATGACGTGCACATAGTTTTACAATTATGGCTGCGTTTCTTTATACATTCCGGATAATCCCATTTCACAGCCGGAATAAACAGAATGCGTTTGAAATATACGTTAACATATCATCAGGAACGTTCTAATGAATAAGTAAACCAAAAAGTTTATTCCAAACGTTCGGAATGAATAAAGAAATGCAGCCTATATTAAGGAAAAGTCAGAAGCTTTGAAACAAGTCCACAGTAACGAAAAATTTTACTGATATTTTAATGTTATCTTGTACTCAAATTTCTTTTCTTTCATGAAGCCTAGAGTGCTTATAAGTACAGTGCCGTACAAAATTATTGGCTCGGAGACTCTTCATCAAATCACAATTTCTAATCAGATCTGTTAGAAAAATTTTGAAAATATACCTTTTGTACCAATTAATAAAGTGCAAGTCTTAAGTTGCCAGAAAATTTCGTTGATTTTTAGCCATTTTTTTTGCTAACAGTGTCTTCCATATAAGAAGAATTGTTGAACATAGTTTGTATGGAAGGAACTCTCAGTAAAAACAATACCAAAAATCAACTAAAATTTAATGGGCTGCAAAACTTCATTTTGAAAATTTTTACAAAAAGTCTAATTAAAAAGTTGCAAATTTGTATGCAAATTTATTGAATATCATGAGTTTTGTTTTTTGATGTATTTAGTATATTTTTTTTTATAAAGAATAAAAAAAAATTGTGAAAAATTCTCTGTGCTTTAGTTGTGATAAGTTGTTTTGTTTACTACATCTTTTCGTACGTAATTTTTGTCCAAACGAAATGGAAGGGAGCGAGAATGATTAAAGTATCTAGTTTAACAGTTAGCTGTTTAATAGAACAGCCTTGTATAACAGTTAGCTGTTTAATAGAACAGCCTTCTTTAGCAGTTAACTGTTTAATAGAACAGCCTTGTTTAGTAGTTAGCTGTTTAATAGAACAGTATAGTTTATTATTTTATAAGTGATCACTTTTAATATAAATTACATACTGTTTTTAAATTATTACTAACAGGATATTTTATAGGGTTATAAAGACGTCAAATCCTTTTCTATATCGACCATTGTTAATAGAATCATCTTTACTTATAACAAGAAATCCGTATTTTCCTTTCCAATATTTATAACATAAGATGCAAAAAGTCTTAAAGGACATCCAAGCTCCAGCATGATCATTATAGATATGTTTAAAATTCATTTCATCTCGTTTGAATATGAAAATTAAATGTGCATTATCTCGAATTAAGTGTTTTGGAATATGAGTATAGGTCTGTGTTGAAGTGTTAGATGTCTTCGATAAATAAAACAGCTCGCACTTCGGGTTTTTAGGAATATTTTATTTTATTTTAATAAGTATAATCCGGGTGTTCGTACAAATGCTATAATTTCTTTTAAATTAAAGAACGAAAACACAAAAGTTCGCGTGCGCACGAGTTGTTGGGTGCCCTTTTCAGTTTTAATATCCATGAAGTAAGTGGAGAAAATGGAGATAGGAAGAAGAGGACTTCATTAGGGTGCGCACGAAAGTCGTGGGTTGATAATCATTTGAAGCGAGAGCTTCAACATCCTGGGGCCCCCTGCAGGAATGTGCTGCATGGCGCGTTCTGCAGTTTATTGTGTGAATGGAATCGGCTTTGCTGATTTTTGGGAAGTGACTGGAATCTCACGTCGAATTGGTGGGACAGGCTGAACCCTCAAATTGCCGGTGACTTCTGTACCATTTGTGGGGCTTTGGTGAATGGTGTGTTATGAGGGTGCTTGCGGGGTAGGACGAGGTGGCTTCCAGGCATG
>NW_023458559.1:5437905-5443803 GCF_013731165.1 Rhagoletis pomonella
AATTGCCGGTGACTTCTGTACCATTTGTGGGGCTTTGGTGAATGGTGCTCTGTTGATCTCCAAGGTTTGGGGTGTACTCCTCCAGTAAGATTTTGAGTTGAGTGAAAGATTAGAAGGTTTCAGTCTTGTACGGGGTCTTCGATCATCATTGTACGTATAGTGTCTATGCTGTTTGATGCTACTTTGTACGAGGGTTTGTCTAGTAATTGAGTTTATTGGTAGTAGATTATTGAAGTTGGCGCTTGATATGTGTGTTTTGTGCATTTTGAAGTGTTGAGTACTAGCCTTTTTGGGTTGGCTTTGATGTGGCGCGAATCATGGTCAGTTATAAGTGACTGTGCGGTCGAGTGCTGAGTTAAAGCCATTTGGAGATGGGATTCTTTTGGGGTCACATGCAACAGAGAGTTATGTCGTTTATGGCAGTAGACGCATGTGAATTTCGATCTACATTCTGCTCAGGTATGGGTAAACGCAGGGCAGTTCTGACATAATTTGTGTCCGTATGAGGTTTATCTCTGGGATAGAATACTTTTAAACCTTTTGCATTTTTTCATAGGATGAGGGAAAATGCATAAGGCACAAGAAAAAACTCCTTAGAGCTTTGACGTGCATCTTTGAATTTCAAGCTTCGATCCTTTTCGTGGAAGAACTTTGGGTCTCTTTTTCGGAAAAAACATATTTAGTCGTTCCAAAACTTCAAATCTGGACGTCAGGAATTTGTCCGTTTAAGACCATGAGGGTAGATCTCGTTGGGATGGCAGCGATTCCTCTCACAGTGAGAGAGTTTTTTTCGGGGAGTTTTGATGAGCGAATATAGGTTAGCAAAGGGTCCCACTTGTCTGTTGGAACATTTTGGGAGTTTAGGATAGAGAGAGAGCTTCTTATTTGGAGTTGGAGATATTGAATTTGCTCACGATTTTCGGTGTAGATACGCGGCAAATTCATGAGTACTTGGATTTGAGTGTCCACTAAACTGCGTATATTCTCGTGTCGTGATTTTAAAGCAGTGGTCGGCAAAAGTTAAACTGTAACTGTGTTGGTGAGAACAAGAGAACTGCTCCGCATAAGCAACCCAGAAGGAAATTACGAGTTACGAAAATGTTTAACTTATTGGTCTTCAATAAAAATATATAAATACATATATTTAACACATACATGTGTACATATATAAGCATCGCTCATTTACTATAAAAGTATTATAGTCCCAAAAAAGTAAAAATTGGGTTAAGTAAAAAGTAGAAAAAAATTCACCCGAAAAATGTTCATCCGCGCATAATAAATTCACGGATACAAATGATAAAGCTGTATATGTATTAATTTATTCCTTGGGAGTATATGTAAATTCAAAACTTTAAAACTGGTTTTCTCGAGTTTTTAGTTTTTTGAGTTATGAAAATATTGAAGTAAAACTCAAATAAAAAATTTCAAAATTCATTTGGATTCACCCACGCCAAATATTGAAAATTTAAATAAAAAACTTGATATTCATCTTTATCAAAATTTTCCATATCATTATGAAATTATTAAAAATGTCTTTTAATCACATACATACATATTCCCTTTAACAACCACCCTTTAGTTCCGTGAAAAAAAAAATAACTTTTTTTCATTAAAAAGTCGTTCTATTTCTTCTTCATCAAAATGTTTCCTTATCAAAAGAAACAAAATGTCTTCGAATAGCATGATTCAATAATAAAAGGTTTGCTCAAAAAGCAGTTTTCTCGCTGCTTCTTGACAAAATCGGCTCCCTTAGCAAAGCATTGTGTATGGGTTCGTGTGTGTGTGCAAAGCTTTTGTAAGGGAGCTAAGGGAGTGTCAAAACTCTAATGTCAAACCTTTAATTATTGAATCATGTTCGAATAGCATATTCTTTATTTTTTAAATGACTTATAACACAAAAGGCATTGCATGTCACCAAAACCATTTTCAAGCATGTAATATTTCTCGCAAGGCATTTTTGCATACAAGAAACAAAGCGCGACAGCCAAACACGATGTTGATTCGTAGCTCTCTAGCCAACGACTAAACGATAGAGCGTAAGAATACGTGTGAGTTGATCTTCCACAATTGAGGTATGAAGCGCCGACCACTGTTTTAAAGCCTCCCATGCCAACGTGAAATTATCGTTGGAAAGAGAGTATTGCTTGACAATTTCCCCGGCTAGCCGATGGGTTTTGTGCCGAAGGTAATATAATTTTTGGGCTCCGGTTGATTGAGGGTGGTTTATGTACACGGCTGTGAAAAGGTCGCGGAATGAGAGGCATACCACATAACCATCATAAAATACTTCGGTATCACAGGGCGGGAGCTCGAGATGTACTTCTGAGTATCCCCACATATTGGGTCCGCCTTGGGACTTCGTGCTTGGCTGGTTTAGTTCTTTGAGAAGTTTTATGCGATCTATTATTTGAGCCTTTGTTGCTTCATAAGTATCGAGGCAACTTCGATACTTGCCTTCCTCTAACGCAATAGCGTTCTCGGAAAGATCTTCATAGTGAGTGAAGACAGTGTCGTATGCGGTTAGAAGTCGCGCCCAGCCTTCGTCGAGATTTCTTTTAATTTCAGATTGAACTCAGTTGAATTCGCTATTGGGGAGATCGCGAGTCTGGAGCGAAAAGTTAGTAAGCGTTCACTTTCAATATTAAATATTTTAGCCGGGCTTTGGAAATTTCGCTTATCTGAGTGAACTTGGTTTTTTATATTGGGAGCTTTTGAAGGATATGTCCTTATGGGTATTTTAGATGGGGTTTAACGCTTTGATTATAAGGCATTTTTATATATATAGATTTACGAGTTACCTCAACAGACTAAATTAAAAATCGTCAAGGCACTGGTCGTTCCGCATATCTCATATGCAGAACTTATATACTGCAACTTTGACGCTGCATCACATCACAAGTTGCAAGTTGTTTTAAACAATGCGGCACGTATCGTATTTGAAAAAAGAAAGTTTGACCATATCTCGTACTATTCTAAACAGATTCTTGGCAGTAACCTACGGTCGTACTACAAGTTGCGTACGGTTGGATTTCTTCATAAGATAATTTACTCCCAAAAACCATCTTACCTCTATAAAATATTAAACTAGGTCAGTGTCCAAGAACATTAAATCTTATTGTTCCAAGATATGAATACCTTGCCTCAGAACGCATGTTTTTTGTTAGCACAATAAAGTTATGGTATTCTTTACCACTTGATATTAAACGCATAAGGCATGCAAGGTGTTTTAAAATGGCAGTTTTAAATTTTCTTTAATTTCCTGAACGTTTTCAATAAATTATTAATTCATATGTCTTTCTATACTAAGCAAAATTAGTTTATTAATTTATAAGTTAAAACTTAATGTATTCAGTTGAAATGTTATTACCTTAAGATGTACTACTAAAAGACTTAGTCTTACTATGTACAAAACTCTCATATAACTAAATTTAAATAAATTGAAATATTAGAGATTGGAAAATGGGACCCAAGTGAGAGAGTGATATTCGATGATTTAATACTATAGTTAAGATTTCCGATGACATTGGTAGAATCTAATTGATTGGTTTCCAAACCAGAAAAATAATATAAATATAAATGTCAGGTATTAGCTAATTGACTGGGTTGTAGAAAATCTAGGCGAAATGTACTTATGCATGTACACGGTGGAGAGAATACAGAAGGTGGCGCCGGTGGCAATACCGCTAATCGGCTCTCAGTGAATTTGACAGAATCAGCTGTTTTGCTGACGTCACAGTCGAGATGACAGCAGTAGTGATGTGCTGAGTCAATACTTTTAAGTATCCAATACTCTCGATACTCGGTACCGAAACATTTGGGCTTCGATTAGAAGCGCACATAGGCCAAAAATATAGAAAAAAGGGGAGACTCGCCTATCAAAACCCCAATGTAGTAGCCAATAGAGCTTTTAACACTGATTCAAATGAAAGATGTATATATGTCGGTTCGAGGCCATAATACAGAGAAACTCTTACTTGTTTGAAGCATTTTTGTTCCAGCTTGATCGGACGATATCATTTTTGTAGACCTGGGTGTAGATTCTGTAACCAGTTAGCGACATTTTCGAATGGGTATCGGTTTTGTTGACGTATGATATGAAATATTTTTACGTCAACAATTAGCATCGGGTACCAATAAGGAAGTATTGGGTACCGAAACCTTTTTTAAGTATTGGGTACAGACAATTCAGCACATCACTAGACAGCAGTTTTATTTGCCGCTCTCACTTGTCAACTCTACGGTGACGTCACGCCAAAATTATTCTCACGAATTCTGCTGCAATCGGCGCAATCTTGTATTCTATCATTCTTGATGCATGTATGTACATATGTACATGTATGTACGGGTGTATACGAGTTGTGGTATAGAATTGCTAAAGAGATCACATCAAATGAAACGCGCTGATCTGTGTGCGCTGTATGCATGTACATAAGTATGTACGTACGTGCATAACTTTGTTTACATGTAGGGATGCAAACGATGCATCGATGTTTTTGAAACATCGATAATATCGGTTAAATGTATGTATGTATGTACATAAGTATGTACGTACGTGCATAACTTTGTTTACATGTAGGGATGCAAACAATGCATCGATGTTTTTGAAACATCGATAATATCGGCTAAATTTTCGATGTTTGCCATCGATGTTTACAATTTACTAACATCGCGAAATTGACGAATTGATGATACATCGATGGAAGTTTTACCGATGTTCTAAACATCGAAGTAATGAGACTCTCCGACTTTCTTTCGGTATGTTTGACTGCCCTTAAATTTATTATTCATTCAGAATTTTTTTGTTATTTATGGCCTTATAGCAATTATATTCAACAATTTAATTGAGCTTGAGGCCGCTTCTTATGAAAAATGTTATTAAACATCAACAATAATTTACAAAAGGTAGAAGTTATAGCTGCTACTTCGGAGATCACCACATCTCCGCGGTTGAAGAAGTCTGATTAGTAGATGTAGTGAATTCCCAAATAGCAGCTATAACTTCTTACCTTTGTAAATTATTGTTGCTTTTCCACAACATTTTTCATAAAAACGGGCCCAAGTTCAATAAAATTGTTGGATTCATTCTAAATCTAATAACCTAGCCGTTAAAACAGAACCAAACACCCCTTAGAATTTTAACAAGATCAGGCCTAGGATCTTTAGGCCCGAACGATCTTACGATGGTATGCATTTTGATTCTAATAATGGAAAGGGTATAGAACGGATAATAAAATACAGGAAAATACATTCATAATTTATGAAGTATTCAATATTGCTTAAAATTTAACAAGAAATTAACAAATTGCAAAAAATCGGAAACCATCGATATATCGATGTTTCTCTGGCGATGTATTTAGCCTCGATGTTCTTTTCTCCGATGCATCGAAACATCGATGTATCGATGTTACTGCTCGAAATTTGCATCCCTATTTACATGTTTCCTTTGCACCTAGATATGCTTGGAGCTGCACTGAGTATGAGAATGCTCTGTATTATGCTCAAATAGGCAACTCAGAATAGAGAAGAGCGGTGATTAGCAAATACAATGTGTAATTATGTATAAACATTAGACTGCATCACTCTCCATACAAAAAAAAATCGGTACTATTTTTCCATTGGAATTATAAAATCTATTATATTTTAAGACGTCCACCAAAATATTTCGAAAAAATATTATGATTTAAGTGAGCTGGACCAATTTCAAAATACCTCCAAAAATGGAGTTTTTTATGAATAAAAATAGTTTCTTGAAATCATTTTTTGAAAAAATCCCCTCGAATGACAAAACGGTTTAACTTAAAAAATTTGCATAAAAATATTTAAAAAAAATTTGAACAGAATCGTAATGATGAGATTTTTGATGCTGTTTTTTAACTTTTTTCAAAGATTGGTATAAGA
>NW_023458559.1:5443903-5460669 GCF_013731165.1 Rhagoletis pomonella
TGGAATTTTTCTATATGTTGTATATAGTTTGAATCCTCGATTTTTATGGATTTAGTTAAAGCAATAAAAACTTTTTACTCGAAAAATATTGCGAATATTAAAAAAAAACACTTTTTTGAGACACTGTATTTGTCTATAATAACTGGAGTTGAAGTTTTCAAATAATGAAGTTTCATTGTTGCCTTTAGTTTCATCACTTCCGCTTTTGGTTGAAGGAAGCTGAGAATATGCCAATAATATGACCCGTGGGGTAACTAGTTAAATAAAAAGCTCTTAAAAACAATTTTAGTTCTTATTGAAATAACTAAAAAAAAATAATAAAAAAAATATATAGTTTTAATTAAAATAAATAAAAGAATAACAAAACTACAGTTTTTATTAAAATAATTATAAAAAAGCTATTGGTAGATATTTCCCAGATTTGGTAGATTTTTTTCAAGTGGATGGTAAATATTTTTTTCGTCAGTGGCAATGGTAGGTGGGCACTACCACAAACAAGCGTGAGCTAAAAGTGAGAATGTGTTAGTGTGCCTAATTCCCCTGCAGGGAACCGCGGACTAGTGAATCAAATTTCTAGTTCCGTACTAGGTCTTTATCGCCAAAAAGGAACTACTTAGGCCAATAGGAACTAGATCCCCACCAGTCCAAAATCGGCGAAAAGTGGTACTTTTAAGAAACTAATTTTTTTCATTTTTTTCCCTACCAATCTATATCTAAAGTGACGAATTTAGAAATGGTTCGGAACTATAGAAAAAGGGATGCAGAACGAACTAGATCCTATTTGTCAAATTTAGAACTATTTCGGAACTATCGAATAAGGGATGCAGCGGGGGGCTTGTTTATTTTACATAGATATGTGTTCGGCGGCTTTTTCGTTCAAATACGCTTCTATTCTGTGCTTCGCAGATGCTATTTCATAGTTTGGTAATACAAAGCAAAGCTTTGTGTTAACATATGAACATCTTGGGGCCGTCTGGAATCTAACCAATAACAGCGAGCACCTCTGCAAAGTCGGCTACAGCCAAAGGTATGTAAACGTACATTTCTTACAATCATTCAAACAAATTTAATTTCCAATTTGAAAAAACGTTTCTTTGAAAATAATGTAAAATTGCACACGGAAGAACCGAAAAGATTGAAAAATCATGATACTTTTTTCTTTCGTCTGTCGATTTTAGAACTGGTTCGGAACTATCGAATTTAGGACTAGTTCGGAACTATCGAAAAGGGATGACACTTCCTAGGACATCGCCATGTTAAATTCGCCAGTTGCTTGTATGCAAAAGAGATTTATCGCGAACCAGTACTGGGTCTAAATGTACTAGAAGCGCCCCAGTTCAGAACTAGAGATTTTCCCCACAGGGTCATTTTGCATGCTGTCGTATTCTCATCGCTGCGCTCTCGCTTGTATACGTACACCCGACGCTTATGCTCTTTTAGCACCTGCTAACTCTCGGCCCATGCCTGGTCTACAGGCATGTATGTATATGTACGTATGGAAATTACACTTTGGCGCATTGGGCTTTACGCAGGCGTTTTGGGTTTACTGACCTGAGACAAAAGAAAATCGAAAGTTATATTGCACCCTTACTCTTAGGGACAAAACGATACTAGTAAATACAAGTACATAATCGATACTTTTCGTCCGATACCAAGTAATTTTGGTATCGATACTTGGGAACCGAGTACTGAGTAGGTGTCGGAAGAAAGTACTTGTATCGAAACCCGATTTAGTGACAATTTTATTCGCGGATTTTTATTTTTTTAATCTAATTTTTATTGTTAACAGTTAAACAATTTTGGCAGCTTAGTTGCCAATGAAAAGAAAGTCCTGCAAAGAAAAACCTATTGACATCTCAATAACATATCGCTAGCTTAAAGTGAAAAGTTGCTAAGTCCACTTTTTGTGAAAACTCATATTTGGATATAGGAAGCAAGGTGAATTAAAAACGCAACGTCTCCAAAAGGATTAACTAACGTGCTTGCTTTATTTCTACCCGTTTGTATCCAATTAAAGCCAAATTCACTAAGTCCAAGAGAGGCACAGAAAAATCGGCAAACTCCCAAAAAATTCTAAATCTTTTAATTTGCAACGGAATCTTCTGCAATATTCTTGAAGGAAATGTTTTGAAAAGTTTTTTCCTCCTCTGTAAATTTTCTACAAATGGACTTAGCAATTTTTCACTGTAAGCTAGCGATATGAATGCCTACACTACCATATAACTTTGTCCTCCAAAAATTGGCCACATGATGACTTCTTTCAAAAATATACCATAGTTAAGTACTTTGCAAAACTGCTGTTGAGCAGTGCTGTAATACAGATAACTTTTAGTAAAAAATTTATTTGTATGAATTAAATTATAAAATAATTATTTTTGATCTCAATCGCTTTCTCATTGTACAAAATAAATATTTATGTATAACAAATAAAATACGTACTCAAAAAAGATGAAAATTATGTTAACAAAATTCTGTGCACTTTTTTTAAAATAACTTATAGGACTTTGGGAGGCCGTCCTAAAAAAAACATGTTTTAAAACTTAAAGTTTTTCTTAAAAATTCGCCTACAATCAAAAATAATTGTCACATAAGTTATTTTGACAAAAAATCATAGATATGTGATAGTACTTTTTATACAACCAATTCTTATAGTTACAAATATCGATATAAGTAGGTATCGATACTTTTAGCCCGATACTTAGTAGGTATCAATACTTTCTTTCGGTGCTAGTTCCAAGTACAGGTATCGATACTCCCATGGTATCGTTTTATCCCTAGTTACTCCGCGTGAAATCAAGTGCATACTCGTATATCTTTGGGTCACAAATGCAGGGTATAGTTCTTGTTTGTTGTGATAAGTATACGGCGGGCAGAAGGTTTTGGTTTTCTTTACAGGCCAACCGGCGTGAACTTTTCTACGCACGCACGCAAGTTTTTCACATTTGAGTAACCGAAATAAATTTGCGTGCTTGTTTTTTATACCCGAGCGCTTTTGTGCACAAGGGTATAATAATTTTGTTCACATAACGGTTGTTTGTAACAGCCAAAACGAATTACGAAAACGATTAAGCCATGTCCGTCTGTCGGTCTGTCCGTCCGTCCGTGTACACGATAACTCGAGCAAAAATAAAGATATCTCAACGAAATTTGGTATATAGGTTTCCATTAATCCAAGGTAGGTTGGTATTGAAAAGGGGCGAAATCGGACTGTAACCACGCCCACTTCCCATATAACGGTAATTTTCAGAAATACGAAAACTGCGATATTTTAGTAACTACTGAAGATAATTCACTCAAAACTGATATTTACAATAATTTTCAGACGAAAAATAAGAATATTATACATTTTTGGAAAATGGGCGTAGCCACGCCCATTTGTGGTTACATGTATATATCTTTTTAACCGCTGCACCAATTTCCTCCTCGATAAATCAGTAAATATTAAAGCTAATTTATTCAAAATTGATGCTTGCAACAACTCTTTACCAGGAAATACGTTTATGGTAAAATTTTGGAAAATGGGCGTGGCACCGCCCACTTATGATCACATATATGTATATCGGTAACCGTTCTACCAATTTGTACCGAACTCGGTATTTTTATTGTGCTTGCCACATAAAAGCAAAACGTTAAAAATTATTGAAATCGGACTAAAATTACGGCCGCTTTTCACATAACGGTAAATTTCAGAAATGCTTGAAACCCAGGGGTCCACGGGAGACTCGACGGGGGTCTACGTTGGCGTGAAAAAATATGGGGGTCCATGAGTTGTTAGTGGGGGTCCACGAAAATTATTTTTGTTTCGATAATATTTAATTGTTTATTTGTTGTTGTCGATGTTTATTTAACCTTAATTTTTTTAAGTGGTGTATAGTGCTCTTGACGCACTGGTGAACTTATATGGAATTTACATGATTCAACTTTCACAGGCGATTAGTTGAACCAAAAGTTGAACGAAAGTAGGCAGTCGACCAACTTCATTGACAGCGATTAGTTGAAAGGCCGTTTACACCAGGCGATTGTTGCTTTCAACTAAAAATCGCCTGAAAAATCGCCTCATGTAAATTCCCTATTACCGTCACTTTGTGTCATCATACGTGGAGAAGCCTTAAAGGCCATCTGCAGAATAAAAAGAAACAGATGTTGGTATAACACTGAGTGAGGCGATGCGGAATTTGCCGGCGGCAGATATTTCAGCACTTGTGTCTTTTCAATGCTACAGTATCCCTGCAGTCAAAACCCAAACCAGTTAGAAAAAATACTAGTTTATAAACTAGTATGTGCCTACCAGTTCGACATTTTCGAAGAACTTAAGCGTTATTTGAATTGCCAAATAAAACGCAATTAATTGCTTTTCTTACAAATGTCAGCTGTGGCGTCACGTGAAGACTACTGGTTCAGGTTCTGGGATCGCAGGTTCGAGGCCGCTTTGAGGTGGTTAAGATTTTTAAAGTTAGATCAATGTAATAGGAATAATTATTTCAATTTAAATATAAATAACCAACTTAAAAATCTAGTTGCTTTACAAAACAAAAAGAAACAAATATATGTAGGGCTGCCAGACGTCCCGGTTTTCCCGGACATGTCCCGGTTTTAGACTATTTGTCCCGGTGTCCCGGTCCAACCTTAAAATGTCCCGGGTTTCGTTTAAGTGTCCCGGTTTTCGATTTGATTGCACAAATTTTACTTAAAAATGACTACACTGAGTGAAAAAACGCGTTGTAATATTTAGAAAAATTTTATGAATTTACTGGGGGAAATAAGGCATAGTAAACATGAGTATTTTTTATTTGATTATCGTTTTGAAATGTTCGTACTTAAAAACAATACTTTCATACCACGCACACGTGGTGTTGAATCGAACTGAACATTTGAATGCACATTTACATGTCTGGCTGTAGCTGAGTGCTCGAAGATGCTTGCCACAATTTGCTAATTTCCAGAGCGTCAGGGTTCAAATCCCATTACAATCAGCATGGAATTTAAATATTTTTTTTTTTTAACTTAATTATGAAAAAGCATCCGTTAAGTGCAAACCGCTTCATTTTAATATTGGCGTATTTCAATTGAATAATTCTATACTAAATACTAAAATCTGTATACTTAAATTTATTACGAGTTGGGTTGGTGCTCTTTCATACGCGATTTTTTTTTTTAAATTTAGCACGTTTTGCACAAGCAATAGTTTATGATTAATATAAGTATGTACCTAAATACGTTAAAATTACATGCACAGAGTTTTACAATTATATTAAGCAAAAGCCAGAAGTTTTAAAACAAGCTCACAGCAACGAAGCAAATGACTGATATTTTAATAGTACCTTGTATTTAATTTTTTTCTTTCGTGAAACCAAGATTACTTATAAGTACCGTGCGATACAAACTTATTGGCTCGGAGACTCTTTCATCTGATCACAATTTCTAATCAGATCTTTTAGAAAAATTTTGAAAATGTAGCTTTTCAGCCAATTAGTAAAGTGCAAGTCTGAAGTTACCAGAAAATTTCGTTGATTTTTTGCAATTAAATATTTATTTTTTGCTAACAGTGTCTTCCACATACAAAAAAATGTCGAACATAGTTTGTATGGAAGAAACTCTCAGTAAAAACAATACCAAAAATCAACTAAATTTTTATGGGGTGCAATATTCATTTTCAACATTTTTATAAAAAAGTCTGAATAGAAAGTTGCGAATTTGTATGCAAAAGTATTGCATTTTCCCGAGTTTTGCACAAAGTTTAGAAATTTAATTTTTATGTTTTCTGATGTATTTAGTATAAACTGTATTTCTATAAGGAACAAAAAAGGTACATGTATTGTGGAAAATCCTCTGTACTTTGGTTGTGATAAATTGTTGATTGCTGGTGTACGTTGTAATGATCTCATGATATCATGTTTTTGTTTTTTTTTTTTAAATAAAATTTTACTACATCCTTTCGTACTTATTTTTTGTCGAAACGAAATGGAAAGGAGCGAGAGGCTCTCCCCACCCAATAGATTCATTTTTTTTTTTTTTATTAAATTTAAGAACAAAAACCCCTAAATAAATAATACAAATAAAAGAAATATTATAAAAAAAAAATAATAATAAAAAAAATTTCCCTGCGCCTTGAACCTGGTACCTCAGGCATACCACGCGAGTGCTTTGCTCTGTCGGCCATTGCGACTGTTGGAGCGCCGCGAGCAAAAAGGTATACTAATGCTTTTCATAGGGGATGAATTGGCAGACTATCTCATCAACTGGTATGATGCTACTAGTATTTCTACTAGTAGATGCTGATACATAGCCTGACAATTGACATTTCGTAGGACATCGCAATATTAAAATACCAGTCGCTAACATTGAAAAAGGATAGAACGTGAACTAGTTGGGCTAAAACGCAAACTGGTAGAATTCTAGTTCACAACTAGTAGCTTTCCCTGCAGGGATAGTACGCCACCATTACCTTTGTTGAAGAGATTCTACTAATTTTCTTTATAATAATAAATGAAAATGAAATAAAAAAATAAAAAGCTTTGCAGTTTTGTTGTTTAAAGTTTTATGTTTTAAATATGCGAGTGACGAATATTTTTGGGATCACTTTAAAACTCGGAGCGATAAAATGAAATATGCGATCAACACAAATATACTATTTGAAAAATACATCACATGCAAATTCATGAGTGACCCGACCATGTGAGGAGTTTATTTAGTGCTCTTAAAAAATATAACTCCTCAGAGCGAGATAGTTCTTTCATGGCTTTACGTGCTCTATTTTTTAAAACTTGCAAGTGTGTGATCACATTATTTTTAATAAATAGAACACAAGAAAATATTTTATTTTTATTTTTGCCACCCCGAATTTAGTCTCTGAATCTTCACATTTTTTGATGAGCTTTGGGAATATGTTAGAAATGAGCACCAGGGGGTCCACGGAAACCTGTAAAGTTTTGAAAGGGGTCCACGAGAAAAATAAGTTTGGGAACCTCTGATCTAGCGGTAGGTTTCGGAAAGGTGAAACAACATATATTTAATACTTGCGCCGGGTATTTAATGTTCGGCTCCGCCCGAACTTAGACTTTCTTACTTGTTCAGAGTTGCATTTCTGTCAAATTTCAGAAGTTGAGCAAAATTTTATCATAAATGCAGAATAGCTTCGATTCTCAAATTTAAAAAAAAACCATATGGGGATCGATAGAGTTCATTGAGGTGAGTATAACGTTATAACTCTTTTCTTGCGGAAACAACAATTACAAAAGTTATTATGGGCCAAAGTACAAATTAAACAATTTTTTAAATCAAAACTTCTTAAAAACGATTTTAAAAGTTTTGATCTCAATCGATAGGAAATTTAGTTGCCTTTTTAGTATATATACTTTATATATGCCTTGTTTAGTTTTCACAAAAATCGAATTAGTGTACGCAGAAAGGAATTCCCCTTCTCTTCTGCGTAGGGTTGCCAGATTTTTTATGCGCGGAATCAGTACATTCGACTTTTTCATGCTAAAAACATCAGTACTTTTCGGTACATTTTTATTCAAAGCAAAATTATGAATGTAAGTAACAGAAAATAATAAAAAACGCCTGAGTTCTTGTTTTTAACAATATTTTGGTATATAAATAAAATATAGTTCATAAAAAATAAAAGTGTTATTCATTTTAACATGAGTGTACACATCATTATACACAGGAGCCAATAAATTTTTTTATATTTGTGACTTTGTGACCATTTTCAGTGTTTAAATGTCAAAGAATTCTATACATTTCATTTTAAAATTGCTTTTAATTTGAAGTTCACTTTCAAAAATTTTAATTAGAAGCCGGTTTCTCTCTTTGCGCCCGGAAACAAACTTTATTCTTAAGATCCTCTCATACTGTGAAAAAGTACCACTTTTTAAGGAGTTGATCTATATTTCCTCATGGCTTAACCCTTCGGAGGGCGCGACGCGGCAAATTAGCCGCAAAAATTGTAATTTGTGGTTTTCAAATACAAATTTTAGTAGTCGGCCACTGCAACTTAGTGACTTTGTAAGTTTTGAGATGCAGAATGGTTCACAGTTAGATGTTAGTTGATATTTGTATTTGAAAGTTGGTGCTGAGTTGCCGCGTCGCGCCCTTCCGTGTGCCAATAAAATTTTCTTAGGTTTTAGAGAAAAAGGATCCTTTGTCAAATTTGGTTTGGGGACAAACCGGTTTCGGTGTTGTGCCATCTTCAGTGTCAAGAGATGTTGTTAAACTATATAGAAGCGAACCAGCTACGCAACCGAAATTGAAACAAGGAACATGTACCAGGAATAATAAGGCAAACATTTGTTGTACATATTAATTGTAACAAAAATGTTTGTAGAAAACATTGCAAGCATATTTCACAATGTGTAGAATGTACCAACACCACTGTTGATGATAACGCATAAAAATTTAATAAATAAATGCTTATAATATCAGTATTTCAGTATAAACACAAATTATTCAAATGTTTTATTTGAATGATTTTTCGACATAAATAAGAAAAAATGGGGGCACCGAAATTGCGCTTATGGAAACTGTGCATTTAGACATTATTTCGGTTTCAACCGAAACTGTGCATGTATGCTTTATTTCGGTTTTTGCCATATGCATTATTTCGGTTTTCAACCGACACTGTGCATCTATGCATTACTTCGTTTTTTTTTTCATATGCATTATGTCGGTTTTCAAACGAAAGAGTGCATATGCATAATTTCGGTTTTTCTAATATGCATTATTGCGGTTTTCAACCGAAACTGTGCATATATGCATTATTTCGGTTTTTTTTCGTATGCATTATTTCGGTTTTTTTTTCATATGCATTATTTCGTATGCACAGTTTCCATATGCACAATTTCAGGGTGCCGAAAATATGCTTTCAACCTTTGAGATACACCTTGCGGCTAATTTGCCGCGGCGCGCCCTCTCGTGTAACTTTCAAAGCGCGCCCTCCGAAGGGTTAAATAATTTTTCAACTACGCAAAAACTGTGAAAGACTAATAGCACAGTTATGCATACTTAGCTTTGCATGAGAGTTGTCACATAAGAATCTGTTAAATGGGCTTTGCGTGTAAGCGGTTACCCAATGCATAGCACTTAACATGTAGAATTCTGTTGGGTTTTCATTTTTACGTAAAAATGGTAATTGCACTGCTGTATGCATAACTGGGCTGTAAGAATTCGCTAAAAAAAAGTCTCTAACTCTATGTCTTGTATGCAAAACTCTCAAAACAAAAGTCAGTAAATTGAGAAAAAGGAGTTGTAAGTTATAGGCAAAAGCCATTCGAACATTGCAATTTATTGTTATTAACAACCTCCCTGTCCAATGAGTCATATGTGACTCACGAGAGTAGGGTTGCCAGATTTTGAAACGGAGAAAGGAGTACATTTATATTTTCGATAGAAAATAAGCAGTACAAGACATAAAAAAGGAGTACAATTTTTTTTTTTTAATTTTTTTTGTAATTTATTGTTACAAATTAACATTAATTAGGTACAAACAAACAAAGATATCTTAGAAATCTTTTTCAAAGCAAAAATAAATGTTAAAAATAAATAACTAAATGGGTTGGCTTTCCAATTAGGGTAATTAGGGTAAAAAGGTGGTGATCGAAGAGAGAGTAGGCGTGGCACCTCCTAACGACCTTTTTGGATGGCATGCACCACCATTGACAAAAACTCCCCACCAATGCCCAAAAGTCTCAATTTTCACTTGCGTCTTTTCGTTTGAAAAATGCTGAATATTTATTTGCACGGGTCTTTTTATATACCCTTGATAACAGAAGAGATGCCTGACACTCTTCTTCGGCAACACAGAAAGGAGAATTCTTCTTAGTAAGGGTTATAATCCCTAAGAGCGGCCGAAGGCCGTCTACGCAGAAAGGAGTTAAGTGCAAAAATACTGTGGTTACCGAAGCCAGAGTTAGATCCACATGAAATGTTATACACAAAAGAAGAGGGGTTTCTCCTCCCTTCTTCGGCAACACAGAAAGGAGACCTAGGTGGTCGGGGGTTGCATTTTTGTCAATGGCGATTCATGCCCTCTCCAAAAAGGGGCACCGCCTCTTCAGTAACCGCCCTTATAGGAAAGTTTACCCAACAAAAGTCTACAAAAGAATTCTAGACATTTCCTGAATATATGGTCATTTTTTTAATTTAAGCCTTTTAAGTAATTTAATATATTTCTGATTTTTATACCCGCGCCCTGCACCTACCTGGCTACGACCATGCTAACATCTTTTCACTATCACACTTAACTTTGCTTACTAAGTAGTGTTTGCCATAAATGAATGGCAAATTGCAGGGCATAAAATAATAACTGTCGCAGAGGTTCTTTGAAAAATAATAGGGTCCTTTATAGATTTTGAGAAAAAAGTATTTTTGTTAACTTTGTAAATATTTTACTTTATTAACTAGTTTTAAAATTTTAATCCTTATTTACATTTGTCAGCTTTGGGAGATCAGTACATGCGGCACGCACGTCTTTTTCAGGTGTATTGTTTTTCTTAGACTTGGTATAAAAAAAAATTGTAATTGTAAATTGGGTTGGTCGAATTAATGCCCTCCTCAGTCACCAGCTCCGAGTCTTTTCGATTGCAGAGTAAGAGGCCTTATGCTGGACAAAAGACGGAGTATGAAGGACCCAAATTGTGGAAACTAGCCTATGGTTACAGAAGATATGTAATAAAGTAACCGATGAAGACTTGCGTGCCGCTTGCGCTCTTCTCCCAAACCCGCTGGTAAACCCAAATGAAGGTAAAAATTTAAAAACTAATTAATAAAATGTAAGTAAAATCTGTGGAAAATTAACAACAAACTCCTTTTTCGCAAAATCTATAAAAATCCCTTTTATTTCAAAAAAAAACTGTGCAACAGTTATTATTTTACTCCCTGTATAAAATATTAATAGCTGGAAAAAGGAGTACAAAAGAAGTACAAAACTAGTAAAGGAGTACATTTCCAGATATTTTTTTTTGGGAGTACATTGCAATAAAAAGGAGTACGTTTACTCCCAAAAGCAGTACGTCTGGCAACCCTACACGAGAGCGTGTTGAAATAAGTTCATGAGTCACATGTGACTCATTTTTGTGTACAATTTCGGACAAATTTTTTGGTGTGAAGGGTACGCGATATTTTTTTTAAATGATACGTGGACGTACGGCAAAAAACCTAACGTAAAAATATATGAAAGAAAATTTCGAGATTTTTTTCCTGAAAGTTCTCTTTTAGTAAAAGAAAAAGCGCACAATAAATATAGGTTAGGTTAGGTAAGCAAGCTGCCTCCGCATGTGGAGGCACCCTTGGACTCGACTAACCTGTCCGCTGCGATGCCCTCAGAGGGGGGAGGGAAAAAGGGACGCAGGGAGGGGAAAGATTGAGGAAGCTATGGGAGAAGGACGACACCTATGGCTTTTTTCCGGAGTAACGCTCCGTGCTCACAACGAAGCTCGTCAGTCGACTGATGTCCACTCCCGTGAGCTCATCGGGAGTGTGAAAAAAGTGCGACTCAAGGTGCTTAAACCGTAGGCTCGTAAAGGCGGGGCACCAGAGCAGCAGATGTTGAGATGATTCCACCTCCTTATCCTCCATGCAGCTGGTGCAGTAAGGGTTATCCGCAACATTCAGCCTTACAGCATGGTTACCCATCACACAGTGACCAGTACGCACTCCCACCAATAGTGAGAGATGCAGCTTGCTTAGTCTCAAGAGCTCCCCAGACCGCCCCCGGTCCACCCGTGGCCAGAAAGACTTTGCCACCTTGCACTCCAATACCAAGTAGGTATCGAAACAATGATTCGAGTAAACAAAGTAGTTTTTATCGAAACAAAAGTATCGAGTACATACTCGTATTTACTTGTATCGGAACATCCCTAAATGTAACTCAAAAACAACTTTGCTCGATGTGTTCACATGTGACCATTGAACGTGGCAAAGAAACTGTTTCGTCCTACGTCCATGAGTCACATATGAGTCATAAAATAAAATAACAAAAACAAGTTAAAGCAATATATAACAATTTATAAAAATTATATGTTATAGTATATATGGACGTTCTTTAGCATATTAGAGCAAAAAACCTGTGGACATGGGGCATTAACAAACTGCATTGTATGAGGACAGGGAAGTTGTTAAACTGAAAGTTATTTTCGAGATAACTAACAACACTCGACAAAAATTTAAGCCTTCTTTTTAAATAATTTATGCTCCATCATATTATCGCACATGATACGTAACGACCCGGCGATATGCCCATAAAACGATTGACCTTTTTTTGTATTTATTTCTTGGGCATATCTTTTTATCTCAATTGCCTGTAAGAAAACATTTTTCTGTAGACTAAATAAATAAATATCAAACATTATCTAAAACATGTCAATTACAATTAAAGTATTTTCTTCTTATTTTTTACAGTACAGTTTAAGGAAGCTCCAACGTTATGTAAAAACCTTAAGAAAATACTTAAGTATTTGGTTTGAATAGAAAATTCAGTACAAATCAGTACAAATTTTGAAAAATCAGGACATTAGCGTACTGATTGAAGAAATTAATAAAATCAGTACAAGAGTTGAAAAATCAGTACTGTACTGATAAAATCAATACGTATGGCAACCGTACTTCTGCGACAACACAGAAAGGAGAATTCTCCTTAGGGAGGATTATATTTATATCAAATTAAAGGGAATCAAATTTCCTATCAAATGAGATCAAAATTCCATGCATTCGCTTTCAAAAAATGTTGATTTCAAAAATTGTTTAATTAGAACTTTGACCCTTAATAACTTTTGTAGTTGTTGTTTCCGCAAAAAAAATACACCGTTATGTTCAGCTCAATCATCTCTATCGACCCCAATATTTATTTTTTTATTTGAGAATCGGGGCTATTCTGCATTTGTTCCAAAATTTTAATTCATAGTCGCGCCAAAATGTCAAATGAGCACAAACGTCAAATCGAAATGTCACGCAACACAAATCTTGGAATTTGAGTTAGCTTTTTACGCCAATTTTTACAGTCAATTTCGGTTGGTTCCATACAAGTTGTATGTGCATGAGAAATTTTTGATAGTAAACTGCCGGCGTGCGTGAAAATTAGGTTGGCCTGTTATATTGCTGTTTGTAATGAGTAAACAATGTGTATGTATGTTTATATTGTTCGAGACAGTAAGAGTGTTAATATGTACATTAGGGTGGCCCTTAAAAAATGAAATATTAAGTCTCACCCCCTCAGTCGCTAATACAACGGTCAAAGATATCACATATAAATGTTAGTCCCGATTGGAGACGGTTAAGGCGTATCGCACAGGGGTCAAAGTTCAGATTCCTCTATGGAGACTCAAAAACTTTAAATAATTTTGTTTCATCTAATACCCAAAATCGATACTACTGTAGGCGCAGATATCACGTATAAATTTTGGTCCCGATTGGAGTCGGTTAAGACGTGTTGCACAGGGATCAAAGTTCAGATTCTCCTATGGAGACTCAAAAAATTTAAATTAATTTTTTTTTCATCTAATACCCAAAATCGATACTGCTGTAGGCGCAGATATCACGTATAAATTTTGGTCCCGATTGGAGTCGGTTAAGGCGTGTCGCACAGGGGTCAAATTTCAGATTCCCCTATGGAGACTCAAAAATTTAAATAATTTTTTTTTTTCATATAATACCCAAAATCGATACTGCTGTAGGCGCAGACATCACGAATAAATTTCGGTCCCGATTGGAGTCGGTTAAGGCGTGTCGCACAGGGGTCAAAGTTTAGATTCTTCTATGGATACTAAAAAATTTAAATTTAAATTTTAATTTTATTTTATTTCAATCGGACTGTTTAGGCAATTGAGAAATAAAGTCCTCTCTCGTCGTACAAAAATTAAACTCTATAATATATATAATTAATTTTCTTTTTTTAATTTTAAATTTTTTGAGCCTCCATACAGGAACCTGAACTTTGACCCCTGGGCGACACGTCTTAATCAACTCCAATGGGTCCAAAAGTATATATCTGATATCTTTGACATTAGTAGCATCAATATTGGGTATTAGAAGAAAAAAAATTAATTTCAATTTTTGAGTCTGCATAGAGGAATCTGAAATTTGACCCGTGTGCGACACGCCTTAACCGACTCCAATCGGGACCAAAATTTATATGTGATATCCTCGACGTTAGTAGTATCGATTTTGGGTATTAGATGAAAAAAAATATTAACTTAAATTTTTTTAATCTCCATCAGTGATCGGAATTCTACCACATTGTGGTAGATCTATACTTTTTTGAGCATCTACCACTTCTACCACGCAAGGTCTGAAGTCTACCACATATTCGCGTTTGGGAGTAGTTTAATTTTTGCTCGACGTAATTTTTTCTATTGTTTTTAAATTTGGGAGCAAAAATTGTCCAACACTAAACACAATGTGATAACAAGAATTCGAACATCGCATTCCCGGCGGCGATGAGATTTAAACATTTTAAAAGATTTTAAAGTAAACAAAGCCGAATGGGAGGAAAAAATAAAAATAAACTCTCAAACAGTAAATTTTCTTAATATTAAATTTTTCGACAGGAAACGTGTTTCAATTGTCTTAGAATGCAAAATATATGATTTATAAAAAGAATTAATAAAGAAAATGTTAAAGATCGGGGATTTGTGAAAGTATTAGTGAATTTCAGCGATTTTAAAGTTCCTGAGGCGGTGTTTATATTTACTTGAGAGTAGGCAAAACCCAAATAGAATATTGTGGAACGCATCACATTTGTTCGCTAAATCGTGATGTGATAAAAATAAAAGCTGGCAACACTCCGCAAGGTTGGTTGTCTTTATAACGAAGGAACTGCTTTACACTGTTAAGAAAAAAAAATTCCAAACCTCAACGCAGCTTTTAGCAACTTAAAATTCGCACTTTATTACATGTACTAAAGTTTAAAAGTTTTTTTCTGGAGATTCTAATTGAAAAGTTTGCAATTTATGTGAAACGTTACATAGTTTTTTTAATTATTGCACAAAGTTTGAAATTTGGATTTATATAGATTTTAAGGCAAAGAGCTATACTTTGTAAAAAATTAATAAACCTTAAACAATCAAAAAAAAAATAGTCAAAACTTGTTAAACTATCGCGACACTATTAATATATAATATAGTTTCTGTTTTTTAGTACATAAATAAATAATAAACTATCCAAAAACTGAGATCTACCACATTTTTTTAAATCTACCACATTTTTTTCCAGATTCTACCACACAGAATTATTTTGAAGTCCGATCACTGGTCTCCATAGAGGAATCTGAACTTTGACCCCTGTGCGACACGCCTTACCCGACTCCAATCGGGACCAAAATTTATATGTGATATCTTCGGCGTTAGTAGTATCGATTTTGGGTATCAGATGAAAAAAATATTAATTTTAATTTTTTGAGTCTGCATAGAGGAATCTGAACTTTGACCCCTGTGCGACACGCCTAAACCGTCTCCGATCGGGACCAAAATTTTTGTGTGATATCTTTGACTATATTAGCATCGATGTGGGGGTTGACGTTTAGGAAATCTGATGTAATAATGCACTTAATACATTTAAGGACCACCCTAATGTACATACATACGTAGTTATTTATCTATAAATATGTGACAACTTTTCACACAAATTATTGCTTAGAGAAATGTGACCAAAATACTTCCTTTGTATTTTATATGGTACTCCCGCGAAGATCTTTTCCTTCTTTTTGAGTTATGTAGTATATTTCAGCTTCTTCATGATTACTGGTGATATGAAGACATATATATATATACATATATACGCAGATTATGTTGGTGTTGATTTTGGCCACTAGTCGAATTAAGGGACTGGCTAATTTGTTTATGAGACGTTTGCACTTTTTCCGGGTGTAATCGTTGGGTTTTAACTTTGATTTTCACTATGTTTAAATATCTATATTTTTTGGGTAAGCATTCAAACCCCTTGCGCCTTTTTCAAAAGTTATATAGGGGTCGCGGATTGCATAATTTGGCGACGGAGGACCATGCTGAAGTGTTAGATGTCTTCGATAAATAAAACCGCTCGCACTTCGGGTTTTTAGGAATATTTTATTTTATTATAATAAGTATAATCCGGGTGTTCGTACAAATGCAATAATTTCTTTTAAATTAAAGAACGAAAACACAAAAGTTCGCGTGCGCACGAGTAGACTGTATATTGTTGAGTGCCTTTTCCAGTTTTAATTTCCATGAAGTAAGTGGAGAAAATGGAGATAGGAAGAAGAGGACTTCATTAGGGTGCGCACGAAAGTCGTGGGTTGATAACCATTTGAAGCCAGAGCTTCAACAGTCTGACACAAAAAATTTCAATCTCTTTATGGCGACCCACACAAAAATAGGATCGAACATAATTTTGTTTTTCGCAAGCTATATCATCAGATATAAATATAGAATTTGCTTTTGCGAGTTGTCCTTCCTAAAATAAAAGACAATAATTAGTTTTGTACAAGTGTATTTACCATCTGCTCCCGCTGTCCAAAATGGAATAAATACAACATATTTCTTAATACTATGACTTACTGTCTAACCGGCTGAATTAACTGCTGACGCTGCGCTTCCCATAGATTCAATTATGCTAACGTATGTTCGATTGTTTTTGCATGAGAGTTCAATTACCCGCACTGGTTATGCGCGTGTTTGGGGAAGTGCGGCGTCAGCACATTCACACAGGTATGTGTGTTAGCCCCCGTATTAACTACCCCCCCTTTAAACTTCTGCGTCCCGCTGATGAGGTAGTTCCTGGCGTAGATCTTTGAAGTG
>NW_023458559.1:5460769-5462467 GCF_013731165.1 Rhagoletis pomonella
GTCCGTCTGTCCGTCTGTCCGTCTGTCCGTCTGTCCGTCTGTCCGTGTACACGATAACTCGAGCAAAAATTGAGATATCTCAACGAAATTTGGTATGTAGGTTTCCCTTAATCCAAGGTAGGTTGGTATTGAAAATGGGCGAAATCGGACTTTAACCACGCCCACTTCCCATATAACGGTAATTTCCAGAAATACGAAAACTGCGATATTTTAGTAACTAATGAAGATACTTCACTCAAAATTGATATTTATAATAAGTTTTAGACGAAAAATAAGAATATTATAAATTTTTGGAAAATGGGCGTAGCCACGCCCACTTATGGTTACATGTGTATATCTTGGTAACCGCTGCACCAATTTCTTTCAAACTTGGCACAGTTGTTGGCCTTCGCATAACATACCAAATGGCCGAAACTTTTTAAAATCGCTCAATAACCACGCCTACTTCCCATATAACGGTAATTTTCAGAAAGACGAAAACTGCGATATTTTAGTAACTAATGAAGATAATTCACTCAAAATTGATATTTATAATAAGTTTTAGACGAAAAATAAGAATATTATAAATTTTTGGAAAATGGGCGTAGCCACGCCCACTTATGGTTACATGTGTATATCTTGGTAACCGCTGCACCAATTTCTTCCAAACTTGGCACACTTATTGGCCTTGGTACAGCATAAAAAATTGAAGAAACTTTTTAAAATCGGACAATAACCACGTCTACATCCCATATAATAGTAATTTAGAGAAATACAAAATCTTCGATAAATCAGTAAATATTGAAGCTAATTTATTCAAAATTGATGCTTGCAACAATTCTTTACCAAGAAATACGTTTATGGTAAAATTTTGGAAAATGGGCGTGGCACCGCCCACTTATGATCACATATTAGTATATCGGTAACCGTTCTACCAATTTGTACCAAAGTCGGTGTGGTTATTGTGCTTGCCACATATAAGCAAAACGTTGAAAATTATTGAAATCGGACTAAAATAACGCCCGCTTCTCATATAACGGTAAATTTCAGAAATGCTTGAAACTTCAATATTTCGAAATTGAAGGACGCTAATTTACTCAAAATTGATACACCCCGGCTTACCATCTAGCGGAAGGATTCGGAAAGGTGAAAGAACATATATTTAATACTTTCGCCGGGTATTTAATGTTCGGCTCCGCCCGAGCTTAGACTTTCTTACTTGTTTTTAAACAGCCTTATTGAAAAAATAGGGACTTGGAAAGCGGTTTAAAAAATGGTTAAAAATAATAAAAACAATTAATTATTTTTTTTTTTTGCTTTAATATTTTTATTGAGCTTTGTACCACGATTGTTAATTAGAAAAAATTGAAAAAGCAACAAAGTCTAAGCGGTAGAAGTTATAGCAGCTATTTCGGATATCACCACATCTCTTCATCAGACTTCTTTTTTCTAGACTTCAGCAGGGATCGAACCTGCGAATTCGATGTTCAAAGTCAGAAGCGTTAACCACTGAGCTATGTACATCCCGTAAACTCTTGTTGCTAATAGGGCATTCGCACGAGGCGATTTTTCAGGCAACTTTTAGTTGAAAGCAAAAATCGCCTCGTCCGAACGGCCTTTCAACTAATCGCTTTCAACAATGTTGGTCGCCAGCCAACTTTGAGCTCGTTCAACTTTTTTTCCTTGCAACCCTGTGTTTGTTTACATTCTGTATCAGTG
>NW_023458559.1:5462567-5510450 GCF_013731165.1 Rhagoletis pomonella
CGATTCGTGTTGGCTGTTACAAACAACCGTTATGTGAACAAAATTAATATACCCTTGTGCACAAGTGCGCTCGGGTATAAAAATAAACGACAAAATCAAAAACAGTTTTAGTGCACAAAACAAGCCAAACGGCAAAAACAAAAAAAATAGTTTTTTTTTTATTTTTAACCAATTTTTAAACCGCTTTCCAAGTCCCTAAATTTTTTTTAAATAAGGCTGTTTAAACCAAAAAAAAATTATACGACAAAAACAAAAACAGTTTTAGTGCACAAAACAAGCCAAACGGCAATTTATGCAACAAAAAAATTTAATGGTTTTTATTATTTTTAACCAATTTTTAAGCCGCTTTCCAATTCCTCTTTTTTTTGTAAATAAGGCGGTTTAAACCAAAAAAATTAAACCACAAAATCAAAAACAAATTTAATGCACAAAACAAGCCAAACGGCAAAATATGCAACAAAAAAATTAATTGGTTTTATTATTTTTAACCAATTTTCAAACCGCTTTCCAAGTCCGTATTTTTTTTTTTAAATAAGGCTTATTAAACAAAAAATAATAATAAAACGACAAAATTGTTCATAGCGCGGAGCGGAAACTAGAGCATTCCGCCTGCCACACATACAAAGTAATGTCTTCGGGAACATGGATCGGAAACCCGGCCTTACCGACCATGATCAACAGCCTGTCCGCAGCGCGGAGCGGAAACTAGGTCTTTCCGCCTGCCGCACACAAAAGTAGACTGAAGACTAGGCCTCGCCAGCTACCAAACCTGCTATTTTATATTATTATTATTATTATTATTATTATTATTATTATTATTATTACAAATTAATATGTATAATTAGTCTACTCTGTAATATATCACACATACTTAAATATCTAAATGTTCTATTCTCATTTGTCTGTAAGGAAACATTTTTCTGTAGACCAAATAAATAAAAATAAATAAAAATAAAAAAAGCTTTAGTGCACAAAACAAGCCAAACGGAAAATTATGCAAGACAAATAATAATTTTTTTTTTCAACCAATTTTCCATCCGCTTTCCAAGTCCCTATTAAGTCCCTAAAAATAATTAAACGACAAAATCAAAAACAATTTTAGTTCGTAAAACAAGCCTACTGCAAAAAGAAAAGACGTATGAAATTGTTCTAAGAAACCAATTTTATTCGTTTCTCTCTATAGATTTTAAGTTTTTGCATAAACTAGCATTTCTATTTTTAATTTAGAATTACGTGTAACTTGGCGCCCCTTGTCTTTTAGGTCGTCGTATATAACTACGGTGACCATATTTATGAGAGCCGAATATGGGGCAAAAAATAAGTTTGCAAATTTGTTCCACAAAAGCTTACATATCTTAAAGCCTTCTTCAATGATCCTAGATGTATTAGCCCTGAAACAGTATCGTTATAGTAACATAACGAATTTGTAGGATAATTTTCCAGAGATTTTTATGCCGTAAAATTTTTTAAAAAATTCGTTAAATTTTAGTATAATAAAGTGCAACTTTAAGTTGCTAAGGCTTACCAATAATGTTTGGCAATTTTTTTTTGTTGTTGACAGTGTTACGCATTTTTTTCATACAAAGTAAGTATGTTCGACCTTTTTTTTTTTAAAGAGAAGCAAATCAGCAGCATTTTCCACTCGCACTCTATAATATTCAATTTTCATGAGTTACAAAACTGCAAACCAAATTTTTTTCTAGAGATTCTAATTAAAAAGTTTGAAGTTTTGGTGAAACCTTGCAGAATTAATTTTTATAGTTTTTTGCACAAAGTTGAAAATTTGGTATTATATGGTTTTTGTTAGGTAATGAGCTTTCCTTTCATAAAATAAATAATAAATATTAAATAAACTAAGGAAAAATAGCCAAAACTTACTAAAATGTCCAGTCCTAATTTCTATTTTAGTCAGTGCATGTATTCCTCGATTCGAATAACAGGGAATTCAGATTAGAAAATAATAACTGTTTATGGTTAAAATTAGTATCATATATGTACCAACATCACTTAAAACTCGTTCATAGGCATGGCATTTTAATGAGCTGTTAAGGCGTCGAAACACCGAATACGGGACAAATACAGGACATTAAAAGAAATACAGAACATTTGGCGTCCCGTATAAAATAAATAAATTACCAGGACAATGGGTCAAAAAAGAGGACTGTCCCGTATAATACAGGACGGATGGTCACCGTATATATAACCCATATATAAGTCCTCCTCGCTATTGCCCGGTAATGTCCAATGGACATAGAAGTTTTGTGCGATATTGGGGGGCCCTCGTATTCTACCACTCCCGAAATGTTGTATAATGCTCCGCTTTTAGGACATATACTAATACGACTTAGATAAGTCTTTTAAATGAATCGCACTGCCCATGTCAACGCCGATAATTGTTATGCTACCTATAAGCATTTAACATTTAATTATGACGATTGTTTTTTCTATTTATTCTGAGCGAATGGACGTATTCCGAGTTTCCTGCTGCTTTGTATACGAACATCATTGGCCCGTAGTCATAAGGATGTTAGAAACAGGTTTTAACGACTAAAATTGTGTCATATCAATATTGTTTCGATCAAAATCTTTCATAGTAAACTTAAAATGCATTTTATGGCAAACACAGAGCTTTAGCTTTAAAATGGAGGGAATGTGACTTTTAAATGTTAAAATAAGGTTCCAAGTGAATCTAATTTAAAAAAAAAAATATTAAAATGGTATCAACAACTATAATTACAAAAAATAAAAACAATTAAAAAAAATTTTTTTTAAATGTTTGCTGCCAATGGGATTCGAACCAACGATCCCGAAACAGCCCTTTAAGATAAGAGAGAACCGGGCTATCCATTTCAAAGGGAATCTATTTCTTTTTATTTTAATTGGAAAGGAAGCAGCAACTGCAATTACAATAAAAAAATATAAAAAAATAAAAACAATTAAAAAAAAAAAATTGAAAAAATCTTGGCTGCCAGTGGGATTTGAACCAACGATCCCGAAACAGCCATTTGTTCTGTTTCTGTGCACTTGCTACAGTCGCGCCCCGTAAGAATGACTATTATGCAAAATCTTGACCCTGCAAAAATCGTTGAGCCATGTAGTTTATTTTTGGTATATTGGAGTACTTACAAAAGTGTTCCTCTGTCATGCTGTAGCGGTCCAACTCGGGGCTCTGAACCAGCTTATTGTTACCCGATCACTGCTCGTGTTTTAACGAAATGTGATTGAAGTTGAGCATTTGAAAGCACGTTTGCATGTCTGGCTGTAGCTGAACGTGTAGAGATGCTCGCTGTTATTTGTTAGCTCTCAGCATGTTCGGGTTGGAATGCCGTTAGAGGCAACATGTAATTTTTCATTTTTATACCCGAGCGCACTTGTGCACAAGGGTATATTAACTTTGTTCACATAACGGTTGTTTGTAAAAGCCAAAACGAATCGAGATAGATAAAGACAAATGTATACATAAGTGCTCAGAATGAATAGAGAAGTCGACTAAGCCATGTCTGTCTGTCCGTCCGTCTGTCCGTCCGTGTACACGATAGCAAACATTGAGATATCTCAACGAAATTTGGTATGTAGGTCTCCATTTATCCAAACAACACAAACGGCAATAACGCAAATTTATGTTATTTCCCAATCGAATGTGAAATAACACAAATTTGCTTTGTTTCATTTCTCGTTGAGCAATAAGACCAACTTTTATACTTAACAATTTGAGTAATAAAGCAAAATAGTGCACATATGTAGGTAGTCACCCAGTTACATTTGACAAAAAGTAACTAGTACATGAGCAAGTTAAATGGACGGATTTGTAAGTATACAATTTTGAAAGTACCCGGCGTCGCGGCGATCCGCGTTCGCGCGCCGCCCCGCGCCACCCGCGCCGCGTTCGACGTCACATTAGCGTCCCCCGCCCCTCCCCTCCTTTCGCAATTATGTACTGGTGGCATTATAACCGTTTAGAAAAAGGAAATATGATAAAATAACACTAGTTCACTTCTGAAACTGCTTTTTAATGTCCAAGTAATGGGAATTATTGTGTATGGTGTTATTGCATGCATCCCACCCATAGTGGAATTTACCAGGTGCCACTGCTTTATTTGAAAATTTTCCTATAAAATGTGACTATAAGGCAGCCGAATGTCAGAAAATAAAGCGAGAAAGCCGTTTTTTTACTTCATCTGTTTATTGCGACATGGTTCCATGCAAACATTTCTGTGTTCATATGGAAAAGTAACTTATGTCGAAAGGCTGGCTTTAGTATAAATCGGCATTCGCAGCATACAATTGCGAATGACTCACTGGCGCTAAGCCGTTAAACAACTTTTGGCATATAAACGTGGAAGAAATAGTTCCCATACTAGCAAGTCAATATTCTTATTAAGTCTCATCAAAAAATTCCTTGCCGTTTAAAAAATAAAGGGATTGCCGCATTATACTAAAGCCAGCCTTTCGACATAAGCTACTTTTCCATACGAACACAGATTTTAAGGTTTTCCAGCAATGTTTTTAACATATTAAAAAGCATGCAGAAAAAATGCATACAAAAGCACTATGTCCAATATGCGGAGCAGTTTTTAAAGACGATGCTTTTCCTATATTTTGTTAGACTTTTCATAAGTAGAAATATTTTGTGAATATTACTTTCTTCATATGAATTATATCACATTTTTTGTTCAATTCAAGGTCTATCAAACAGGTTTAGAGCATTTGAGCGAAAACAACATTTGCCTGTATTTTGTTGTTGCTTCTGGTATCGAAGGTGCTAAAAACTGTTCTGATATTTTTCTTCTACATCAAAGCGTGCCATGCGAAATACGAAAAAGGTAAAAAATTTAAATTGAAAAAATTAAAATTGTTGCAACTTTCTTTCTTAGTAAATTAGTTCGCTTCTCGAAGCATTGATCCACCATCCTGTGCCAGGCCCAGTAATCAGCGGTTGTGCTGCTGAGCTGGTTTTGTATGGAAAATGTTTCACATGCAAATAGATTTTAACAATTTAGAATTTTTGTGAGAAGTGTAAAATATTTTACATTTTCGAGAACAAATAATTGAAAAAAATCAAATCAGCTGCTATACTGATATTACCTGTTCAATGTGCCTTAGTTTAATTGTATTTTTGGAATAAACAAAGTTCTTTTTCCTTCTGTCAGTAAACTGCTTTTTTTACAAATAGTATAAATAAGCAATGGGAAATAAGGCAAAATTTGTTTTATTTCCAACCTTTGTTGGAAATAAAGCAAAACTCAGAATTTGGTATTATTTCCCATTTAAAAGTGAAATAAAGCAAATTTTGCGTTATTGCCGTTTGTGTTATTTCAACCCCCCGAACCATCCATTCTCGAGTTACGCGCCGTCTGGCGTACTCAACTTTGGCATATACATACATATAAATATTTATTTTTAATAACAATGCGGGGTTATATTCGATGTAAATAAGCTGGTTTAAATTAAATAACTAAATCAAATTCGTTTTTGTTTTAAAATACCACTATGCACTATTATCCCCACCTTTTTGTGCAATTTAGCTACCATTTTAGGAAGTTTGATTGAATTCTTCCCTTTTTCCCCTGCTTCCAAAAACCATCCCTGTGGGTGGGAGTGTCAAAGAGTGTCAAGAAAAGAGCTACTTACAAAACCTTTCATTATTGAATCATGAGTAACTACTGAAGATTATTCACTCAAAATTGATATTTACAATAAATTTTAGACGAAAAATAAGAATATGGTAAATTTTTGGAAAATGGGCGCAGCCACTTATGGTTACATGTGTACATCTTTGTAACCGCTGCACCAATTTCTTCCAAACTTGCCACAGTTGTTGGCCTTGGTACAGCATATGTACCAAATGGCTGAAAATTTTTTAAATCGGACAATAACGGCAATTTAGAGAAATACAAGATCTTCGATAAATCAATAAATATTAAAGCTAATTTATTTAAAATTGACGCTTCCAACAATTCTTTACCAAGAAGTACGTTTGTGATAAAATTTTGGAAAATGGGCGTGGCAATGCCCACTTATAATCACATATATGTATCTCGGTAACCGTTCTACCAATTTGTACCAAACTTGATGTGGTTATTGTGCTTGCCACATAAAAGCAAAGCGTTAAAAATTGTTGAAATCGGACTAAAATTACGGCCGCTTTTCATATAACGGTATATTTCAGAAATGCTTGAAACTTCAATATTTCGAAATTTAAGGACGCTAATTCACTCAAAATTGATACACCCCGGCTTACCATGTAGCGGTAGATTTCAGAAAGGTGAAAATCATATATTTAATACTTGCGCCGGGTATTTAATGTTCGGCTCTGCCCGAACTTAGACTTTCTTACTTGTTGTTTTTGGTTTTTATTAAAAGCTTGTACAAACGAAAAAATATATCAACAATGCCATTGTTAATATGTTGGAGTAGTTTTGTGCCACTCTGATGTAATGCAGAGATGGAGTATATGGTCCTGCCCTAGGACATCGCAATGTTAATTAGACCATATATTTTATATGAATTGTGGTTAATACTGGGTACTCCTTGGCCCTTAGGGAGTACTCTTTACATGCATGCAGGAGTAGGCGCAATTTTTGCAGGGGAGTTGTAATCAGTGTTGCCGCGAGATTGAAAAAAAGTAGCAGTTGCCCAGCAGAAAAAGTATCCAAAGCAAACACAACTGGTATTTTTTTAACTTTTACTTGAAAACCAAATAATAATTAAAATTTTATAATTAAATTCATGGTTATAAAAAACAATATATATATTACTTGCTTTAACAAAAACAGAGAATCTGTATGCTTATTTGCATAACGAAAAACAAACCTTATTTTGGAGAAACGTTGCTCAAGCACGGTTGCCAACCGTCCCGCTTTCGGCGGGACTGTCCCGGATTTAAGAGCTATGTCCCGGTACGACACATGCCGGGACGCAAAATGTCCTGGTTTTTGCAAGAAAAAAAATTTAGACATCTTCTTGAAAAAATAATTTAGAACTCGTAAAATATGTACATATATTTTACAAATTGTATTTACTGATCGTCACTTTACGCCGTATTTTGTTTTCTACTGCGATTTCCTGCAGACTATTTCATTCATAACTAAGGGCGTGTATGAATCGGTAACAAAGTTATGGTATAGGGAGACAGTTTTGCTAATCTGCTATGTGAAATGACAGCAGTCAATTTTTGACAACCGCTGAAAAAAATACTATATATTGAAGTGAAATAAACAAAAAAAAACACATCTACCATCATTGATTGTAATTCATCAATTTAAGCTTTTGATCAATTTAATCCAGTGGTCGGCAAAAGTTAAACTGTGACTGTATTGGTGAGAACATGAGAACTGCTCCGCATGAGAAACCCAGTAGGAAATTACGAGAAGTGAAACAAAATTTTTAACTTATCGGTCTTCAATAAAAACATATAAATACATATATTTAACACATACATATGTACATATATGTGCATCGCTCATTTACTATAAAAGTATCATAATCCCAAAAAAAGCAAAAGCTCTTTAGCTCTTTCTTATGATGTGTAAAAATTTCATAGCTGTAACGATTACCAGTAGCTCACTAGAACAAAATCAGCCTTATCCTGAGTTTCGCCCGAAAAAGTTTCACTCGAAAAATGTTCATTCGCGCATAGTAAACCAACGGAAACAAATGGTATAGCTGGATATGTATTAATTTTTTCCTTGGGAGTATATGTAAATTCAAAACTTTAAAAGTGGTTTTCTCGAGTTTTTACTTTTTTGAGTTATGAAAATATTGAAGTAAAACTGAAATAAAAAATTTCAAAATTCATTTGGATTCACCCACGTCAAATATTGAAAATTTAAATAAAAAAATTTAAATTCATGTTCATCAGATTTTTCCATATCATTATGAAATGATTTAAAATGTCTTTAAGTCGCATACATATTCCCTTTAACAACCACCCTTCAATTCCTTGAAAAAAAATTCTATTTTTCATTAAAAAGTCGTTGTACTTCTTCTTCATCAAAAGAAACAAAATGTCTTCGAATAGCATATTTATTTTTTTAATGGCTTATAACACAAAAGGCATTGCATGTCACCAAAAGCATTTCCAAGCATGTAATATTTCTCGCAAGGCATTTTCGCATACAGGAAACAAAGCGCAACAGCCAAACACGGTGTTGATTCGTTGCTCTGTAGCCAAGGACTAAACGATAGAGCGTTAAGGTCTGATTATGCATACTTCGCATAACTTCGCACAACCATTTGTACCAGTACAATAAAAATGCAACTTAAAGCAAAATCTAAACTCAACAGAATGCTAAGTTTTTGAATGTTCTGTTAATTTCTGGATAATGGAATACAAACAAAATACGTGCAAAGTACATACGAAATTACAGTTTGAAGTTTATGCGAAGTTGTTCGAAGTTATGCGAAGTGTGCATTATCAGACCATAAGAATACGTGTGAGTTGACCTTCCACAATTGTGGTATGAAGCGCCGACCACTGATTTAATTTTAACCAATTAAAGCTTTTAAAATATTAAATAAATTTATTTACAGGCAATATTTAACATAGTGTAATACTTCTTAATTTTTGCCACCAGAAACTCCATTTCCTAATATTTTACTGTTTTTGCTTAAATTTGGGGCAGAAAAATTATACACATCAAAAATCTTTGCAGTTGTAAAAATTTTCTATACATTTGTCAAAAATTTCACTCATGAGCCTCATGAGCAGACGTGGGCACTACCACAAACAAGCATTAGCTCAGTGAGAATGTGCTGGTGTGCTTAATTACCCTGCAAAAAATTGTGCGACTAATCTCTAAAAAGAGTATTCCGAGATTACTCTGAATCGGGTACAATTGGGCATTAATTAGTCGCAACTAGTCTCATACGGGTACTAATGGGGATCAATTAGTCTCGACTCATCCCTTACGGGTATAATTGGAGATCAATTAGTCCCCGACTCATCTCTAACGGGTACTATTAACGATTTAATGATATGTATGCACTTAGGAAATGAAATTTCATGTGCGTCGTTGGCACATAGAGAGAGTAATCACTTAACAAGCCTGAGCACCTCGGTTCGAATCGCGGCTGGCGCAAATTTTTATTTTAATTTTTTTAAAGTGACTAGTCGCTATTTGTACCCGTTCGGGTATAATGGGGAACAATTAGTCTCTTCATAGGACTTGCTCGAACAAAAGCGAACAGTTCATTCCATATAAAGAGATCAAAAGTGGTATTAGTCGCATGTTCCTTTGCGATTTCTCCCGAAGTCATCCCGGATTAGTCGCATTTTTTGCAGGGTAATTTTGCATGCAGTCGCGCTCTCATCGTTACGCTCTTGCTTGTATACGTACACGCGATGGTTATGCTCTTTGAGCGTGTGCTCTTGAACAGTTTTCTGAGATAAGGCGTTTTCGAACTGGCTGTCGAGATAGGTCAATCTTCCACTCAGGTACCGATATATAGAAATTTATAATTCGGTGTAATTTTTGTTTAAACTATAATTTATTTATTTATTATGTTATTTAATATTTAAGTTTTTTAAAAGTATTATCATTGAAGTATCGTTATATGGAAATTTTTATGCATCCATGAAATTGTATATTGTTTTCATGGGCGTCGCCAGCATCGAATTTAGGGGGGGGGTCGGGGTGTTCGGGCTGACATATAAAAAGACCCCTCGAAAATTTTATTTCGAAATTTTAATGTAGTTGATTGATTAATCCTTATTAATACATATGTGTAAACTAAATGGTTCCATTTGAAAAGACAATCTTAACTAATAGCCAAATATAAATTTAGTTTAATAAGTAGAGTGGAGTACTAAACTTGCATTTTATTGACTGGAAAAATATTAACAGGAAATCGACACCTGAGTGGAAACTCTACCTATTTCGGCATCCAGTTCCAAAACGCCCTATTTCTGAAAACTTTTTAAGAACGCCTTATTTCAGAATATGGTTAAAGAACGCTCTATCTCAGAATTTTATTAAAGAACGCCCTATCTCAGAATTCGGTTCAAAAACGCCCTATCTCAGCACATTTTCAATATACATATTTTCATTTTAGATAGGGTATTCTGGGTATTTTTCAATAAAATTCTGATATAGGACGTTCTTGAAAAGTTTTCTGAGTTAGTCCGTTTTCGAACTGGCTGCCGAGACAGGTTGATCTTCCACTCAGGTGTCGAAATATAGCTACTATTTTCATACTACAAAAATATGTAGAACAGACGTAAAAAAATTAATAAATGTTAAGTAAATACATATGCCAGAAGCATGAATGTGCAAATTTACCAATTTTGAGTTATTGGGTTGATTAACCTTTGGATATTCTATGTTATAGCAAAACCCAGAATACCGTGCGTACACGGAAAACATTTACATATTTCACAATGTCAGTTACATGAATGCAGAGTTAAGTCTCGTAAAAAAAAAACTTTCAAACTGGATTTCCCAAAACATGTTTCTGGAATGCGAGGGACGATATGTACTTGCCGATTTGTTTTAAAAAAATTATACAGATTTAAAGAAAAACTTATTCATAATGAACAGACGTCGGATTCGCATTCAGAGCGCCGAATAACATAGGGATATTGAGGTCTGGTTCAGTATGCAGGACCTTTTTACAACGCTTTTATCAACTTGCAATGTTGTGTTCCAGAAACTTTCAATGTTGTGTGTCCGACACCATAAAGCTTTGCTTTGAAAAGCTCCTATAAAAAAGCATAGTGCATAGGGCGACATCTGTAGTGAAGTAGTGCATAGGGCGACAGCTGTAGTGAATAGGGCGAGGTAGATGACATCTAGATGTCGCCCTATGTACTACGTTGCTACAGCGGAAATAGTCGACACGCCATTTTTTTATATAAAATTAATTGGTGCTCGTTTGTATGTACATACATATGTAAAGGCATGTGTGTGCACCTTTCTATTAATATCGTTGAATTATTTTAATATCTATTGCAAAATTTTATTCAGACAGGACTAAAAAGTAGAAAATAAATAATATAAAAAAAACTTTTTAATATACAACGCTTTAATAAATGGACTAAAAAGTAGAAAATAATACTTCTCAGTCCCATAGAATTTGTTTTGATAACTTTTGATTTTGAAATTTTAGCAAAAGTCATTATAAACAATCTATGAAATTGAAAATGAAAAGCGTGGGGCGCATGTAATACACTTGAATTGATATGAAAAGTAATATATGAATGTATGTATGTTGGTATATGAATAACGACCGCTTAAAATCGATTTCAAAGTTCTACTTTCGCTGTAGAAATTTTAGGTCTACGTTATGTAGTTTGACTATTGTCAATTAAATGGAATGCTTTGTATTGCATGCGCTCCACGTTTTTCAGTCCCTAATTGATTTTCTTTTAGAAAACCGCCTATTTGAGGTTTTTTCCTTAAACACATATGTATAAATATAATTTGGAAATATAAGTACATATTTGCAGAAGCCGTCCGCCCAGGATTTTTTACGCGTTTCTGTGTAGAAAAAAAACTAGAAATTCAGTGGAAGCTGGTGCGTTCTAAAGTGCGTAATATGAAAACGAATTACAAGAAAGCGAAAGATTGGGAAGGTTCGACAGGGGCAGGTAGCATGGATGGATGATTTGCCAACAACACAAGCATATTCAACCTAAAAGTTTCATCGATCTCTTCCTCCTCATCTTCATCGCCTAACAAAAATGCACCAAATAAATTTAAAA
Source organism: Rhagoletis pomonella (assembly GCF_013731165.1). NCBI lineage: Eukaryota > Metazoa > Arthropoda > Insecta > Diptera > Tephritidae > Rhagoletis > Rhagoletis pomonella. Next base: position 5,474,269 of record NW_023458559.1, read on the forward strand.
AACTCATAAATGACTTATTTGACGACTCACTTCCTTCCATCATTGCGTCCTGCGCGTACTTCTCGCAAATCGCAGCCATTCATTTGCTTTTCTCGCTATAATTGTTAAAATATTGTACAATAGCACACGAAAAAGTATGGGATGCTCACAAGTTTCATTTTACAACTGTTCTAAAAAAATAGTACAAAAGAGCAAATATGACAAATAGCACGACTTGTGAACTCCCTAATTTTTAACCAATTTTTAAACCGCTTTCCAAGTCCCAACCATTTTTTTAAATAACTCATTATGAAATTAGTGAAGCAAAAAGAAAAAAATATTTAACAACTAATTCCTCACAAAAAAAAGTTCATCGTCTGATTCCCCACGTATACTGAAATTCCCCACAAACAACCGTCCATTCCCCACGAGTTGGCTTCCCGGGCACATACACTAAAACAAAAATGTGCGCTTTATTTAGTGCGTTCCAGCACGTCTACGATTTGCAGGTTTTGTAGGATTTAGTCCAAAGTCGTTCCCGTACGCCAAAAATTCTGTATCTGGGAACACTTTCGTGAGAGTAACTGAGCAACTGTTCCCAGAATGAAGTTTCAAGATTTAGTCCAGAGTTTTTCTTCTGGCAAATTCATGAAAAGTGTCAAACGAAGGTAGAGTGGCATTTGTGTACAAAAACAGAACGCGGTGAAAGCAAATAACCTTACATTTGTTAAAAAATGGAAGTAAACAATGAAATATTCGAATATATATGCAATTATTATTAATTATATAGATTTTAATAGTTATTTAGTGACCTTTCAGCCAAATCAGTCTTGTACTAATGACAAGTAAGCAAACCATTGACGTTTTTGCTGGAAAAAGTGCCTTTTGCGTTCCCGTACACTTCTGTATCTGTTCTCCTGTTACTCTCACTTGCGAGAGTAAAATCGTAGTTTGACATTTCCACAGATTTTAGTCCGAAGAATAGTGGAACAAACTAATTATTAAGAGATCTGCCATTGCCATGAATGATAGAATACAAGATAGCGCCGTCGTGGCGCAGAGTTAAACAGAGATCACACGATTTGTACTTTTGAACAGATTTGTACATTTTGGCAGTTACAGAGTAGACTAGAAATTTTTATCTAGAATGAAATTTCCATACGACATCACTCTGTGTTTGTTAAAATGTACAAATCGTCGCCTTAGAAAACAAACTGCGAATGTGCAAAATCATGATTTGCAATAACGACACAATTCAAAATTCAAAATATCAAAACTATTACTACACTTAACTGTAGTAAGGGATTTTGTTTTTTGAATTTTGCTATTGCAACCAGCGCTGCCGTTTTGATACAATTGTATCATTTTTGATACTTTTTTTTCTAAATTTAAAGATTTTTTACTTTGACACTTTTTTGTTATTTTGCTGTTGTTGTATATCGTCGTTTAAAGTACAAAACCGCATATCAATACATATCATACATTTTTTGCTAGAGAGTAAAAACACTCATATATCAAAACGGTTCTCTTTTTTATAAAGAAATCGCATTTCTTGCTAGTATATTTCAGGACGAATGGATTAGGATTGAGCCAAGAGCTTGTGTGAGCAAATCCAATTTTTGGCAGCAAATGTCAATTACGCGGTTTTGCAGAATGACGATACGCGGTTTTGTACGTTAAACGACGATATGTAGATATTTATAAGTTTGATTTGGTAACTCTTATAAGGGAAATACAATCCGGAATTTATTTGCACACGCTGCTGTTGTAGGGCCCCTAAACCACACTAAAACATTGCGCAATATCGGACTTACGTAGGTCGTTTGTGTGGTGTATGGGGTTGTTTATACTAAAACTATGTCTCCATTGTGAGATTTAATGAAGATTTAGCCCTCTGACGAGATTTGACGTTAAATCTTTTGAGATTTACCATATAAAATTAAATCTCGAAAGGCAGTAGATTTAAGTTAAATCTTCGTCAAATCTTCAATAATATTGATCAATAAGTACAATTTGTTGGATGTGGCAACCACAAATTCACATGCCATAAGTCAAATGACATTTGTGTTTTCAATATACAGTTGAGCCTATCATAAAAACATGAATTTTCGTATTTTTAGGGATTTTTATATTTTTGTTAGTTTGGGAGGAAAATTAGTAATGCATATTTACATAACTTTGGTTGTAATAAATTAAGAAAATATTATTTTAAAAACTAAAAATTTAGAAGAAATATTTTATAGTAATATCATGCAGAGTCTTCTCCGCTTTCTGTGATCATTTACGCGCTGCGACAAAAAATTTATAAATTTCGGTAATGGTTCTGCTTCGATAACATTGCACCGAACATCCTCTAGAACTCAGTTTGTATTCAAGATATGCCAAAGGCCCACGATTGGATTTTCGGTTCCCTCCTATGAATAAGAGAGTTCTACAAAAAATTTTCTTTCCGCAAATGTTTTTTACCGTTTTGATAAATTTTCTTAAATTCGGGAAAATGATTCGGAATATGGTACCATTCTTTACACTTTCCAAACTATATATTATACATACATATTTACCACGAATAAGAAGCCAATAATATTCAGAATTCATATAATGAAATTCCGCTTGGTACCTTCCTTTTATCTGTCTGTATATCAATGTCCGCAACTGTATTTATAAAATCATACATAAGCAAAAGTCAAATATTTAAAAATGTGAACGTCAAACATATCTCGTTGTGGTAATGGAGACGGTTGTGATTTAGCAACTGGATCTATTAAATCTTAATGGATAAATCTCTCAATGGAGACATATTATAAATTGCTTTAAAATAAAAAAAAATTGATATTTTGCTCATGCTTGTGTTATTGCACAATAATTTGTGCTGCGTATGGCGACAACTGGCCAATTTTTAAACTAGTTTTGATTTTGGTGTCCAGATCGTTTTGTAAAATAAGGATAAGAGCGTAGAAAAAACATGTTTTTTTATATTAGTTTGCGTTTTAAAGCTGAAGTTATCAAAATATTCAACGCACATTCATATTGTTTGCACATATTTACTTGAGCGCACGGTTGCCAGCTTTTGCATTCTTGAAACCGGGACTCACAATGTTAGGAAAGACGGTAGGTAAAATAACATGTTACGTGACATCAAATTTAATGGCTAGTTTTGAAATTTTTTTATTTAGAACCACAAAACAATATAAAATTCATAGATACATAAACATGTTCCCAGAACAACAAAACAATCATGGGCGTCGCTACGTAGGAGCAGGGGGCCTTTGAACTTTTTTAACTTCTATGTAGGTATAAAATACTAACAAATGCCAGCTGAAAGCAAAATTCTTTACCCGGTAGCAAAATGTGCCTTACAATGGTGGTAGGCAATTTTCATAGTTTTGAAATATATTTTTCGAAAGCAAAAAATAAAATCAGTGGAGATAACTTTCTTTTTTAAACACCTAGGATATCACTGACCATTATAAAGGACCCAGAATGACGGCAAAGTTCAAAGCTTTACAAATTTGTTGATGTGATTTTTGAAATGAACGATCCAAAATTAGCCTTTATAGCCATTTAAAAATTTTTAGATTTAGTGGTTGAACTTTTGTACAGAAAGGGCTAAGAAATCTTTATTTTAAAACTGTGATACTAAATGCCTTTCGCCATAAACGGCCGAATTTTCAGTGATTGCGTTTCAGACTACGACTAATAAAGGCCTTGGACAGATATCGTGAAAGGTTGGACTATACCTTAAAGATCACTCACACTTACGGCCCACTGTACGAAGCTTTGAGTTGAGTAAGGTCTTTAAGAACTTAAAAATTATCCTGGGTTATCAGGTCTCTAGTAATACAAGATTAATTGTTGTCTTTCACGAAGTTCTTTAAATATATCTTGAGCTAAATACTGAAGTAAGTATATTCATGAATATCACCTTTTATTATATGGAAAAATCTATAAAACAGGTACACTTTTAAAATAAAAAGTTCAATTTTTTGATTTGATTGATTTTTCATGAATATAACCTTTTATTGTATGGAAAAATCTATAAAGCAGGTACACTTTTAAAATAAAAAGTTAAATTTTTTGATTTGTGGGCACACCTATATTTTATATATCAACAAAATGCAAAACCGCGTATCAGAAAAATGCAAAACCGCGTATGTGAACTTGTAGAAATTATTTTCTAGAGCGTAACAACACTCATATTTGAAAATGGTTCTCTTTTTTATAAAGCAATCGCATTTCTGGCTTGTATATTTCAGGACGAATGGATAAGGATTGAGCCAAGAGCTTGTGTGAGCAAATCCAATTTTGGCAGCCAATGTAAGTTACGCGGTTTTGCAGAATGACGATACGCGGTTTTGTACTTTAAACGGCGATATGATTCTATTCGTAATCTCTTAATAAATCGATAAATATAAGAGTAATTCATTTTCATCAAGTGCTTCAAAAGTCAGACGAGGAATAAACATTTATATCGCTGAAATAGAAAACAGAAAAACAATTGTGTTCAAATTACGCTGTGCAAGTTCTAACTTTTTAGCAAAGATTTTGAAAGTTGAACTCACTTAAGTGGGACGATCTAAATTCAATGGCATCCTCCGTTTTATCAGATTGGCTTCGGTTTTCGAGATAACGGATCTTGAAAGTATGATTAAATTGTAACTATTTTATAAGTAACGCCGTCAGTTTTGAAGAGATTTTACAAAAATACATATCATTATATCAGTACATATCAGTTTTTTAATATTACCTTAATTATTCCTTACAATTATAGAAATAGGTTCACTTTAACATATACAGTGCTCTCTGGTTCGAGTGAACTAATTAATGCAAGACCAGTTTATAGAAAACTGATTGTTCACTATATCCAGATTGAGCTTTTTGTTCTTTAAAATCAATTTTATTGCGCAGTGCCTCTTTTAAAGTTAAATTTTTAAGAACTCTGAAGTATCGTCTTTTCCCACAGCTAATGCCAACACATGTTTCCTGTTGTTGTTGTATCGTTGTCGTCAAGCTCTATAGCGGTAGACCCAGGAAGCGTGAAGCCTCGATGTGGTCTGTCCATAAGGCCAGACACATTAGCAGGGTGGGGTTCAGTGAGCATGCGAAGAGATGTTGCGAGTCATGGAGCGTCTCTCCGAATGACGGGAATTCATTTGGCATATCTGCATTTATTCTGTTCAGGTATGAGTTCAACCTGCTGAAGTATCCCGATCGAAGTTGGGCTATGTGGTCCGAGTCTCCCGAGGCAGACGAAGCTCTGTCTCGTCCACGTCAGGTGGTTGCGTGCCCAGAACGGCATTCACGGGTCGAGAGTCTATATAACTTGGGAATGCTTCTCTTTGAATTTCGTTCAAGGCCTGTCGGTAAGTTGTTGGGTTCAGAGAAAGTTTTATGAACCCCGGACTTGGCCCGTCAGTTCATATAGATGCCTTCTGACGTGCCGTGGCGAGGGTTCTTCCGCAATCAGATGTCTGTTTGGGTGCTAACACGATAAAACCCTACTAGGAATTGCTTGCAGAGCATTGTGTTATCCTGTCGCTGTCTGAGTGCCGTGTTTTGGTAGGTCTGCAGCTTCATCCACTGCGTCCTACTAGTCCCCGGTAACCACACAGGCGCTGCATAGTTCAGAACCGGCCGGCCAATTGCATTGTACGTTGCCAACAACGTTTCTTTGTTTGCCGCAGGTGCTGCCGGCTAGCGACTTGAGGACTTTGTTGGGGCTTTGTACTTTATTAACAATTGCGGTTGTATGCGCTGAAAAGGAGAGCAGACCTTCGAAGGTTACTCTGAAGACCTTCGGGGTATTCAACGTCGGAATTGGTTCGTCATCGACGAGAATACCCAGTTGCAGTCTGACCTCCTCCGTCCAAGTGGTGAAAAGCGTTGCTGAGGATTTTGTAGGGGAGAGGGTTAGGCTCCGTGCAGTGACGAAGCGAGAAAGCTCGGCGAGATAACCATTATTAAGCAATCGTCAGCATAAGAGACAATCGAGACTACCTCTGGTGGTTGAGGGAGCTTAGAAATGTAAAAGTTGAACAGTAGTGGGAAAGGACACCACTCTGTTGAACTCCCTGTTTTATTTTCCAAGGTTTTCTCGATTTGTCTCTAAAAATCACTGACGAGTTTCGACCACTCAGGTAATTCGCCGCCCACCGTTTGTCTTCTAGTAGCGTTACTTGAATAGTTCTCTCACTGGGGGGGGGTTTCGGTTAAGGCCACGAGTTATCTGTCTGTTTATGGCGTCAAGTGCTGTTGTTGTGCTGTGCACTTTACGAGACCTATGTTGATGCTTCGCTGGGGCTCAGTAATTTGTGCAGTGCGGGAGTAGAAGGATCTCTAGTGTCTTCGCAACCGGAAAGGAGAGCTATCGGGCGATAAGACTATCTTTTGTTATCTTTTGTTGGACGGTTTCCCCAGTTTAAGAAGTGGAACCATTCTCCCGTTCTCCAGATGTCTGGTACGATGAGAGTGGCCATAGACAGGTTGAGGACCTTGGTTAGATAGTCCACTCCCGCAGGACCCAAATTTTGGAGCATCAGCATGCAAATTCCGTCGGGTTCAATTGCTTTGGAGACTTTCGCCTTCCCGATGGCTATCCTTTCCTCGTCGCCGCGGAAAAAAGAGGCGCACTTGGTGTTGGCAGTTTGTGCAGCCTTCTGGTCACTCTACGTTTGGCTTTGTCCGCCGAGGATGCAGTATGAACTGTCGGCTAATATAGCTCGCGCATCGCTCCGGGTCGGACGAAGCATGGTCGCCAAAAGATATTTCAACTCTGTCGTCATGCTTCGTCGGATTGGGCAATGACCTCACGGTTGACCAAAGCTTGCTCACACCAGAGGCGAAGTTACAAGTCTTCAGATGGTCTTCCCACTGCACTAGTTGCCGAATCTCCGAGTTAAGAACCCCTTATACGGGGATTTACGGGATCGGCCTGGCGAAGGGATTATCCTTTTTGTTATGAAGTTTTTCGTTACAGTTTTGAATTTGGAATGAATTGGTTTTTAATTTTGTTCACTCTACAAAGACTCAAACTTGTTCACTCTATAGAGTACTCAATAGAAAAATTTTCATGTTCACTCTTTCGAGGTGTTCGTAGCATCGGGTGTTCACTCCAGCCAGATACCACTGTAACTCCAATACAACTGATTACTCAGATATGTGTTTTTGCGCTATAACTCTAATTTCATATCTGAATAATAAATAATATGCGTGCTAAATTTAAATTGAACCTGTACTAAATTTTAGTCTGCTTAATTGGAGCAGTTCTAACGCAAAACAACGTCTCTGATCAATCAGTTGTATGGGAGCTAGATGTTATAGTGAACCGATTTCGATGATTTTATGGAATAGTTAAGGTAATATTAAAAAACGGTTATGTGCAAAACTTTAGTAAAACATCTTCGAAAATTATAAAATTATAAAAAAATTAGAAAATATTTAAAATTTAAGCAAATTTTGAAGTACCGCTATCTCAAAAACTGAAGGCAATCCCCTAAAACTGGGAACGCTATTGCATTTAGAAGGCTCCAGTTATGTAGGAATGACTATCAGAACCTTTGTCGAAAAAAATTGATTTGATACCTCGTTCGAAATATTCTGACTACAAGAAGGAGCAGGATCAGGGGTTTTACACACTTCTAGAGAATTTTTTTTTTATATTTTTAAGCATTTTACAAGTGTATGTAACATTACAAGGGCTAGTAGTTACAAAAATATTTAGATCGAATTAGAATTACGGTCGCATAATATTTTATCTTTAAAAGTTGATTTATTCTGAAAGCACACCTCTTGCTAAGGTATAAAATTATTCGTATTTAATTGTTTGTAGACCACAATACATACTTAAAACGTTTTTAAAATGAAATGCTTCAAAAACTATATACTATAACCGATAATTTTAGAAATTGTGAAAAGTAGAATTACACACTTTTGGTTACTTGCCATCTAGTTATTTTTTAAAGCACTCTTTAGTTACCAACTACATATGAAGTGAACACATAAGTACTAATTGCACATACAATTTCAAACCAGTATATGGTGTGCTTCAAAAGTTGACATAATTAATTTTTCACCTCTTAAAAATTACATAAAAAGTTCACTTGTTTTTAATATTTTTTGAATTAAAACATCTATAACTCAAAAGTTATGCAACAAATTGATTAAACATTTTTTTGAGGCTTTAAGTATACATACGTCTATGAATTATATCCAAAAGCAACCAGCTTGATATGGTTTACAACGATGAAAATAAAGCTAAATAACACAAAGGTTACCTATTTGTTAGATTTGCCCAAATGCTTAAATTTTGCTTCTTAATTTCGGGTGACTACTAGTTTTAATAAATTATCAGTTTAATTTCTTTTAAAATTTACTTTTAGGTTTATGCATCTTAAGCATACATCGAAAATAAGTTTTAGAAAATCAATGTGAAATAATTGCAGAAACGATTAACCGGTTTGCTGAGCAACCGAGACGTCTGCTTTTTAAATAACACAGGTTTATGATAAAAAATAATATAAAAAAAACTTTTTAATATACAACGCTTTTATAAATGGACTAAAAAGTAGAAAATAATACTTCTCAGTCCCATAGAATTTGTTTTGATAACTTTTGATTTTGAAATTTTAGCAAAAGTCATTATAAACAATCTATGAAATTGAAAATGAAAAACGTGGAGCGCATGCAATACAAAGCATTCGATTTAATTGACAATAGTCAAACTACATAACGTAGACCTAAAATTTCTACAGCGAAAGTAGAACTTTGGAATCGATTTTAAGCGGTCGTTATTCATATACCCACATACATACATACATATATTACTTTTCATATCAATTCAAGTGTATTACATGCGCCCCACGCTTTTCATTTTCAATTTCATAGATTATTTATAATGACTTTTGCTAAAATTTCAAAATCAAAAGTTATCAAAACAAATTCTATGGGACTGAGAAATATTATTTTCTACTTTTTAGTCCATTTATAAAATCGTTGTATATTAAAAAGTTTTTTTTATATTATTTATTTTCTACTTTTTAGTCCTGTCTGAATAAAAGTTTGCAATAGATATTAAAATAATTCAACGATATTAATAGAAAGGTGCACACACATGCATTTACATATGTATGTACATACAAACGAGCACCAATTAATTTTATTTGTCGTCTATTTCCGGTGTAGCAAACGTAGTACATAGGGCGACATCTAGATGTCATCTACCTCGCCCTATTCACTATGCTTTTTTATAGGAGCTTTTCAAAGCTTTGCTTTGGTGTCGGACACACAACATTGAAAGTTTCTGGAACACAACATTGAAAGTTTCTGGAACACAACATTGCAAGTTGATAAAAGCGTTGTAAAATAGTATAAAAGAGCAAATATGACAAATAGCACGACTTGTGAACTCCCTAAATAACAAAAAAAGGTAATTTTTTTGTTGCATAATTTGCCGCTTGGATTGTTTTGTGCACTAAAAGTGTTTTTGATTTTGTCGTTAAATTTTTTTGGTTAAAACAGCCTTATTAAAAAAAAAGTTATAATACCCTTGGGCACAAGTGCGCTCGGGTATAAAAATAGGGACTTGGAAAGCGGTTTGAAAATTGGTTAAAAATAATAAAAACAATTACTTTTTTTTGCATAATTTGCCGTTTGGCTTCTTTTGTGCACTAATACTATTTTTGATTTTACCGTAACTTTTTTTTTTTGTTTAAACAGCCTTATTTAAAAAACAAGTAAGAAAGTCTAAGTTCGGGCGGAGCCGAACATTAAATCCCCGGCGCAAGTATTAAATATATGATTTCCACCTTTCCGAGAGCTACCGCTACATGGTAAGCCAGGGTGTATCAATTTTTAATTAAATCAGCGTCGAAATATTGAAGTTTTAAGCATTTCTGAAATTTACCGTTATATGAAAGGCGGCCACAATTTAAGTCCGATTTCAATAATTTTCAACGTATTGCTTTTATGTGGCAAGCACAATAACCATACCGAGGTTGGTACAAATTGGTAGAACGGTTACCGAGATACATATATGTTATCATAAGTGGGCGGTGCCACGCCCATTTTCCAAAATTTTATCATAAACGTATTTCTTGGTAAAGAATTGTTGCAAGCATCAATTTTGAATAAATTAGCTTTAATATTTACTGATTTCTCGAAGATTTCGTATTTCTCTAAATTACCGTTATATGGGAGGTAGGTCCTACGCCCGAAAGAAGTGCACATACCAATTTTCGTTAAGATATCTAAATTTTTACTCGTGTTATCGTGTGCACAGACGGACGGACGGACGGACGGACAGACAGTCACCGCTTAATAGATTTATCTTTTCATTCTGATCATTTATGTATACATTTGTCTATATCTATCTCGATTCGTTTTGCCTGTTACAAACAACCGTTATGTGAACAAAGTTATAATACCCTTGTGCACAAGTGCGCTCGGGTATAAAAATAGGGATTTGGAAAGCGGTTTAAAAACTTGTTAAAAATAATAAAAACAATAATTTTTTTGTTGCATGATTTGCAATTTGGCTTCGTTTGTGCATTAAAACAGTTTTTGATTTTGCTGTTACATTTTTTTTTGTTTAAACATCATTATTTAAAAAAAAGCGGGTTAAAAATTTGTTAAAAATAATAAAAACTATAAATTTTTTTGTTGCATAACTGGCCGTTTAGCTTGTTTTGTGCACTAAAACTGTTTTTGGTTTTTTCGTTTAATTGTGATAAGAGGCATTTCATGTCACCGCGGCCACCTTTGTGCGCAACCTCTAAGGATTTGGATCAAAGTTGAAGAGATTGAAGGTTTAGCTAACATGAATATACGTGCAGAATATTTTTCCGATATGACGTAGGGTTGCCTATTTACACGGGGCTGAAATTTTAAGAAATTGTCATACATACCTTTCCTTAAAGTACTGTATCTTGGAAACCTTTTAACGAAACTTAATGAAATAAAAATTATTTATTCCGTCTTATTATGGGCTTTATTCGAACATTTTTTACATTAATGTGCAACGTATAAAAAGCCAAAAAAATATATATTTAGTAAACAATTTTCTGTTTGATTTTTTTTTGATTATAGCATTTTTAGAAATTTTTGTACATAAAAACATTGTCTATAATGTCAACTTTAAGTACCCAAATGGGCGTAATGGGCTACTTAGGCGTATGGACTCTAGAGCAACATGATAAATGGACATTGCAATTTTAAGAAATTGTATATTTTTGAAATAGGAAATGGGTGTAAAAAACAAAAACAATATGAATAGAATATATTAACTTTACTAAAGGGTCTGAAATCACGAAAATCCCTTCAAGGAAATGGCAGAATTGAACTTTGTTGGAAGTTCACATGGGAAATCTGCTTACGACGGGATTGGATGAAATTTTAAGAGACTATCAGCTAGAGCAAGTCTTCAGCTCCCGACGTCACAATAAATTCTTACACCCGAGGCCCTCTAAAAAATGGGATAAGAATAATTTAGAAAAAACCAAGGAGCTGTATGCGTCCAAGAGTGACTACAATGAAGTTAAGCAATAGCTTCAAGACAGATTCGCAATGACACAATATATTCCAGGAACGCATAAATGTCATGCCTTTACATCCCAAACATCAACAACACTCATTGCAAAAGAATATTCCACCTCCAATGATAGCTGCAAGGTTAATCCTTTCATTAAAACAAAATAAAATAATGTAAAAAAAATATGTCTTTAAACAAGCTTTTATTTAACATGTACAATCAAAGGAATAAAATAAATTAGTGTAACAAAAGATTTTTTAGCAAGAAAATTTTGTCAAAACTGCACTAAAATGAATAAAATAAAGTAAGCTAAGTGAAAGGAGTTACTCAAACTCTAATGAAAGTACTAACAATTTGTACTAATTTACTTCATTTATAAAAAAGTTTGTCGCGCGAATAGCAAGCCGGCATTTAAATATCTGCATATGTACATACATATTCATACCTAACCAATTATGCATGTACGCCGAATTCGACGACAAGCTTTTTTAAAAACGAAGTAAATTAGTACTAATTGTTAGTAATTTTCATTAGAGACCTTAACTTATTTTATTTTATTCATTTTAGTGCAGTTTTGACAAAATTTTCTTGCTAAAAATCTTTTGTTGCACTAGTTTATATTCCTTTGATTGTACATGTTAAATAAAAGCTCGTTTTTAAAAAACATTTTTGTACATTATTTTATTTTGAACTCTTTAGTTGTATTTTACATAACCTGAACATAATAGCTCTGATCCAATACTTTTCGTGAAAAATCCTGTAAAACTGTCAAACAGCAAAATTACTCTCTGAAGTGAGAGTAAAAAGTGAGTAACAACAAAAAGTACGGGAACAAAAAAACATTTTTCCTGTAAAAACGTCAACCAGTGATTGCTTGACACTTTTCATGATTTTACCACAAGAAAAAGCTCGGGTAAAATCTTCCAACTTCATTCTCTACACAACTCTCCAAAAGTCGCTCTCTCTGTTACAGGATTTTGGAGTACGGGAACATTTTTCCTGCAACTTCCTGCAAGTTCGTGTAAAATCCTGTAAGTTCATGGACTACTGGCTCAGAGCTAATATTTTTATTACGGGCTGACTCTCCATTTATGAGCATAGTACATTTAATATAAGCGGCGAAAATCTTTTCGATCATCTGTTTAGGCTGAGCAAAATACGCTGAGTTCAGGTAGCGAAAAAATTGTACGATGGAAAAAATGGCGGGAAAGTTTGCAACTATTGAACTGAGCGGAACGCGCACAATGTGTCACGAATTAGGAGCATAATCAGAAACAAATCGATGTCTTATATAATTTAAGCATTCAGATCAAGTACGAACCACACACCCGGTAGGTGCTCTACAGAAATTCGTATAGAAATATCCCAAGGTTAACAGCTGATTTATTCAAACTAATTGCCGGTATTTTATCTTACCAAGGAATTCACAATAGAATCTATCATACCACTGCCTAAAACTATCCTACATAGTTGCGCCGGCAAATTACGCTCTGCTATCACTAGCAGTAGTGAACACGCTGTAAATAAACTGCTAGGCAGAGATCGCACGATTTGTACATTTGCACAGATTTGTACATTTTAGCAGTCACAGAGTAGTGTTGTGGTGGTAATGAGTTTAGCTCAATAACCACTACAAATCTTGTGATCCCTGCTTTAGACAAACATAGGGAGCTGCGAAAATGTTAAAATTTAAAGCTAAGTGCACAGTATACATTTAGGTTGTATGTTTGTTGTGTATGTGGAGATTCTTGCAAATTATTTTGAAATTTATACACACACATGTATGCACAGCAGCAAGTTCATGCCACCAACAGCGATGTCGTACGCATAAAATTTCTACTGGGTATGTATGTAAGTTAACTACACTGAGAAAAAAACGCGTTGTAAAAATGAAAATTTTTTGTTTGATTACCGTTTAAAAATGTTCGTGTTTAAATCAAGTGAAAGGTAATAAAAAATGGATTTTTCAACTATACATACACTACAAAATGTACAAATCGAGTGATCCCTGCTTAAGATGAAGACAAATATAGGGAACTGCGAAAACGTTAAAATTTAAGTGCATAGCATACATATATATCATCGATGTTTTGGAAAAACTGCCCATCGACCAGTTGCAAAACCGCCCAAATAGCCATTGTGACAAACACGAGATTTGGTAACCCTGAACTCCAGGCATCGAGATTTATGCATAAGAATCGTAAAATCGTTACTAAAACAACAGATTTGTAAAATAATAGCTAGAGAAAATACCGCCTTTCAAGGCAATGCCTTCAAAGAAAAACCGTTTTTTCGCTCTAATAAAAAATTTGAGTGCCTAAAATAGGCGGTTTTGCAATTGGTCGATGCGCGGTTTTGCAGAAACATCGCCGATTTGTATATCCGTACATATGTACGCTCTTAAAACGAATGCACGGGAAATTAAAATTTTTGTAACGTTGCTAGTGCACTTTTCTGATTTATGTCTTTAACACCAAATTATTTGATGAACAAATTTTTGCCTAGAACGCTGAAACCGAATCGCAAACGCACTGCAGAGAGTGTCATGCTGTCAAACGACAACAATTGACTAAGGGCCGTTCAATATCCGGTTAACACAAATCGGATGTAAAATGTCCATAATGTCGTCTAATAACTTTGACGAAAGCTTAACTTATTTTATTTTATTCATTTTAGTGCAGTTTTAAAAATCTTTTTTTTTTTTTTAAGTTTGTTACACTATTTTATTTATTCCTTTGATTGTACATGTTATATTAAAGGTTTTTTTTTTAGAAAATATTGTTTTTTACATTATATGTTTTATTTTCATTTTTATAATGAAAACAGCTCTTATAAAGATTTTATTTGAACAGCTGATTGTTTTTTGGTGGGATTGATTAAACAACCTACCAATCAATCTTGGCTGTTTGGTACAAACTAGGAATGTTAATCCCTGGATTCTTGGCAAGTAATCCCAGGATTTTCGGGATTTGTAATTTGCACTGATGGCAATAATAGAAACTCCTTTTGGACCAGTATTGGTGATTGGTGATTATTGGGAGGATGGTTCCGTGCGCAGAAGTGGAAAACTTTTGACTGCCATTCACCTGGGAGTGGCCAGAAGCGATTCTTGTGCGTACGGTTCAAATCGCAGCTCACAACGTCCGGATATTTATATCCACGTATCCTCTGGGTAGCAACCAAACACCCGTTTGGGAGCGAGCTAAAGTGAGAAGGCGTAAAACTTCGCGTGCGCTGGGTTTGGGTCCCGCCACGTTAAAATCCCGCCCAATAAAAAGAAAAAAACAGCCTCGGATGAGACCCCCTTCTTCTGATGACGACCACGGCAAACGCATAAAGGACTATGATTTAAGGGCATGCACCTGGAATATCCGGACCCTTAATGGGGAAGGTGCCTCTGCCCGGCTGGTTGATGTCCTCGGGAAGACAAAGGCTGACATCACCGCCATCCAAGAAAGGCGATGGACGGGGCAAGGAAAAGTAAGCGTGAAGTCTTGCGACGTCTACTACAGTTGCCACGTAAAGGAGCGGAAATTCGGTGTTGGATTCGTGGTAGGAGAGAGACTCCGTCGCCGAGTACTGGCGTTCACCCCGGTGGACGAAGGTCTAGCCACAATCCGCATCAAAGCTAGATTCGTCAACATCTCGCTCATCTGCGCCCATGCCCCGACGGAAGAGAAGGATGAGACGTCCAAGGATCTCTTCTATGAGCGCTTGGAACGTACATTATAGCGCTGCCCCCGACACGATGTCAAAATCGTGCTTGGCGATTTTAATGCCAAGGTGGGCAAAGAAGGGATCTTTGGCGCCACTGTCGGAAAATTCAGCCTCCACGACGAAACGTCCGATAGCGGACTGAGGCTGATCGACTTCGCCGGGGCCCGAAATATGGTAATATGTAGTACTAGGTTCCAGCATAAGAACATCCACCAAGCTACATGGCTGTCTCCAGATCGAAAAACGAGAAACCAAATCGATCATGTTGTGATAGACGAAAGGCATGCTTCAAGCGTTTTGAACGTACGTACACTCCGAGGGCCAAACATCGACTCGGACCACTATCTTGTTGTAGCCAATATACGCACCCGCCTCTGTGCAGCAAAAAATGTGCGCCCAACAATGCAAGGAAAGCTTAACGTCGAAAAGCTGCAATCACAACAGACGGCCAATTTATTCGCCACTCGACTCACATACCTGCTCTCTGAGAGCACTCTTCAACAATCCGACATACACGAGCAGTGGAACCACATTTCCCGATCATTAAGTACCGCCGCCGAAGAAGTAGTTGGATTTCAGCGAGCCCGAAAGAACAACTGGTACGATGTCAAGAAGCCGCAGAGAAAAAAAATGCCGCCTACAGGGACACGCTGCGATCGGGCGCAACGCGAGCCATGTGGGACCGTTATAGGGAACTGAAGAAGGAAGTGAGACGTATTTGCCGCAATAGGAAGAGAGAGGCCGAAATACGTGAGTGCGAAGAGCTTGAGCTGCTGGCCGACAGGAAGAACGCCCGAAAATTCTACCAGAGGGTTAGGCGACTTACGGAAGGTTTCAAGACCGGGGCGAACTCCTGTAAGAACAACAATGGCGACCTAGTGACCGATGTCCAGAATATACTTAAATTGTTGAGGGAACACTTTTATAACCTACTGAATGGTAGCAGCGCTGAAAGTAGTGAAGAAGACGAACCCGAGTCCCCAGTCGATGATGATGGAGTAGCTGTCCCACCGCCTGACTATGACGAGGTACGAATAGCGATTACGCGGCTGAAAAACAACAAAGCTGCTGGAGCTGACGGCCTGCCAGCCGAGCTATTCAAGTACGGCGGCGAGGAGCTGATGAGGTGCATGCATCAGCTCGTATGCAGAATATGGTCAGATGAACGCATGCCCGACGACTGGAATTTAAGTGTGCCCTGCCCAATCCACAAGAAAGGCGACCCCGCCATACGCGCCAACTACCGCGGAATCAGCCTTCTAAGCATAGGTTACAAGGTCTTATCGAGCGTATTGTGCGAAAGACTGAAGCCCACCGTCAACGAGCTGATTGGACCTTATCGGTGTGGCTTTAGGCCAGGTATTCACAATACGCCAAATCTTGGAAAAGACCCGCGAGAATAGGATCGACACACACCATCTATTTGTTGATTTCAAAGCCGCTTTCGACAGCACGAAGAGAAGTTGCCTTTATGCCGCGATGTCTGAATTTGGTATCCCCGAGAAACTAATACGGCTGTGTAAAATGACGTTGAGCAATACCACCAGCTCCGTCAGAATAGGGAAGGGCCTCTCCGAGCCGTTTGATACCAAACGAGGTTTCAGACAAGGGGACTCCCTTTCGTGTGATTTCTTTAATCTGATGTTAAAGAAGATAATAAGAGCCGCAGGTCTGAATCGCTCAGGCACAATACTTTATAAGAGCGTACAATTGCTGGCGTATGCCGACGACATCGATATTATCGGTAAAAACAAGGGCTACGTCTGTTCTGCCTTCTCGGGATTGGATAGAGAAGCAAAGCGAATGGGTCTGGTGGTGAACGAGGACAAAACGAAGTATCTCCTGCCATCACACAAACAGTAAGAGCATACGCGTCTTGGCCCCACGTCACTGTTGACAGTTACAAGTTTGAAAAAGTAGACGACTTCGTTTATTTGGGAACCAGCATTAACACCAATAATAATGTCAGCCTTGAAATCCAACGGAGAATCACTCTTGCCAACAAGTGCTACTTTGGGCTGAGTAGGCAATTGAGAAGTAAAGTCCTCTCTCGTCGTACAAACATCACACTCTATAAGTCACTCATCATGCCTGTGCTGGTGTATGGCGTGGAGGCATGGACAATGAAAGCATCTGATGAGGCGGCTCTTGGAGTTTTCGAGAGAAAGATTCTGCGAAAGATTTACGGACCTTTACGCGTTGGTGATGGCGAATATCGCAGACGATTTAACGATGAGCTGTATGAGCTTTACAACGATATAGACATAGTGCAGCCAATTGAAATTCAGCGGCTCCGCTGGCTTGGCCATGTCGTTCGAATGGACAGAAACGCTCCTGCTCTGAAAATGTTCAACGCGGGCCGCGATGCTGGTAACAGAGGAAGAGGAAGGCCTCCTCTGCGTTGGAAAGACCAGGTGGAGAAGGACTTGGCTTCACTTGGCATTTCCAATTGGCGTCAGTTAGCACAGAAGAGAAATGACTCGCGTGCTGTTTTGGACTCGGCCAAAATCGCTTAGGCGGTTACAGCGCCAATTAAGAAGAAGAAGAAGAAGAAGAAGATGGGTGATTGTTATATCTATCGTTGAATAAATCGATTTTGCAATCGTTGTATTTTTCTATATGTTTATGGATATTGTTATCGGTATTTTTATTGAAACAGTTATCGACAGGGTTACCGATTTAATAATCGGAACATGGAATGCGATCACATTCCATGACATCACATCCCATTATATCACATGATATGATGAAAATTTATATGAAAATTTACCGATTTCAAAACCAAGAACACCGTTGGAAAGGTAATTCTGTAGATGAGGAGAGTTTTTATAGTTTCGAAATTGGTTGAAAATCGTTGTTTAAAAATTTCCATATTTATGTATGGTTGTTTTTTTGCAACCTGTTCAATTTAAGCTGTTTCGCAGTTTGTTTTACTTCGTATTTGAAATTAAACTTTGAAATAAAGATAAATATGAAGATGAAGAAACAAGTGAAGAAGGCAAAAGTGAAGATAAAGACGAAAATGGAGATAAAGGCGAAAATGGAGACAATGAGAAATACATAAGAATTAGGGTAACTGAATTGAAATTTTCCATAAAAGTTACCGATATTTATCGAGTCATCGAAGTTTATAATTATCGCAATTTATCCATGCTTATCAAGTTATCACAACGTATCGAATTATTCAAATTGATCAATGTTTATTGAGTTGTCGAAATTTATAGACACAGAAACTTAGTTGTCGAAATTTACGGATAGTTATCGAGCTATAAAAACATTATCGAAATTTGTCAAGTTAAAGAAATGTATCAAGTTATGTATATTTATTGAATTATCATTATTTATAGACTTAACGAAATTTATCGAGTTGTAGTAATGCATGGAGTTCTTTCAACTTACAGAGTTATCGATAATTATTGATCTACTGAAATTGATTGATTCATCGAATCGAAGTTTATGGAATTTTCAAAATATATCCATTAATCGAAATTTCAAGATTATATAAGCTTATCGATTTATCACTGCTTATCTAACTTTATCGTGCTAACAGAGTGTAATGAATTATCAAAATTTTTCGATGGCTTTCGAAAAATGTGGAGCTGTCAAAAGTAAAAAATTTTAAAGGTATCCAAAGAATTTACATTTTTGATTTATCGAAATTTATCGAGACCTCGAATTTCACAGTTATTGAAATTTGTCGAGTTAACGAATTTTGTTGAGTTATCGGATTTTAGTGTTTTTGAAATTCATCGAACTATCGATATGTATCAAATCATTAATATTAATCGGTAAAGTGGAATGTATCGGGTCAATTCTAAGTCCTGCTGAAGTCCAAAGACCTTCTAAGAAAAAAAAATAATTTAGTTTCGTTTTAGGTCCAAACCAGAAGATTTTCCGGTAAGTTAATTTGTACCGTATAAGTTTTGCTACGCGTTAAGTTAGAAACCCTCTCCAAGGCTCCTAAAAACTAGAAAAACTGTCGAATTTCGACAGTAACTGGCACTCTAGTACTAAATTAACGAACTTATACCTTAAAGGCCTTGAATATAATTATAATATTCTTTCTTTTACTGAAACTTGGCTGAAACCTCCCATTTTCAATTCAGAGATTCTTTTAAATAATTATCATATCTATAGACAAGATAGGCAGAATCGTCGTACTCTTCGCTGTTGACTCTTCAATAGCCTCTGAAGAAGTTAGTCTTCCACACATTGATTCAGTAGAATTCAATTGCATTCGTGTACAGGCTGGAAAAGGGTCTATTTACTTAATAATGATAATAGATTGGCGCTTACACATATGTTAGTGTTTGGCCGAGCTTCTCCTCCGACTTGTGGCGTGCGCCTTGATGTTGTCACACAAAGCGGAGGGACCTACAGTTTTACGCGGACTCCGAACGGCGATTGTATTTTTATGAGAAGCTGTTTTTCATGGCAGAAATACACTCGGAGGTTTGCCATTGCCTGCCGAGGGACGACCGCTGTTAAGAAAAAACCTTTTCCTATATTTTTTGGGATGTTGCTTTGACCAGGGCTTGAACCCAAGTGCTGATGTGTGAAAGCGCGCACTGCTTACCACTACACCACAGCGGCCGACTATTTACTTAGCTCTATGCTTTATCCCTCCCCGATCTGACACATTGGTGTATTCACGACTCATCTCTTTACTGAAATCAGTTACTTTACTGACTAAACCCTCTGATTCAATGATTGTGTTGAGTCATTTTAATTTACCAAGCATATCATGGAAAATCATTGACAATGATATCGTACCTTTCGCGTCTAGTGCGTGCAACAACGTATTTTTAGAGGAGAAGGCCTAACTCAGGTTAATGTACTTCACAATAAGTTTGGTAAAGTATTAGATCTTGTTTATGTTGATGATGCATCTAAGTCCGTTGTAAATAAGCGTGATCCACTAGTTTTGACCGAAGATGTCTACCACCCTGCTATGGAGGTATCTTACGAAGTTATAAGTGATGGTCAAAATTGCAGTACCCAAGCATACGAACCAAATATTCGCTTTGATTTTTCGAAAGCCAACTTTAAAAAGCTTAACAAAGAACTGTATAAATTGTCGTGGCCTGCATATAAAGAAAATATTGAACAAAGCCAACGCTTTTTAACTTTTTTTTTTGTGAGACAAATGGTAGGGGTCAGTGATCGGGAAGGATTCAAACTACCGGGGAAAATTATATCGGTAAAAAAGAAGTTATACGTGTCCCGGCGTTTCGCTGGGTCACGTCTAGGAATCGAGATATATCGATTTGAAGTTAGTAACTATCATATAGGGGAAATTGTCACCTTTGGTGGTCTTTTTTTTGACATAACTCGAGAACCACTAGTCCGATTTTGCTCAAAGAAATTAAAAAAAAAAAAATTACAATTCCTTTAATCTGTTCATATAATGTTTTTCTATATAATCAACAGTTTTGCCGGTAAAAATAAATGTATGAAGAAAAAATATTTTTTGCCTAATATATTAAATTTTTTTATTTTTTAAATTCATAAAAAATCCAAAACGGGAAAAAAGCAAGTCGTATTACTTTCACGCAAAGTTACATAACCTTTAAGCAAAATGAGACATAGATCATGAAAATCGATGGACGCATTTCGCTTTTATTCACAATTAAGTGAAGGTATCTCATTTTGACAAGAATATTTCCCCTATATGATAGTTACTAACTTCAAATCGATATATCTCGATTCCTAGACGTGACCCAGCGAAACGCCGGGCCACGTATAACTTGTTTTTGACCGATATAACATTTCCCGTTGGTTTCATCCCATCCCGATTTTGACTGTCGCATAGTGTTATTTGAAAAGCATGTGCCTAAACGCATGTATGTTTCTGAAGAACAAACACAGTTATGGTTCACTAAAGAACTGAGAAATTCGAAAAACAGAAAGTCGCATTATTTTAGATTACACAAAAAAAACCGGTTTACACTCATACTATGTAAAATACTCACTTTTGCGTCATTAAACAAACATTAAACAAAAAGTGATATAAAGCTTACTTGTGTAAAATCAAACGGCGTAGAATATATAATCCCAAATCATTTTATGACTTCGTAAACTCCAAGCGAAATGTACGTTGGTATCCTTCCGCCATGAGGTATCAAAATACCGTCTCTAGTGATAATCAAACAATTTCTTACATTTTCGCTCAGTTTTTTTAATCCAATTATTCCATTAAATCACATGCTAACATTGACTATCCTTTTAAACTACGTCCAATGAACTCAATAAATATCCCAGTAATATCTCCCGATGATGTAGTAGTTTATCTGAAATCCTTAAAGCAGTCCTTCAGTTATGGTCCTGACCAGATCCCTACTTGTATTCTTATAAATTGTGCTGATTATCTCTATGAGCCGTTAACAGCGTTATTTAATTTGTCTCCTAAAGAGGACGTTTTTCCACCTATATGGAAGGAATCGTTCATAGCCCCGTTACATAAAAGCGGTAGCAGATCTTCAGTGGATAACTACCGGGGAATAGCTAAGCTTTCTGCAATTCCTAAATTATTTGAAGCAATTATAACAAATCAGTTGACGTATTCTATCTCTTCATATTTCATATAGTCAACATGGATTTTGCAAGGGCAAATCAACTTCTACAAATTTACTTGAATTAACATCCTATATCTCAAAAGCATTTAGTGAAAGCAAAACTGTTGATGTTATATATATAGTGACTTCAGTAAAGCATTTGACAAAGTGTGCCACTCGTTGCTTATCTATAAACTTGATCTTCTTAGTCTTCCACCTAATTTTCTATGTTAGATCTCTTCATACCTCTATGACAGATAACAAAGGGTAATGTTTAAAAATATTATCTCTGACGTCATTGATGTTACTTCAGGAGTCCCTCAAGGTAGCCACCTAGGCCCGATTCTGTTCTTGCCTTTTATAAACGATATTTCTACAGATATACAATTTTCAAAAATTTTAATGATGCAGATGATGTAAAGCTTTATAAATCGTACGTTTCAATTAAAGCAAGGTCTTTGCTACAATCAGATGTAAACAGCATGGCTTACTGGTGTCAAGTAAATCTTATGCCCCACATCTTAAGAAATGTAAAGTAATGTGCTTCTCGCGAAGAGCTGTTCATCCCGCTTCTTATACAATAGGTAACCATAACCTGGAACAGGTATACAATTTTGTGGACCTTGGTATCACAATGGATCCTAAGCTTAATTTTAATCTTCACATTAATGTGACAGTCAACAAGGCTAAAGGTGTACTTGCATTTGTGAAACGATGGTCAAAAGAATTTTGTGACCCTCATATCACTAAAACTCTGTTTACAACATTAGTTAGGCCAATTCTGGAATACGGTTCGGTGGTTTGGAATCCAAGGTATCAAATTTACTCAGACAAGATAGAATCAATTCAAAAACCATTCCTACTTTTTGCTTTAAGAAATTTCCGTTGGGATTCTCAATATAACCTTCCACCTTATACGAGCCGATTAAAACTTATTAATCTTCCTACACTTTCCAGCCGCAGGCAAATGCTTCGTACAATTTTTATAGTTAAATTACTAACAGGCTCAATTTCAAGTCCGCTTCTTCTTGGCGAAGTTAGCCTTAATGTTCCCTCCCGGGTATCAAGACACTTTTGCCCCCTATTTCTGAAAGCTTGTAAAACTAATTTTGAATTGCACGACCCACTCCGTGGCTTATGCCAGAACTCTCATTCCAGCACGTTTGATATATCAGATCCGGTTTTCAGCATTAAGAAATCAATACTGTCCTCTCTCAATAAATGAGTCATTAAAATAAAGACATAAAATCGGTTGATGAATTTAGTTCTGTAGCTGAACAATTTTAGATCTCGACACTTAAAAAACTCCTGCCTATCGTGACTCGGCGCAAAAATTGAAAATAAATACTTGTCCCGTACGTCATGCGGACTGCGCCACTCGTGCGGATGGGCGGGAATGGAGGGTAAAAACAGTTGGGATTATTATTATTATAAATTTTAACCAGGTTGTATTAAAAATGAGGATTTTTTTAAAATCTCGCCTACAGCGCCACCCAGCAGATCCATATCTTGCAAACGAAGTCATCATACAGGAGGCTCACATTGCGAATTTGAATGAAATCGGCCAATAAATACGACCCTTATAAATGCCTCAACTCCAGTGCCACCAAGCGAGTTTTCTAGTAGTTAGTCTATAATACGACCATATGTGAAAGGTATAACCACCGACAATTTGACTGAACTCTATCCAGTGGTTTTTGAGTTCAGTCGGAACAACAAAAACAGCTACCATTTTATGTATATAGATACATATTTATGTAGATAGGACAGCCTATAACGAATACCATAAAATTATTATTTCATACTTTGTGCAAAATTTAAAAAAATTCTTCACAAAAAATTTTACTCTTTCCCAAAAATTAAAAAGAAAGTAACGATCGCTCAATGCAATTTAGAAATCTAGGAGGAGAAGGTTCTGAGTCGAATGATGCTTGCCTATCTATGTATATGTACATACATACATATATAGGTGCAGCCATTCCAATAACTACCACTTTCAGACGTAACTTGCTGTCCCCATTAGCGATTGATCATCTTTTGCGATAGATCGCTGGCGATGATTCGCTTGTGTATACCGCTCATCGCAAGGAGCTTTTTTTAACTTTAAATTTTGATGAAGTTGTGTTTTTCTATTATATGTACTAGTAGACCCGGCGAACTTCGTCCCGCCCAAAATTAATTTTTTTATTGAAATACATATTTGGTCCAACGTTTTCGCCTGCAACTCAAGTTCACGTTTGGTTTTGTGGTCGACAGAAGGCATATCCGCATTGCCGTCTTAAATAACCTGACGAAAGCGTTATACCGGGAAGAAGTCCTTGCGGGTCGATAGTGAATCGCCCTTGAATCTGTATAGTATAGTGGCAACTTACAAACTGGTGAGTATCATTGATCCACATTCTGTTTAGTCACCATAAAACAAGGACCGCAATGGTTCTGATGGTTGATTTAACGGGAGTAATTTAACTTTGATCCCTGGTGCTTCCGAATCGACGATCTTTAGCAATAACTCGGGCCCAGCGCCACTAAAACTTATCATTAAAATCGTTTCGGTCGTTTAGAAAGAGTTAAGCCACCAGAATAAGTCTTTTACATACTGACACTCTTCGGCCATTAAAAACTTGCACTTTATGATACTGAAATTGAGTGAACTACAAAACTGCATACTCAAAGTTTGGTACAAAAAAATTTATTACGAAAAAGAAAAAAAACACTGTATTCTGGGTGTACATATATATTTACAGATAGGTAAAAGTTTCAATATGTTTGGAAAGCACCACTTCCCTTTTCCAGTAGCCCCGAAATCTCTATACAAATTTCCAGGACATTACCACAAATACTTTCAGAGATATACGGTATGAAAAATTCGATATGCATGGGTGATGCCACGCTCCCTTAATATATCCAAAGTCTGCAGTAGGTGTCCAAAATTTCAAAAAATCGGTACAGCCGTTCGCGAGATCACCTCTTATAAAAAGAAGGAGCTTCTCTTTATATAATTAGTTTAGGTAACACAGGGCAACACCGATTTTGATGCGGCAAATGTTGAAGCTGGTTTTAATAGGCTTTTTTTGCTGATTAAGAATACGTAAGTATAATGTTTCCATCAGCTCCAGATTTTGAGAAAAATGTGGTGAAAGTGTAAAAAAATCGCGTTTTTTGCAATATTTGAGAAGCTCTAGCAATGAAACAAAAGGTCATAGAACCTTCCACTTAGGCTTAAATCAAGGCTTGGACTTCTGACTTCAATCCCTGAAAATACCATTCCTGCACCTTGAACCTAAGGTTATCTATAGTCATTTATTTAACAGCTAACACTGATTGTTACATCATTTTTGACGATAAAATGTAAATGAGTATAGGTGACCATTAGGGCAAGGTGCAGGAATAGTACTTTCAGGGATGGTAGTCTGTAGTTCTAGCTTTAATTTAAGCCTAGCTGGAAGGTTCTATCGCCTTTTGCTTAATTGCGGTAGGAACTCAAACTTCCCGAAATTAGTTTTTCCTGTCCAACAAATGACTATAAGGGCTGGTTACTCCAACCCAACTTATTTAAGCCAATTTTCTCGACTCAGTCAAGAATAAGCTGTGTAAAACGTAGGCTAACTTTTGACTTAAGTCCAAAAGTGGCTAAACTAAGTTAAGTTGAGTTGGAGAAACCAGCATGTCTGGGAAGTTGGCATACGGTATGACGCAAAACGAAAAAAAAAGTTGTTCTGAGTAGCCTTCCAATAGTTCTAGAGTTCTTGAAAAGGGGAAAAAAGTTCTGGATATTTTCATAAAAAAAAATTTGAAAATGGGGTATGCCAGATTCAAGCAGCATACGACATGTGGCAAAAAGGCAAATAAAAAGTTGTTCTGAGCAGTTTTTCAATAGTTCTAGAGTTCCTGAAAAGGAAAAAAAGTTCTGCAAAATTACGTCCCAATGAATTATCCGAAATTTCCAAGCTTTCGCAGAAAAAAATTCAAATTTTTTGCGTTCTTCTGGATTTTTCCGAGTTTTCCACTTAGAATTTTCTATTTTTTCGAATGCCATTCCGAAGGAATTGCGCACAAAATTCCATACAAAAAAAAATTAATTTAGATTTTTCCAATTTTCCGACTTTCCCGGAGGGGTTTCCCACAATTTTCTTTCGTAAAAACCTTCTCCTGACAATTACGAATAACTAAAAAAAAATTTAAGCCAAATCGGTCCAACCGTTCTCAATTGATAAATTACTATATATTTTTCACACCATTTTTATATATATAGATCTACGTATTTAATACATACATTCTTGCCACTGCTAATCACATGAATAAAAATCCTAAAAACGAAAATGTGACTGCGATATTTCTTGTTTAAAATGTTTTAGATCCATCGCACACCACGGACTTTATTGGCCGCCGATTTAGTTGGGCTTGCTAGTCTTTCCATTGCACCACAACTAATTGGTCGGAGAGATTAAGTTGGTGTAGTGTGCGCACCTCCATACATCTTCATGTACATATTTCAAGCGAGCCCTACTATTTAAATAGGCGGCCGATAAATTCTGAGGTATGAGGTGGCTCCTATAGCTGCATTATTACATCTATTCCGTGTGTTGCAATATCCACGGAAGCAGCAGTTATGAAGAAAATGATTTAAAAATATTAGACAAATTCTCTACTTATATGTTTGGCTTTCCTTTGTTTTATTTTTCCAACGTCAAAAGCTGAACTTTTTTTTGAAAAAGTTGGTACAACAAAAAATACGAAACACGTTTTCTGTCAGATACCTAACATGGCGGATAAGAAGAAGAAGTGAAACTATCCGGAAAAAAATAATCTTATATGCTAATCTAAGCAAAAAGCTAACTACGTACCAAACTTTAAGCAAATCGGACTATAACTACGATTTTTTCAACTAGATCGGTCCCTGGTCCACTTCCCGGAAAAAAAGCATCCTATGTGCTAATCTAGGCAAAAAGCTAACTACGCAAGAAACATTAAGCAAATCGGACGATAAATACGATTTTTTCGAATAGATCGGTCCCTGGTCCACTTCCCGGAAAAAATCATCCTATATGCTAACATAGGTAAAAAGCTACCTACGAACCAAATTTTAAGCAAATCGAACCATAACTACGATTTTTTCGAATAGATCGGTCCCTGGTCCACTTCCCGGAAAAGAAGCATCCTGTGTGCTAATCTAGGCAAAAAGCTAACTACGTACCAAATTTTAAGCAAATCGGACCATAACTACGATTTTTTCGAATAGATCGGTCCCTGGTCCATTTCCCGGAAAAAATATCCTATATGCTAATCTGGGCAAAAACCTACCTCGCACCCAGTTTTAAGCAAATCGGACCATAAATAAGATTTTTTCGAATAGACCGGTCCCTGGTCCACTTCCCGGAAAAAAACATCCTATATGCTAATCTAGGCAAAAAGCTAACTACGTACCAAATTTTAAGCAAATCGGACCATAACTACGATTTTTTCGAATAGATCGGTCCCTGGTCCACTTCCCCGAAAAAAATATCCTATATGCTAATCTGGGCAAAAACCTACCTACGCACCAAGTTTTAAGCAAATCGGACGATAAATATGATTTTTTCGAATAGATCGGTCCCTGGTCCACTTCCCGGAAAAAAAGCATCCCATGTGCTAACCTAGGAAAAAAGCTAACCACTTACCAAATTTTAAGCAAATCGGACCATAACTACGATTTTTTCGAATAGATCGGTGCCTGGTCCACTTCCCGGAAAAAAATATCCTTTATGCTAATCTGGGCAAAAACCTACCATCTACACACCAAGTTTTAAGCAAATCGGACGATAAATACGTTTTTTTCGAATAGATCGGTCCCTGGTCCACTTCCCGGAAAAAAGCATCATATGTGCTAATTTAGGCAAAAAGCTACCTAGGTACCAAATTTTAAGGAAATCGGACCATAAATACGATTTTTTCGAATAGATCAGTCCCTGGTCCACTTCCCGGAAAAAAGGATCCTATATGCTAACATAGGCAAAAAGCTACCTACGTACCAAATTTTAAGCAAATCGGACCATAAATACGATTTTTTCGAATAGATCGGTCCATGGTCCACCGGAGGGTTTTTACAAAATTTTCTTTCTTAAGAACCTTCTCCTGGCAATTACGAACAAGTGAAAAAAAATTACCTAATTCGGCCCAACCGTTCTCAATTGATGAATTACTATACATTTTTATATATATAGATATATGCTCAAAACAACATGGAGTAAGCTATTTTTGCGAATACAGTAAGTTTCGTTATGTGTCGTAAGCACTTGAAATGAAATCTTCTGCGCTGACATGCCCAAGTACCAAAATTCCTCTGCGATGAGCATTTCGCTCAGCAGACGGCAAGTCATTTCGTAGCTGTGTCAAATTTCAGGACGTTAGCTTAAACAGTTCCAGTGATAAGCGTTATAAAAAGTTAAGTTTTATGGGAGGTACCATGCCCCCTTTTCCAATACCTGCCACTCTCCGTCATGAGCACGGTATTAACAACATATCTAGCTTATTTCAGAACGTTGGCTTAAGTGGTTCCAGCCATAAGCGATATGAGAATTTCAGTTTGTATGGGAGGCGCCACGCCCCCTTTTCCAATACCTGCCACTTTTGTCTGAAAGTAAGGTATTGATAATATATGTGGCTGTTTGAAATTTATGGCGTTAGCATAAGGCGGTTCCAGAGAAAGGCGATATGAGAAATTATCTTTGTATGGGAGGTGCCACGCCCACTTTTCCAATATCTGCCACTTTTCGCCATAAGTACGCTACTGATAACATATGTAGCTGTGCCAAATTTCAGAACTTTAGCATAAGCGGTTCCAGACATAAGCAATATGAGAAGTTCAGTTTATATGAGAGGTGCCACGCCCCCTTTTTCTATACCCGCCAATTTTCGCCATAAGTTCGGTATTGATAACATATGTAGCTGTGTCAAATTTCAGGACATTGGCGTAAGCGCTTCTAGAGATAAGTGATAGCAGATGTTCAGTATGTATGGGAGGCCACGCCCCCTTTTCCAATAGCTTCCAGTTTTCGCCATAAGTAAGGTATTCACAATTTATGCATCCGTGCCAAGTTTCAGTTCTCCAGCGTAGTTGGTTTAAGAGACATATTGGTGTCCTCAAAAAAGGGGTTTCAACATTTTATTGTGACGTACATATGTATGTATATATGTAGGTATCCATCATTCTCCCACTGTATAAGAACGTTAGGAATATTCCTACCCCAGCGAACCCTATCGTGTAATTTTTTAGTCCAAATATTCCTATTCAATTGGCTAAAAAGTGTTCTAAATATGAGCCAAATCTGCAACTAAATGTATTTTTTTAGGAATATTCCGGCCCCAGCGCCACCCAGCGGTTAAATTTATAGTCGGAATATTTCCCTTCAAGGTGCTGGCATATGTTCCAAATATGAACGAAATCGGTTCAGCCATTTGGTAGTTTGGTGACATACAATATACGGAAAACTCTATGAAATTGTGAAATCGTGGCGTCTCAGCTTTCTTAATTTTTTGGCAACAACATCAAAAAGTTTTTAATTTTTTTAAATCGAAAAACCTTCCACACAGAAGGCCCAAAAAAGTGCTTTTTACAGAATTGAAATCGGTTCAACCGTTTGGTCAGGCATCGCGGTCATACGAAAGACATTTCATTTTTATATATATAGATGGATCGCAACATAAAATTTTATTATTTTGACTTAAAGATTTTAGCTTGGTCCCGTGGCTTATTATTGTGGTAGTCTACAAAACACTTAGTATTTAAATTAGTATTGCATTTTCGGCATCCATACATAGCTTTGCCTCCACAGTGAGAGCGTTTGTTCAGTTTCGTGTTCAAATGGTCAGGAAATCATCTGCCCATTGATGATATTTTTGCAAACTTTTCAGCCTTATCCAGATTTCTGTTATCCCACACATGAATAAATAATGTTACTTGTTTCAATCTTGTGCGGCTAATGGCATCTTTTATACACATATTTCCAGCTGATGTCCAAGATGACCAGTAAGCGTTGATGTTGGGCAAACTATTGTATCCAGTGATATACAATATGCCAATAGATGTTTGCATTTCCTCTGCCGTTGCAAGGAAATTGAACTCGTTACGTTCATGTGAATATTGATTAGTGTGATCGCTAACAAGCTTTAGAACTTCATCATCTAAAAAACATTTCCTTAGTTCAGCTGGGGTAAACTCACCTGAATTAATAATGTTAACAATAATAAAGAAATTATTTTAAATTATCATATCATATTTTCACCTATTTTTGAGTGCAACTCTTTATATGCCACTGCTGAAATATCAACAGGCCATTTGTCGAATTCCGGTACGCGTATAGTTTATTTAAAAGATAGTGGTGGTGGCATATCCTCCTCATTCTCAACGTTATCCATTGAACATTGCCGATTGCCGTCACTGCATAGCGAGAACAAGACGAAGTGTCTCCTGTCATCAAACAAACAGTCAGAACATTCGCGGCTTGGCACCCACGTCACTGTTGACAGTTATAATTTCGAGAAAGTACAGAATTTCGTTTATTTGGGAACCAGCATTAATACCGATAATAATGTCAGCATGGAAATCCAATTCAGAATCACTCTTTCCAACAAGTGCTACTCTGGACTGAGTAGGCAATTTTGGAGTAAAGTCCTCTCTCGACGTATGAAAACCACACTCTATAAGTCACTCGTCATGCCCGTGTTAGTATATGCCGCAGAAACTTAAACGATGACAACATCCGATGAGGCGGCTCTTGAAGTATTCGAGGGAAACAATTTGCGGAAGATTTACGGGCCTTTACGCCTTGGCGATGGCTTCGCTTGCAATAAACAGTTACGACGACGCATCATTTTCCACGCGCAAGTTGAAACAATTTAACAACTGACAAAATACGGCAAATATTTGCGACAGACTAGCTAACATGGCAATGAAAATTTAAGAGTAATTGCAAAAACGGGAAAATATGTGTATTTTTTTTTTTTGTCAAACGCTAAAAATTGTACAAAAGTTACTCTGCTATCCTACTGCGGTTACTTGTTCTTTGCTCTGCTCTATGAGTCTCAATTTTAGCCGTTGAAGCAAAACTGGCCAACGTCAAGTTTTGCTATTTTAAATTATATACACCACGGACCAATGGGTGAAAAAAGCTGACTTTTTTTTTGTGATCATTTTAAATCCATTTTAGGTCGTGTATTGAATTTCATCAAAATCATACGGCTTGAACTGAAACTAGAAAGTAACCTGATGACAGTACGAATGGAAATTTTAATAGCGAGGCTTTAGTTTTTTGAGCTATAATTTTATTAAGTATACATATGTACTCGTAGTTGGTATGATTGCCGTACTGAGTGCCATACCTAAATAAGAGCGTTGAGCTTGCGCTTTCCAGCTTGTTTCTTGAAGTGAAACTTCTTTATTCTTTAGCGGCGGTTGGTTGGTTGGGATTAAATTGGCAAATTCAGGGGAAATGGTGCAACCTAAATGGTGCAACGGAAATGATTGGGGCTGAAACAAGTGCTTCTTGAGTGTATGGTATTAATTAAAAAAAAAAATTGCTAATAAAAGGTTAAAGAATAAAACTTAGAAAAAGACCAATACAAGAATGAAAGTAAAAGTGAGTACGTACATAGATAAAGAAAAGGATAAAGGCAAAGGTAAAAATAAAAACAACAAGTAAAGAAGTATAAGTTCGGGCGAAACCGAACATTATATACCCGGCGCACATATTAAATATCGTTTTTTCACCTTTCAATAAACTGCATGATAAGCAAGAGTATTTTTCCAAACATTTC
This sequence comes from Rhagoletis pomonella, assembly GCF_013731165.1. NCBI lineage: Eukaryota > Metazoa > Arthropoda > Insecta > Diptera > Tephritidae > Rhagoletis > Rhagoletis pomonella. The sequence continues at coordinate 5,505,832 of NW_023458559.1, forward strand.
GATAATATACTATGGTTTATTGACATAATTGGACGAAGTTTGGTGGAAATCGGTAAGGCGGTTATCAATATACACTTACGTAGTAAGTAATCAATCATCTTGTGTCTTGTTAAGTGATTGTTGTAAGTTGACGTCTTAGCTTATTAAAAAATCGGAGTTTTCGTATTTCTGAAATGTACCGTTATATGGTAAGTGACCGTAATTTTAACCCGATTTCAAAAATTTTCAGCATATTGCTTTTACACGCCATGGTTGATAAATGTGCCGAGTTTGGTAGAAATTGGTAAACCGGTTACCGAGATACACATATGTACGCATAAGTGAGCGGTGCCACGCCCATTTTCCAAAAATTTCCCTAATTATAATTTTCTGCTAAAAGGTTATTGCATATGTCGATTTTGAGTAAATTAGCTTAAATAGTTACTTATTTATCGCAGTTTTCGTATTTCTGTAAATTACCGTTATATGGGAGGTGGGCGTGGTTCTTGTCGGATTTCAAAAATTTTCAACAGGTTTCTTAGTCAAGCCCTAAGTAATGTTCTCAGCGATTCTGCCCATTTTCAATCCCAACCTACCTTGGATAAAGGGAAACCTAATTACTAAATTTTGTTGACATATCTCAATTTTTTCTCGAGTTATCGTGTTCACGGACAGACAGACGCACAGACGGACGGACGGACAGTCACCGCTTAACCGATTTCTCTTTTCATTCTGATCATTTATGTATATATATGTCTATAGCTGTCTCGATTCGTTTTGGCTGTTACAAAAACCGTTATGTGAACAAAATTATAATACCCTTGTGCACAAGTGCCCTCGGGTATAAAAACAAAGATGAGTAAATGAAGACCAAGGTAGATTTAAGCACTTTACTTATATATATAAGGGCAAAGGTGAAGGGGAATATGTAGATGAAGAAAGTGATAAACATAAAAGTAAAAACAAAGATGAGGATAAGGATACCGATAAAAGTAAAGACGAAGATAGGGGAAGAAAGATCAAAATAAAGGTAACTTAAGAGGAAAGGATGTAGGGAGAGACACAGAGACTCAATCTGGGAACTGAGTCAAACCGCGTCAAGTGGGCCCAAAAATTTCTGTCAAATGCGAGATTTGAATAATAAATACATTTTTGGATAGGGAATCCGCCATGTACTTAATGCTATAAATATTTTTTTCATATTCCGCTTTTTGTTTATTTTATTAGCAATTGAAATTTGGGAGTATTGCGAGATATACATAATTGTAATTTCTCGTAAACTACTGAAGATATTTGTATGAAATTTGGTACACTTATAGAAAAATATGTGTGCTATATACTACTTGTTTATCTATACTAATTATATAAAGAGAAGTCCCTTTTTTTGTAACAGGTAATCTCGCGAACGGCTGGTCAGATTTTCATGAAATTTTGTATACAAATAGCTTTCGGTAACCACCATGTTTTAGGCTAAAAAATTTTAATTTTTTTCGGGTAGGTGGACCAGGAACCGGTCTATTCGAAAAAATCTTATTATAGTCCGATTTGCTTCAAATTTAGTTATTCGGTGCGCAGATAGCTTTTTAGCATGTATTAGCACATGTGATCAATTTTTTCCGAGAAGTGGACCAGGGACCGATCTATTCCAAAAAATCGCATTCATGGTCCGATTTGCTTAAAATTCGGTACGTAGGTAGCTTTTTAGCATATATTAGCATATATGATCCATTTTGTCCGAGAAGTGGACCAGGTACCGATCTGTTCAAAGAAATCGTATTTATGGTCCGATTTGATTAAAATTCGGTACATAGGTAGCTTTTTGCCTGGATAAGCTTATAAATTCCTGTTTTCCAATTTTCATGCAATTTCGAATATAAATAGCTTTGAGCAACGACCATATCAAGGGGCGAAGTTTTTTTTGCGCCAATCAGAAACAACGGATACTGTCAAAATATAATTATAATATATAATATATCTCAACTAATATATATTTAGAAAGCCGTTTGTTAGTTTTCGCAAGGCTCGAGAGCGGCTGAACCGATTTTTTTGAAACTGCCACCTGCCGCACGTGTCCCAAGGATGGTTTTAGGCTGAAAAAAAATCTATATGTAAAGGGGGCGTGGCACTTCCCATACAAACCGAATTTCTCATGGTACATATCTCTGAAAGTGTGCATGGTAGAGTTTTGGAAATTGGTATGGAGATATACGAAATCAATCGCATACCCTTGGAGAAAAATTTGAGCTATAGTAAAAAGGGGTGTGACATCTCCCATACAAACCGAATTTTTCATACTGCTTATCGCTGGAAATTTTTTGGTAGAGTTCTAGAGTTTCGTATGGAGATGTACGAAATAAATCGCATACTCTTGGAGAAAAATTGGAACTATTGGAAAAGGGCGTGGCATCTTCCATACAAACCGAATTTTTCATACTGCCTATCTTTGGAAGTGTTCATGGTAGAGTTCTGGAACATGGTGTGGAGATATACGAAACCAATCGCATACTCATGAAGAAAGAGGGCAGCTGTTGGAAAGGGGGGCGTGGCTCCTCCCATTAGAGCTGGGATACTATCGATAGAACCGCCACTCGATAGTTTTCGAAACGATAGTTGAAAACATCGATAGTATCGATAGTACTATCGTCGTGAAAGGTATTGAATTGAAACAGTCAATTGCTTGAAAACTAAATAAGTAATAAAATTTATAAATTACTTTGTAAATTAAAGACATTGTATATTTTTGTTTTATTTGAGTGGATCAAAAATAACTTTTTGTAATAATAAAATAATCTTATTAATTTATCTTATAATCTTATAAATTTATGCGTCCGAATTATATAACTCATATACATACCCTTGCATCCCCTTGAATAGCGACAGGCAAAATCTGAATTTATTTTTTATATGGCAAAATCAAAATCGGATTGTGTTTGTCCCTTTTAAAGTAGAAAGAAGTGAAATTGGCTATAAAAGTACATTTATAATACTACAAAACAAACAAAATGAAAGATATGTGACCTGGTCTACGGAAAGGGGGCTTAGGTGTCAAAAAATCAATTTTCACTTTTTGGTTGATTCGGATGGAAGATGAGATGTTGCTTACTTTTAACAGCTTTTTCACAGAAAACTAGTTTTCGCACGTAAGCTCCCTTTTCGTAGACCAGGTCACATATTAGTTTAAATTGACAACTCATTCTTATAAAAGTTCAACTGAGATCAAATACGGAGGCGCCTATCAAAATCCGGACAAGGGAAATTATTAACATTTTACCATTTTATAAGAAAACGAATACAGTACTGCTCAAAATAATAGCACCACAACATTTTTTAGCAGTTTTGACTACTTTTTTTTTGTTTATTTAGTGTCTACTAATTTTTTATAAAAGTTGTACAAAACATAAAAAACTACAATATAATTAAAAATTCAAGCTTTTTAATTCGAATTTCTAAAAAAATTTTGTGTAAGCATTTTTATAGCTTATTAAATTTTACTATAACTTAGTGTAAGCTTATAGTTGCTAAAAATCCCAATGACTTAAATTTTTTTCTGCCGACCGTGTTGAGAATTTTCTTGCATAAAAAAATTAATGTAATGTGTAGAGATGTAAGAAGAGACATTGTGAAGTCTTGCTAAAGCCGACATCGATAGTTTTCAAAAACTATCGATAGTGGCGACAGTTTTCAACTATCGATACTATCGATAGTATCCCAGCTCTACCTCCCATATAAATCGAATTTTTATACTGCATATCTCTGAAAGTATTCATGGTACAGTACAAGAACTTCGTATGGAGATATGTATATAGTTGAAATCAAGCCCATACTCATGGAGAAAATTTGGGCTATTTGAAAAGGGGTGTGAGGCCTACAAACCTACCGACCTTTAGCTATCTTTGAATGAATTTTTGTATTCTGCTGTAGGTGTGTTTGTGAGTGAAATCCTCCTAAATGGTTGTATGGATTTTAACGAAACTTTTTGTGTATCTGAGTGGGTCTCTGGATGGTTTAGTTTCACAATTTAATCGGACAGTTGGCGCTGTAGGTGAGTTATTACTAAAAATCTTATTTATGATCCGATTTGGCTAATGTTTTAAATATGTATGCAATACTATTGCAAAAACGTGCTGCCAAGTGGTGCTGAAGTCGAGCTATTACTTAAAATAGCCAAGTGAGAAAAGGGGCCGTGAAGGTCAGATTAAATCGACCTTTTGCACCATTGAGTATATCGACGGTCCTGCGCTGTAATTGGCCCAATGGATGTGATTTTCCAATATTATTATGCGTTCAAACTTTTAAGGTACAGAACAATCATTCGCACCCATTTTGATTTGGCACCTACTATACTGTAAAGCTTCTAGGATATTCACTATAGAACCGGGTCATTGCTGCCGCCAGGGAGTGAAGAGGAAAAAATTTATTTCGCTTTGCGAATAACCGTGCTATGAAATGCCGCACAACTGGAGAATTTCAAGAACGGATATAACACTTTCCTTAGGTTATTTAAAGCGGCAAATGACCTCCAAACCTTAATCTTAGCCGACAAATGTGCCAATGAAAATCGTAAACGTGAATTGTTGGTGAAAATGTTGGACCAAAAAGTTTCAATAAAATATATAAAAATTTTGGGCGGGACGAAGTTC
>NW_023458559.1:5510460-5519148 GCF_013731165.1 Rhagoletis pomonella
AGAGAAATCGATTAAGCGCTGACTGTCTGTCCGTCCGTCCGTCCGTCTGCGCACACGATAACTCGAGTAAAAATTGAGATATCTTAACGAAACTTGGTATATGCACTTCTTTCGGGCGTAGGACGGACGGTATTGAAAATGGGCAAAATCGGACAATAACCACGCCTACCTCCCATATAACGGTAATTTTCAGAAATACGAAAACTGCGATATTTTAGTAACTACTGAAGATTATTCACTCAAAATTGACATTTACAATAAGTTTTAGACGGAAAATAAGAATATTAAAAATTTTTGGAAAATGGGCGTAGCCACGCCCACTTATGGTTACATGTGTATATCTTGGTAACCGCAGCCCCAATTTCTTCCAAAATTGGCACAGTTGTTAACCTTGGTATAACATACGAAATGGCCGGAACGCCCACATCCCATATAACGGTAATTTAGAGAAATACGAAATCTTCGATAAATCAGTAAATATTAAAGCTAATTTATTTAAAATTGATGCTTGCAACAATTCTTTACCAAAAAATACGCTTAAGACAAAATTTTGAAAAATGGGCGTGGCACCGCCCACTTATTATCACATATATGTATCTCGGTAACCGTTCTAGCAATTTGTACCAAACTCCGTGTGGTTATTGTGCTTGCCACATAGAAGCAAAACGTTGAAAATTATTGAAATCGAACTAAAATTACGGCCCCTTTCCATATAACAGTAAATTTCAGAAATGCTTGAAACTTCAATATTTCGAAATTTAAGGACGCTAATTTACTCATAATGGATACACTCCGGTTTACCATGTAGCGGTAGCTTTCGGAAAGGTGAAAAACATATATTTAATACTTGCGCCGGGTATTTAATGTTCGGCTCCGCCCGAACTTAGACTTTCTTACTTGTTTTTTTGGAGAATGTAAAAAATGTCCTGGAGCTGCACCTATCATTAGTAAATTGGAAAAACTATTGACCGAAAATAACGTCGCGGAAGTCACATTCAGTCAATGGATCAGCGCCGATCGGTAATGGGTGAACTTGTAAGTGCATTTGTAACTCAATTTATTGATCACTAATATTTACAGGTGTGATATAGTACAAAAGACGGTTAAGACGGCTCAGCTTTTAGAAGCGCTTGGCAACGATCTACCATCTCTGTTGAAGCACGATTTTTTATCAAAAACCCAAGCCGCTTACTTCGTTGACAAAAAAAGTAGCGTAAGTGACGGTGAATTTGTTGTTACCTTAGATTTTGCGGAAAACTGTACGATTCAAGTGCAAGATGCAATTCAGGCTCATCATTGGTCGAATAGCCATATAACCATTCACCCATACGTAACTTACTACTGCTTCGATGGTAAACAGCATAACTTAAGCCTTGTTATCATATCGGAAAAATTGACCCACGATGCTGGTTCGGTTCACTTATTTAACATAAGACTTGTGAGGTATTTAAAAACAAATTCGGATCCAGAAATCTAAAAAAGATTCTTTACTTCTCTGATGGAGCTGCATCACAATACAAGAATAAATATAATTTGATTAACTTATTTTATCATAAAAAAGATTTCGGAATTGAAGCCGAATGGAATTTCTATGCGACATCCCATGGGAAGGCAGCGTGCGGTGGAGTCGTGGGAGCTGTTAAAAGGCTAGCCCGAAAAGCAAGTATGCAGCGAGTAGCTGCAAATCATATAAATAACGCTAAAATTCTCTTTGAATTGGCGAAAGATGCCTTCAAAACAATAGATTTTGATTTCTGCTCCCAAAAAGATCACGATGAACATGAAAAAAAATATTCCAAGCACATGAATAAGGCAATAGCGATTAAAAAAACGCGGCAATTCCATCTCTTTGAACCCGCAGCCCACAAAAAGATTCGTAGTAAAATTTTTTCAAATGACACATCTTTTTCCGAGAGTATGATAACTCATAGCCATCTCTAAGAACATAATTTAAGTTTGCAAGCATTGAATTATTAAAGTGTATAATTTAAGTTATATTATTTAAATTTTTATAATCAACATTATTATTTCAATAAATTCCTCCAACTATTTTTTATACTGTGTAATATGAGATAAATATTGGAAGATATAGCCATGCGCGGAAAGACCAAGTGCAAAGCGCCCTACGACTAACAAAAAATTCGATATCTTCGGAACGGAGTGGATGAACAAAATTATTTTTACAGATTATGAATGGTAAACGTTTTCCGCGTAATATGACACTAGCTTTATTAATTGACAGCGTGAAGAACGCGAAAAAAATTGCAGTTGTTTATGAAAAACTATGGCAAAATATTATTGTTTAACACTTATATCATATATAAACAAGTAGTATATAGCACACACATTTTTCTATAAGTGTACCAAATTTCATACAAATATCTTCAGTAGTTTACGAGAAATTACAATTATGTATATCTCGCAATTCTCCCAAATTTCAATTGCTAATAAAATAAACAAAAAGCGGAATATGAAAAAAAAATTTATAGCATTAAGTACATGGCGGATTCCCTATCCAAAAATGTATTTATAATTCAAGTCGCGCATTTGATAGAAATTTTTGGGCCCACTTGTGGTGGTTTGACAAAACTATTTTGCGATTTTAGATATTTTCGGGATCCTCGAGACTTATCGATAAAATAATCGGTTTTATTATCGATATTTTTATCGATTTTGTTATCGAAATTTTTATCAATATTGTTATCAATTATGCTACCCATATTTTCGGAACTTATCGATATAATAATCGATATTATTATCGATATAATAATCGATATTATTATCGATTTTTTATTGATATTTGTCGATTATGTTATCGATATTGTTCGATTTTGTTATCGATATTATCGTCTTTGTTATCGATATTTATCGATTTTGTTATCGATATTTATCAGTTATGTTATCAATATTTATCGATTTTGTTATCGACATTTATCGATTTTGTTTTGGTTATCGATACTTATCGACTTAGTTATCGATATTTATCGATTTTGTTATCGATATTTATCGATTTTTTAATCGATTTTGCTACCAATGGTATTATCGATATTGCTTTTGAAATTTTTATCAAATTTTTCATCGATTTTTTTATCGATATTTCTATTGGTTTTGTTATCGATATTTTGTTGAACGTTATTATCGATTTTGTTATCGATAGAGTATAAAGATAAAAATGAAGATAATGGAAAAACAGAATAACATAAATGTAATTAAAACGAATAGGGGTAGAGGTAGAGGGATGTAGGAAGAAAAAAGAGAAAAATATAACCTTAAGCAAAAGCAGATGTGTGTATGTATACATTGGTTATGAGAGAAAATAGATAAGTAATATGTAAGTTTCACTTCTCCAGTGTGGCCCAGGCGCACTTACTTTTTTTTTCTAACCGGGATGTGGTGTTGGCCGCCACAACCAAAGGGTTATATACAACTGTCTACAAGTAACGCGATGAATTGCCAAATGAAATGTGAAATATCATAACTAGGCACTTGGTAAATCACCTGAAATCTTTATCAGATTATTTTTCGGATGGTAGTAGTAATATAGGTTTGGTACAAAATCCATTTACGAAGCATTCATAGATCTCCAGAGTACTTCGACATTGAAACACACATTTGAATCTGTGTCTCTGAAAGAGTTTTGGGTTAGTGTTAAGAGAAAATATCGATATCGAGAAATATCGATGGTCCTCTGCAATAACGGCACAACTTAAAATTTCATGTTTTTGAGCTATATAGCGGATTTTGTTTATAAATAACCATATTTTTCTGTGGCAAATCAACATAGGCGTAGTTGTTACCAATCCGGCAGATGTGCATAACCGAAGTAGCCAACGCTTGCTGCTGAACAGTGGCACATTTTGTCACATTTATCGTGAATATTGCCGTAAGTCAAAAAACTCTCGATAGGTTAGTCAAGCTTTTATGTGAAAGAACGACACTTTTCGTATTGTGACGTTGTTCATTTCATTTTCTCAGTAAGACCCTTTGTAATTTTTGTATGGGAAATGACGACACTTTTCGTTTTGTGGCGTTGTTCAGCAATACAAACTTATTTTTTTCGTTTAACTACTACGAGTTGTTACTTATTTCGTATTTTTTCAGTTTAACCCTTACTAAATCTTTAAAAAAAGTCATAATGAGAAAGCTTACAAATTTTCCCTACAGAATGCAAATAATCCAGAAAAATTACGTTCCAAGATATATTATTGCTAAATTACGAAACAAAATCTTTAATTTGCTCTACGAAAATATATAAAATTTTAATTGTGTCGTTATTGCAGAGTCATGAAGTCGCTAAAAAGGCCATCTTAACATTGCTTCCTTCTGTCACAACGTACTCTGTCAACAGGATTTTCGGCTTACATTAATACAAAAAACAAATTCATGTCGAAATTGGATGCTACCCCAGAAATGCGCATACAGCTTTCAGACATTATATCGAACTACTATTTTATAAAATAATTAATAATAGTGAAACAATTTCATTCTTCACAATAAAATTTAAAGTATGTATACTATGGCCCCTATTACGAGTTGCATTCGATCTTCGACTGTGGTCGAAAGTACTGATCGAACGAATTTTCATTTGGTATTATGGCGCTCATTCGATGAAGAATAGCGCTATTGTGCTCGTGTAGGTTGTTCACAATAGTATATTTTTCACCGCTGAGAAGCTTTGTTTACAAATCGAGCAAACTAAATAGTGTGCTTATACAAATGTACATATGTATATTTGTGCAAATTAAAATGAAATAAAATGAGAGCGAGTTTATAAAATCGTGGTAAAAATTAGTACAACGGAGTTCTGGTTCAACGATTCGTCAGAGGATGAGAAAACTGACCAGGAGCAGAAAATGTTTAAGAGAGTTTAAGTGTAGTCTTTCGAATATATTTTGACATAAAATACATTTAAGAAATTGTGTGATCCAAATCTATTTAAAATATATTAAAACTATAAACATCTCTATGATTTTGTTCTCAGAGATCGTGCCAACAGAGTATTGGGATTTTCTTTCATAAGTAAAACCAGCTTTTCGAGCTTGTGTTTAGTATTCACGGCGTTAGAACTGCATGAAATTAATAAAAAAATTTTAAAATTAGTTTCTAGCCGACAAAATGGAAGAAAACAAAGGCAAAATCATACTTTTTTCACAATTTTCTAACACTTCGCTACACACACGAAAGCAAAATTCTGTTCGACAGAAAATTCGATACTCAATGAAAATTTCGACACGCTTGCATAGCTCATAATACGAATTTCACTTTCGATCTTCGATAGCCAGCAAAGATCGAAAATCGAATACAACTCATAATAAGGGCCTATATCTAATAAAAGTTTTTATTAATATTTAAGCTGCACTGCCTTTTAGTAATTTGATGCGGGGTTCCATGAAATGACAGGAGTTTAGTAAGGGTTCCATCATCTTAAAAGTTTAAGAACCGCTGCTTTGTTGTATTAAACTGTCGAATTCAAATAAAACAGGGCATGAATAAATCGTTTTGTACTTGGTACAAGTCTGGTCATTTTCGAACTAGTTCGGTTTCAGTCAGGAAATTCTAGTTGCCAACTTGTATTTTTCCTGACTAGTTTGGGGTTTCACTGGAGGGTAGTGATACGGCTTAATGTATGTAGATACTTAAGTATGTATGTATGCTAGCCTTGTAATATAATGCTTGTTTAACTTATGTACATACACATGTTTATTTGAAGGGACGAAATCAATTACCAGGAATAATTGCACTATATTATGGAGACCGCTTTATACCCCGACGTTGGTTTTCTGAAAGTCCTAGGAGAAATTTAAAACTTACAACCAAAATTATGGAAAAAGACGTTCTTAAAGTGGTAAGTTCCTATTTATGTAAATATAAAATGAGTTGTGATCTTCATAAAAAAATTCTAATTTAGCGTTTCGCAGCCAACTATTGGAGGCAGAACAGTTTGAAGATTGCTATAAATAAAACTCTGCAGCTGCAAGAGGAACGAATATTGCAGCTCAGTGATCATGTAGATAAATGTGTAGAAAGGAATGCGAAATCTTTCCGCTGTCTCCGTGGATATTCAGATGAATTCGATTGGCGTTGCATTCCTCGTTCGAAGCCGCTGGCTTTTGCTGAAACCGCGCATGATTCACCCGGGTTTGATTCAACTTTCGGTAAAAATCTAATATACATATATTATTTATTTACATTTAACACTGCCACATATTTTTAAACACATTCATACTACCAGGGAATTAGCCAGGTTAATTTTTTTGTCTGTTAAGATATCTTAACGAAACTGGGTATCTGTACATTTCTTGAATGTAGGATGGATGGTGTTGCAAATGGGCGATATCGGACTATAACCAGGTTTACCTCCCATATAACGATACTTTTCAGAAATACAAAAATTGCGATATTTTAGTAACTACTGAAGCTTATTCACTAGCCACACCCTCCTATGTTTACATGTGTATAACTCAGTAACCGCTTCACCAATTTCTCATAACTTGGAACTGTGATCCTGATAAAACATACCAAACGGCTGGAAACTTTTAAAATTAGGCAATAACCACGCCAACATCCCATATAACGGTATTTTAGAGATTTACGAAATCTTCGATAAATCAGTAATTGCTGAAGCGAATGAATTGAAAATTAATATTTGAAATTTTTGAATAATGTGCGTGGCACCACCCATTTATGACCACATATGTGTATCTCTGTAACCGTTTAATGAATTTGTACCAAACTCGGCATGTTTATTGTACTTGATACACAAAATAATGGCGTTGAAAATTTTTGAAATCGGACTAAAATTACGCCCCCTTTTCATATGACGGTAAATTTCAGAAATCTGGAAACTTTGATATTTCGAAATTTGAGGACGCCCAAAGAAAGAGGACGCTCTTAGAAATAAGATTATTGAGGAATTTTAGAAAATGGGCGTGGTACCGCCGACTTATAACAACAAAACTTTATCTCGTGAAGTCTAACTGAACATACTATGTTTGAAATAAGGGTAAAACCACCCTGCTTACTATGTAACGGTAGTTTTCGGAAAAGTGCAAAAACTATCATCCGTATTCTGCAACTCTTTCGTATTCGGATTTTCCTACGAATCGTAGAAATAGTATGCTGCAATCCGAATCGTATTTTCGAACTTTCGAAATTCGTAACAATGCCTAAAAACGAACGAGTAAGCTTTTTTGCGTAATTTTGTACGAAAGTAATTCTGTGTCGGAGACGAGATAAAATATGTAAATCAGTGTGTTTGCAGGAAATATTAGTGGTGTTAGCTTAAACAGATATATTCGCCTTTCGCATATACGTATGTTTTTATCCTCTGCTTTATATAAACAAGCAAAAAATAATCTTTGTTGCCCCTTATCGAGAAACTTGGTTCCAGTTTAGTTATTTGTACAATGATTTTCGGTTGTTGTGTCCAAACGCATAACCCGAACCCAAAAACTTTAACATACATGTGTAATCATTGGATCAAACTTTTATTTAAAATAAATGCTTCAAATTTCCGAACACTAGCTTATTAATAAATTCGGTTTGCCTGTGCACTTTTTTTTGCAAATATCAATGTGGGTTCTTCCCAAAAATACAGTGTATGGCGTAGCCGGTGTGATATGCACAAGAATTGTTCTATAGCTTTGACATGCGGAAGCCCCTGTTCTCCGGCAACAAAGAAAGGAGAATTCCAAAAAGGGTTATAATCGCTAAGCGCGGCTGAAGGCAGAATCAAGCGCAACAGGTGGTGGACCTAAGAAAGTGCATGTTTCCAATCGCTTGGAAGAAGTTGTTATTGCATTAACTGGATTGAGAACCAGTTCTTCAGGCATAGGAGGAGTTCTGGCTTGTGGTTCAACAATTCAACCAGAAGCTGACATAGATGCGCTCATGGTTACTATGCCCGACAGCTCCGCATATCTTTGTGAAATCATTCCCATAGTGCGCTCTTATTTCGCTGCTATAATTGCAAATGCAATAGAATACATCGTTTCCTTAAAAATATGTAAAATCAAACAATTTTACTATAAATAAGCACTTCATGAGTTTTTTTAATTACTTTCCACTTTGTTTTCCTTCATTCAGCTGTCTTCGTAAAACAACTGATAGCTGGCAATGCTGCATATATTTCCGCAAGGGTTGCAGCATGTCGATTTCTCGTTTTTCGTAACGTAGCTACGAATTAGGAATTACGGGAATTCGGGTTCTGGAATAAGTGGCTATATTTATTACAGGCGCCGGCGTTCAGCTTCGCCCGAAAGTACACTCTCTTATTTGTTGATTATTATATCTTCCAGAAATAAACTAACAGGTTACAAAATCTTAAAACCCATACATAAGGATATATTATATGCCGGCACATTGAATATACATAGTATGTTATTTTACCGTTTAATCGGCATCGGCATCGGCAAGTATCGGCATTGGCATCGGCCGATTCTTAGCCGATTCTTTTTTTCCCGCAACATTGTTTAAGTTCAACGAAATTTAAAACTGTTTAATCAGATTTAAAAAAAAATTGTTTGAGTACGCAGTTTTTTAAATATTAGTATAATAATTGCAAGTTTGGAGTAGCTAGGTACATAAGTGCTGATTTTTGACAATTTTTCGTTCACGCATTTTCTTCCAAAAAAAGTATGTTCGAAAAGATTTTTGTATGGAGAAAATCTGCTACACCTTCCACAAAAA
>NW_023458559.1:5519248-5521150 GCF_013731165.1 Rhagoletis pomonella
ATTCCGATATACCGCCTTCGAAGTTTTGAAGGAGTATTCGATTACGTTATTTGCATTTGCGCCGCTGGGTTTCGTAACTAAAGAGCAGCGCAAAAAATGGGAGAAAAACGCAATAAATTTTTAATGGCTGGATATAATGACCAAAGCAAGCCTTACAGGGTGTTTGCTTCGCGCGCCAGAAGAGTTTTTATTCGCAAAGATGTTCAATTTTAATGATTGTACGAAGAAACAGAAAAAGAAATACGAAAATTACAGAGAGGCGTACGAAACGAGGAGTGCAACTAAGCAAAAGAAGAGTGCTGGTGAGCAACAAATCGATGCCGAAGTTCACACAGTGCAGTATGAACCTTCCAATTTAGAAGAGGCACCAGAAAGCTAAGACAGTGTGAAATGGGCAGCAGCAGTTAATTACGAATTAAATGCTCTGCAGAAAAATGAAACTTGGACACTCGTCGAACGGCCTGACGATATGCATGTGTTGACTAATCGATGGGTTTTTAAATGGGAATATGACTCAAAGGAAAAAATAGAAAAATATAAAGCTAGGCTAGTTGTTAGAGGCTGTTCACAAATTCGCGGAGTAGATTACACGGAAATGTTTTCGCCGGTTGTCCGATATGAGTCGGTAAGAACAGTTCTATCTATTTCAGCGGCGAAAAACATGCAAGTTATTCAATTTGACGTTAATACAGCTTTTCTACATGCCCAGATAAAATAAAACATCTATATGGAGCAGCCATATGGTTATCAACAAAATGACAAAGTATGTAAATTGCAAAAGAGCTTGTATGGTTTAAAGCAAGCTCCCAGACAGTGGAATAAACGCATAGTAGATTTTTTGCTGAACTTGATGCGGGTGTATTTACGTATAAATTCGACAACAACACGATGTACCTTGTATTGTATGTAGACGATGGACTTACATGTGCTAAACATCGCCAGCTAATTGAAAGCCTCTTAAAAAAACTGTACTCTGAGTTTCAGATTACTCACAAAATGGCTGAGTATTTTGTTGGAATGCAAATGAAGTTCGACACAAAAGAGCAAAAACTTTTAATTTTTCAAAATATGTATTGTTCAAAACTTTTGGAGCGTTTTAATCATTTTAATTGTTTTGCAGTTTCAACACCAGCTGAAGGTGGCAAGCAGTTCTCTAAAGCAAATACGATTGCATCGAAGTCAAGATTTCCGTATCGAGAGGCCATTGGTTCATTGATGTATTTGATGGTGTGCATAAGACCAGACATAGCATACGTTGTTGGTTTGTTAAGTCGTTATGTTGAAAATCTATCTGAAGTTCACTGGCAGGGAGTGAAACGTATTTTTAAATACCTCAAAGGGGCTTTAAATCACGGCATATTTTTTTCAATAAACTCCTCAAGCTCACGAAGATAAAGCGTGACTGCAACGCCTACCACTGAAGCAGAGTTTATTGCTATATGTGCAGCAACGAAAGCAGTTGTGTGGCTCCGAAAATTGGCGAAAGCGATTAACTGGGAGCAAATAGGTGCTTCGCCTTCAAAGTGCGACAATCAAAACGCAATTGAGTTAGTGAAAACTCCTGAATCATCTAAACGTACTAAGCATGTAGATATACAATATTTTTATACCCGAACGCCCTTGTGCACAAGGGTATATTAACTTTGTTCACATAACGGTTGTCTGTAACAGCCAAAAATAATCGAAATAGATATGGACAAATGTATACATAAATGATCAGAATGAAAAGAGAAGTCGATTAAGCCATGTTTGTCTGTCCGTCCGTATTGAAAATGGGCGAAATCGGACTGTAACCACGCCCATATAACGGTATTTTCGAAAAATGCAAAAACTGCGATATTTCAGTAGATATTGGATGCAAATTGTTAAAAATTAGTATGTGGAGTAGAATTGTGGTAAAAA
>NW_023458559.1:5521250-5534905 GCF_013731165.1 Rhagoletis pomonella
AAAAACAATTTCCAAAAATCAATCGTAAGTCCTAGTTACTTCAAAGTTGCACTTCATTAAAATAAAATTGAACTGGCTACAAAACTGCATACCGAATGTTTAAAGAAAAAGTTTGCAATTTTTACTAACATGGTTTTTGTTAGATTACGAGCTACACTTTCATAAAAAAAATAAAAAGCATTAAATAAACGAAAGGGAAATAGCCAAAGAATACTAAAATGTCGTTACTGTAAGTATTGTTACGATTATCCTTGAATTAATCGCTGAATTCCTAAATCCTTCGGGTCCTTTTCGCTGGATTGTTAAATTGTTTACGTTATAAAAATACTTTTATCATTTTTGCGATTGTTGGATGAATAAAACGCGGATCTTGAAATTCAGTTTTGATATTTATTGAATAAACAATAGTATAAGTAAAATAACTTTGTGATCGCAAAATTTTAGAGCCGGAAGTCCATACCCTAGCCAAAAAAGAACAGAAGGCAGGACAGGCGAGAAAAAAGAAAACATGTATAAAATGTATAGAAAAAAATTGTATAGTACAACAGAGCTACCATATCATTATATACGTATAGAGAACTTAAGAAAGCGATTTCTTCAACACTCCCTCTCGCTTTCTTTAGTCGACGTTCAGACACGAAAACTTTTGTTGCGGAAACTCGAAGCTTGTAGGGGAGAGAGCGACGAGGAAAGGGGACGGGTACCGAGTCGGCCGTACTCGGGAGACACGCTTTGTGCTCTCGTTCGTCTGTGTAATTCAAGTTGGCGATTCACAGCTGACAACAACAATTGCGTACAAAAGAGTTTTTGTGTGTGAATGCAAAGGGCAACACCAAAAGAGAAATCGTCGATAATAAGAAACTTGAGTTTCCGTGTTTGAACGCAGACTTAGTGACGATGTTGTCTGTTAAACCATATTGCTTTATTAAGCTTTCGAACTTGTCTCTGCTGAGAGCCTTGGTGAGAGCATCCGCCAGCAGTTTGTTACGTTCCACAAACTGAACGTCAATTTCGCCTATTGTTTGCATATCACAAGAATAACAAGTAAAGAAGTATACGCCCAATTCCTAAGTGTTACGCGCAATTTCTAAAAGTCTATTGCAGTCTTGTTTATTGTTGTAACTTTAACTTGAAGCAAAGTAGCGTCCTCAGTTATTGAAATATCGGAGTTTTCGTATTTTGAAATTTACCGTTATACGCGATGTGGGTGTAATTTTAGTCCGATTTGAATAGTTTTCAACAAATTGCTTTTCCGTACCAAGCTTATTAAGTGCACCGAGTTTGATGGAAAGTGATAAATCGCCCCGCCCATTATCCAAAAATGTATACTAGTTTAATTTTTTGCTCAGTGGTCATTGTAATAATCGATTTTGAGTCAATTAGCTGCAGTAGTTACTGATTTATCGCAGTTTTCGTGTTTCTGTAAATTACCGTCATATGGCAGGTGGACGTGGTTATTGCCCGATTTCAAAGATTTCAACAGATTTCTTAGCCAGACCCTGGCCAAGCCTCGTGCCGAGTTTGGTAAGGATTGGTGGAGCGGCTACTGAGATACAGCATTTCATCATAAGTGGGCGGGGTCACGCCCATTTTTCAAAAATTTCATAACAATATTTTTTACCACAATTCTACTCCACATACTAATTTTTAACAATTTGCATACAATATTTACTGAAATATCGCAGTTTTTGTATTTTTCGAAAATACCGTTATATGGGCGTGGTTACAGTCCGATTTCGCCCATTTTCAATACGGACGGACAGACAAACATGGCTTAATCGACTTCTCTTTTCATTCTGATCATTTATGTATACATTTGTCCATATCTATCTCGACTCTTTTTGGCTGTTACAGACAACCGTTATGTGAACAAAGTTAATATACCCTTGTGCACAAGGGCGTTCGGGTATAAAAATATTGTATATCTATATGCTTAGTACGTTTAGATGATTCAGGAGTTTTCACTAACTCAATTGCCTTTTGATTGTCGCACTTTGAAGGCGAAGCACCTATTTGCTCCCAGTTAATCGCTTTCGCTAATTTTCGGAGCCACACAACTGCTTTCGTTGCTGCACATATAGCAATAAACTCTGCTTCAGTGGTAGACGTTGCAGTCACGCTTTGTCTTTGTGAGCTCCAAGAGTTTATTGAAAAAAATATGCCGTGATTTAAAGCCTCTTTGAGGTATTTAAAAATACGTTTCACTCCCTGCCAGTGAGCTTCAGATAGATTTTCAACATAACGACTTAACAAACCAACAACGTATGCTATGTCCGGTTTTATGCACACCATCAAATACATCAATGAACCAATGGCCTCTCGATACGGAAATTTTGACTTCGATCCAATCGTATTTGCTTTAGAGAACTGCATGCCAAATTCGGCTGGTATAGAAACTGTAAAACAATTAGAATGATATTTTGAAAAATTAAAAGTTTTTGCTCTTTTGTGTCGAACTTCATTTGCATTCCAACAAAATACTCAGCCATTTTGTGAGTAATCTTAAACTCAGAGTACAGTTTTTTAAGAGGCTTTCAATTAGCTGGCGATGTTTAGCACATGTAAGTCCATCGTCTACATACAATACAAGGTACATCGTGTTGTTGTCGAATTTATACGTAAATACACCCGCATCAGCCGAAGCTTGCTCAAATCCGAACTTCAGCAAAAAATCTACAATGCGTTTATTCCACTGTTTGGGAGCTTGCTTTAAACCATACAAGCTCTTTTGCAATTTACATACTTTGTCATTTTGTTGATAACCATATGGCTGCTCCATATAGATGTTTTATTATATCTGGCCATGTAGAAAAGCTGTATTAACGTCAAATTGAATAACTTGCATGTTTTTCGCCGCTGAAATAGATAGAACTGTTCTTACCGACTCATATCGAACAACCGGCGAAAACATTTCCGTGTAATCTACTCCGCGAATTTGTGAACAGCCTCTAACAACTAGCCTAGCTTTATATTTTTCAATTTTTCCTTTGAGTCATATTTCCATTTAAAAACCCATCGATTAGTCAACACATGCATATCGTCAGGCCGTTCGACGAGTATCCAAGTTTCATATTTCTGCAGAGCATTTAATTCGTCATTAACTGCTGCTGCCCATTTCACACTGTCTTCGCTTTCTGGTGCCTCTTCTAAATTGGAAGGTTCATACTGCACTGTGTGAACTTCAGCATCGATTTGTTGCTCACCAGCACACTCCTTTTGCTTAGTTGCACTCCTCGTTTCGTACGCCTCTCTGTAATTTTCGTATTTATTTTTCTGTTTCTTCGTACAATCATTCAAATTGAACATCTTTGCGAATAAAAACTCTTCTGGCGCGCGAATCAAGCACCCTGTAAGGCTTGCTTTGGTCATTATATCCTCATTAATTAAATGTTCAGTCGATTTTCCAACCTTTGGCGCGTCTTTTGGAATGGCATACCAGTTAGTGCGAACATGATCAAGTTTTACGTCGACTCCGTACGGCGATTGTATTTTTAAGAGAAGCTGTTTTTCATGGCATTACACTTAGGGCTGCCAGACGTCCCGGTTTTCCCGGACATGTCCCGGTTTTAGACTATTTGTCCCGGTGTACCGCTCCAACCTTAAAATGTCGCGGGTTTTGTTTTAGTGTCCCGGTTTTTGATTTGATTGCACAAATTTGAATAAAGGTTCACTACACTAAGAGAAAAGACGCGTTGTAATATTCAGAAAAATGTTATGTATTCGTTGAGGGAAATAACGCATATTAAACATGAATATTTTCTATTTGATTATCGCTTAAAAATGTTCGTTTTTAAAAATAATACTTTCATAACACGCACGCGTGGTGTTGATTCAAACTCAACATTTAAATGCACATTTACATGTCTGGCAGTAGCTGAGTGCGCGAGGATGCTTGCCACAATTTGCTAATTTTCATAGGGTCAGGGTTCAATTCCCATTACAACCAGCATGGAATTTAAATATTTTTTTAACTTAATTATGAAAAAGCATTCGGTAATTGGAAATCGCTTCATTTTAATATGGGCGTATTTGAATTGAATATTTCTATACTAAATACTAAAATTTGTATACTTAAATGTATTAAGAGTTGGGTTGGTGCTCTTTCATATGCGGTTTTTTTTTAATTTAGCACGCTTTTTTAATTCTAACCTTTTTCTCTCAGTGCACCGGTTTAATTTGTGAAATAGTTACATTTAGAGATAGTTGAACTTTGCGCAAGCAATAGTTGATGATTAGTATATGAACCTAAATACGTTCAAAATGACATGCACAGAGTTTTACAATTATATTAATGAAAATACAGAAGTTTTGGAAAAAGTCCACAGCAACGAAAAATATGACTGATATTTTAATGTTATCTTGTACTTAAATTTTTTTCTTTCATGAAACCTAGAGTACTTATAAGTACAGTGCCGTACAAAGTTATTGGCTCGGAGGCTCTTTCATCAGATCACAATTTCTAATCAGATCTTTTGGAAAATTTTGAAAATGTAGCTTTTGAGCCAATTAATAAAGTGCAAGTCCGAAGTTGCCGGCAAATTTCGTTGGTTTTTAGCATTTATTTTTTTTGTCTTCCATATAAAAAGAATTATCGAACATAGGTTGTATGGAAGAAACTCTCAGTAAAAACAATATCAAAAATCAATTAAAATTTAATGGGCTGCAAAACTTCATTTTAAAAATTTTTATAGAAGGTCTGATTTATTGAATTTTCCCGAGTTTAGTACAAAGTTTAACAATTTTATTTTTGTGTTTTTTCATATATTTAGTATAAACTGTATTTGTATAAAGAATAAAAAAAAGGTTCATGCATTGTGAAAAATTCTCTGTGCTTTAGTTGTAATAAGTGGTTTTGTTTTTTTGACGTACGTTGTAATGATCTCATGATCTCATGTTTTTATGTTTTTGTTTTTGCCTGTCAAAATAAAATTTTACTACATCCTTTCGCACGTCGAAATGAATGGGAAGGGAGCGAGAGGCCGGTTTGGCAACAGAGATATCTGGCAGCCCTAATTACACTACACTTCGGAGGTTTGCCATTGTCTGCCGAGGGGCGACCGCTGTTAAGAAAAATCCTTTTTTATACATTTTTTTTTTTGCGATGTTTCTTTGACCAGAGCTTGCTCCCAGGCCCTGCGGAAGCACACACTGCTTACCACTACACCACAGCGACCGCCAATTGTATTGAATACAATTTGTTAATAAACAGTCACCGTAGATCTTTAATGATTGTTGAAGAAATCGCTTTCTTAAGTTCTGTATACGTATAAATTTATATGGTAGCTCTGTTGTACTATAACAATTTTCTTCTGTACATTTTATACATATTTTCTTTTTTCTCGCCTGTCCTGCCTTCTGTTCCTTTTTGGCTCGGGTATGGGCTTCCGGGTGTAGGATTTAGCGATCACAAAATTATTCTACTTATACTATTGTTAGTTCAATAGATATCAAAAATGATCTTCAAGATCCGCGTTTTATTCATTCAACAATCGCAAAGGTTATGGGACCAGTTTGCCACGGGCAAAACTTTGTACACTTTTGACATCGCGTATGGAGGAAACTTCCCAAAAAGCGCAGAACACGTTGAGCACCGATTCAGCAATTGTGGATGAAACCGTGGAGTTTTGTGAATCTATTGAAATTATAGAACTTGATACAGCATTAAATATTGCTGAGCCTGAAGCAAAGGTAAGCATGTCAGAATCCAACAAGTATCAGATTCACCGCTTCAATGGACAAAGCTACCAGCTGTGGCGCCGCCAAATGAAAATTTATATGGCGGAAACAAACTAAGGAAATACATATTGGGAACTGAAACCAGAACTACGTCAAATGCGTTGGTATGGGATGAGAAAGATGCTGAGTTTCAGGCATTTTTAAGGAGGGGAATTGAGTTAGACCAATTGAAGTATTTGACCGACTGTGGAACGGCAGTGGAAATGTGGTTTAGACTTCAATATGTTCACTCTAAAAAAAAGCGATCAATCAGCCCAAGTATTGTTGGAAAAGTTTATTAACTGCAAGATGGGAGAAGAGGAGAGCATGATCGATTACATCGCAACAGTAACGTCGCTTGCACAACGTTTAAGAGACATGCATCTTGAGCAGAAAGAGCCGATGATAATAGCAAAAATTTTAAGTAGTCTTCCAGCGAAATATGATTATGTTCGCACTAACTGGTTTGCCATTCCAAACGACGCACAAAAGGTTGAAAAATTTACTGAGCATTTAATTAATGAGGAGGCGCTCATCAATTTACGCGTAGGTGGCACGCAAATTGGTGTGCACAAATCAGCCTACGTGGCAAAATCAATCAAAAGCAACAATACCTTCACAAAGCGTAAAGGAAAATGGCTGAAGTGCAAACCGATGGTCATAAAATGAAAAGATTACGCTCAGGCGAAGGATTGGAGTTTTGCAACGATGATGTGCGCAAATTTCGATTGCAACATAGTATCAAGCATGAAGCAAGTACCCCTAGATCACCAGAACAGAATAGGTTCATAGAACGGCAAAATCGGACAGTGGTTGAATGCGTGAAAGCCATGCTGGATGAGAGAGAGCTGCCTCTGTATTTATGGGCAGAAGCGACAAACACTGCAGTGTACTTAAGAAATCGAACAGTGACTGAAGTTTTGGATAGCATCACTCCTTATGAAAAAGGGTTCGGTAAGAGACCATCGGTCAGCATTTACGAATATTCGGCTCTGATGCGTACGTTCCCCAGCAGCGCACAGTTAAATGTGGTCCGCCCACAATATGCTTTTCGTAATTCATACAAATAAATGATTAAAACACCGCTGACCTAATTTAAAATTTTAATGCTTATTGTAGGCAGTCTACTTACAATGCACATTACAATTTACAAACGAAGACGTATTGTAATGAACGCCCCAAGAGTATTCGGTCACATCATACTTTCCGATTACAGACAAAACCAGTATATAAAGGACGCTAACCACAAGGCGGCCATGCCTATGGCAAAGTAATCTGGGTTGTAATCCATTCATTCCGATATACCGCCTTCGAAGTTTTGAAGGAGTATTCGATTACGTAATTTGCATTTGCGCCACTGGGTTTCGTAACTAAAGAGCGGCGCAAAAAATTGGGAGAAAAACGCAATCAAATATTTAATGGCTGGATATAATGACCAAAGTAAGGCTTACAGGGTGTTTGATTCGCGCGCCAGAAGAGTTTTTATTCGCAAAGATGTTCAATTTGAATGATTGGAGAGTGCTGGTGAGCAACAAATCGATGCTGAAGTTCACACAGGGCAGTATGAACCTTCGAATTTAGAACAGGCACCAGAAAGCGAAGACAGTGTGAAATGGGCAGCAGCAGTTAATGTCGAATTAAATGCTCTGCAGAAAAATTAAACTTGGACACTCGCCGAACGCACTGACGATATGCGTGTGTTGACTAATCGATGAGTTTTTAAATGGAAATATGACTCGAAGGGAAAAATAGAACACGTAATTTTTAGCAAAAAAAAAACCAACTTCAACTCTCATACAATAAAAATATATATGTATGGAACCACCTCTGAGACACTACCTTTCCGGTGCTAAAAGAATTATCGAAATCGGTTGACGTGGTCCAAAGTTATGCGGTAACATACCTATAAAAAAAAAAAAAAAAAAAAAAATCAGACGAACTCATAACCTCCTCCTTTTTGGGAAGTCGGTTAAAAATATAAAGCTAGGCTAGTTGTTAGAGGCTGTTCACAAATTCGCGGAGTAGATTACACCGAAGTGTTTTCGCCAGTAGTTCGATATGAGTCGGTAAGAACAGTTCTATCTATTTCAGCGGCGAAAAACATGCAAATTATTCAATTTGACGTTAAGACACCTTTTCTACATCGCCAGATACAAGAAAACATCTATATGGAGCAGCCATATGGTTATCAACAAAATGACAAAGTATGTAAATTGCAAAAGTGCTTGTATGGTTTAAAGCAAGCTTCCAGGCAGTGGAATAAACGCATAGCAGATTTTTTGCTGAGCTTCGGATTTGAGCAAGCTTCGGCTAATGCGGGTGTATTTACGTATAAATTCGACAACAACACGATGTATCTTGTATTGTATGTAGACGATGAATTTACATGTGCTAAACAACGCTGTCTAATTGAAAGCCTCTTAGAAAAAATTCGTGAGTACTAGGTACTCATGAAATTTGATGTGTAAACATATCATAGTTGCCAACTTGTTGCTTTAATAACTAGATTTAGTGCTTTTTGAAAATTAAAACGCCAAAAAAAAATTATTTAGTGCCTAGTGCCTTTTCTAGTGCTTTTTTTCTGAACTAAAATTACTCAGATATGTTAAAACCTGAAATAATTTTTAAATATTTAAAGCCGTAGCAGCACTGAATTTACAAAAATCTACAAATTTAAATGCACTTAAATACAACCATGATTGATAAAAAGCTGTACTTGCAAACCCACCTTGTTCAATTCTATTCGCGTTGAAAATGCTGGTAGATATGCGAGTAGGTTAAGTATTTTTTTATACCCGAGCGCACTTGTGCACAAGGGTAGTATAACTTTGTTCACATAACGGTTGTTTGTAACAGGCAAAACGAATCGAGATAGATATAAACAATTGTATACATAAATGATCAGAATGAAAAGAGAAATCGATTAAGCGGTGACTCCGTCCGTCCGTCCGTCCGTCTGTGCACACGATAACTCGAGTAAAAATTGAGATATCTTAACAAAACTTGGTACGTGCACTTCTTTCGGGTGTAGGACGGATGGTATTGAAAATGGGTAAAATCGGACAGTAACCACGCCTACCTCCCATATAACGGTAATTTTCAGAAATATGAAAACTGCGATATTTTAGTAACTACTGAAGATTATTCACTCAAAATTAATATTTGCAATAATATTTAGACGAAAAATAAGAATATTATAAATTTTTATAAAATGGGCATAGCCACGCCCACTTATAGTTAAATTTGTATATCTTGGTAACCGCTGCATCAATTTCTTCCAAACTTGGCACGGTTTTTAGCCTTAATACAGCATACCAAATGGCCGAAAATTTTTAAAATCGGACAATAACCACGCCCACTTCCCATATAACGGTAATTTGGAGAAATCCGAAATCTTCGATAAATCATTAAATATTAAAGCTAATTTATTCAAAATTAATGCTTGCAACTATTCTTTACCAAGAAATACGTTAATGATAAAATTTTGGAAAATGGGCGAGGCACCGCCCACTTATGATCACATATATGTATACCGGTAACCGTTCTACCAATTTATACCAAACTCGGTATGGTTATTGTGCATGCCACATAAAAGCAAAAAGTTGAAACTCATTGAAATCGGACTAAAATTATGGCCGCTCTTCATATAACGGTAAATTTCAGAAATGCTTGAAACTTCCATTTTTCGAAATTTAGGGACGCTAGTTTACTCAAAATTAATACACCCCGGCTTACCTTACAGCGGTACTTGCGCCGGGTATTTAATGTTCGGCTCCGCCCGAACTTAGACTTTCTTGTTCTATTTTCTAATTATTTGTAAAAAATTTTATTTTTGTACCAGCTGAGTAAAACACATCGTTTCTTGGTGCTGAATCCAAATCTGTAGCACAATTGCTCCAGCACTAGAATTTTGAGATATCCTAACCTCAAAGTGCCAAAATCACGGTTTTTGGCGATGTTTGAAGTTATATAATGAAAACATGAATTTTTTTTGCTCATTTCTACTTAGGGCATGATTTTCATTTGGTGGGATTAGATTTTTCTTGATATATATCAGTTTTAATGTGCAGTACTTCGGTATTACGTCGTAAGCATGAGTCATTATAGCATGTGGCCTTTCAATTGTTATGAGCCAAAAAGTTTTGTGTATTGATTTATGTATGCATTCTTGTAAATATTGTTAATTTTTTGTTCTTGTTTTGTTACAAACTATTATGAAAAAAGCATCCATTGATTCAAGACCATTTGGTGCTTTTAGTGTGGTAAAACGCTTTTTTCCCAAGTTTTTGGTGCTTTTTAAAAATTAAGAGTTAGCAACACTGAAACATATGCGAACGGCAGAGCATGAAAGTACGTTTATATATAAACTAGCTGTACCCTGCCACGCTTTGCTGTAGCATAATATTCCTGTTATATGGATGATAAACTATTAAGGAACGTTTCTGAGTGCGGCTGTTAAAAATTCGACTAATCTATTATTTCTCAGTAATTGTCGTAGAAATCCAACGCTTAGCTATTATTTGATTATTGCTGCAAAATTTTTGCTCATTCTGCGCTACTGTTCAGTAAATAACTATGCACTTATATATGTACATGCATATAGGTACACACATATGTACGTACATATGTATGTGTGCATGGATATGAAATGCAGACCTTCGTTTTATTGAGTTTTCTTCTAAGTGGTAAGAACGTAAACTCAAATTATTTAATAAGTTAAAGCAATTATTAAAAATATGGATATCAAATGAAATGGGTTTAAAAAGGCTTTATTTCTGAACTATATTAAGAAGCGTTGTTACCTATTTAAAAAATCAAATTTAACTTAATTCACAATATTAGACGCTAGAGATGTGTTTCTTTCTTAACTATATTTAGGAGAGTTGCCAGCCGTTTCAGAAGTCTTAACTTATGCACAAATCCGAAGACGAAGATAATGCGAAGACGAGCCTGAACTCGAAGAAGAATACTAATACGTGGACCTAGGCAAACATAAAAAGTAATACAAATTTCTGCAGTCTGAAAGGAAATAAAAATGAATCGAAAAAAATGATACACGTCATAGCATATATCATTAAAATCGGCCCAGTATTTGAAGACTTTTCGGATTAGAAAAAATGTATTTCAATTGTATATATCGTCCCCTGAAATGCAAAAAGACGTAACAGCATCGCAACAGTGAAAAAGTCGTGACTAATATTTTTATGTATTTTTTCTCCACAAAGCAGCAACAATTTGAAAAAATGGTAGAAGTGATAGCTATTTCGAAAACCACTACATTGCCTCATCAGACTTCTTCAGGGGGATTCGAACCTACGACAACAGCTGACTCAGCCAGTTGCCTACGGTGGAGTGCAATGCCCAAGGCTTCCTAAAAAAAAAACAAGAAATAAAGCCCGCGGGCGTTATTGCCTTTTCGAAAAAGAAATTAAGCCCGCGGGCTTTATTTCCTTTTCGCGGTGGGCAGTATTTCCCTATCGATATGGCAATAACGCCCGCGGGCTTCCTTTCCTAAAAAATCAAATAAAGCCCGCAGGCGTTATTTGATCTTTTTTGTAGCTCTTGTCTCCATTTTAGAATATGTACATTGAAAACCCCCTGTTCTAAATAAAAACTAACTGACATGATAACATTGAACTAAATATTTGTTTTCTTTTATTATACGAAGAAATTGAAATTTGCAAATTTCAATGCATATATTTAATACATATGTATGTATGTATGCACATGCGTATAAAAATTAAATAATTAAAATTTTCAACAAAAAAAAAGGAACATGAAAAAGTAAAAAGTTAAATAAATACTTTCGCCGATTGTCGAATAATTTGACAGCAAATTGGACACAAAATGCTTGTATTACCATTTAGCGCCTACTGTACTCTGCAAAGCAATCTGTGCAAAGTTTAAAATGATTGTCCGAGTTTCTCTTCCGATTGGTGGGCTGGGGTCGTCGGTTAGAATCCCACTGAAGGAGTCTGGTGATTTCCGAAACAGCTATCACTTCTACCATTTTTTCAAATTGTTGTTGCTTTTCCACAATAGTTTTTCATTAAAAACGGCCTCAAGCTCAATAAAAATTGTTGAATATAACTGTTATAAGGCCATAAATAACAAAAACAAATAACAAAGGACATTCTAAAAATAGAATTATTAACAAAAACCAACAACCACATGATCAAGTTTAAATAGCACTGGAATAGCTGCGCTTGATTGTAGTTGGCTCATATGAAATAAATAATATAAAAAAAACTTTTTAATATACAACGCTTTTATAAATGGACTAAAAAGTAGAAAATAATACTTCTCAGTCCCATAGAATTTGTTTTGATAACTTTTGATTTTGAAATTTTAGCAAAAGTCATTATAAACAATCTATGAAATTGAAAATGAAAAACGTGGAGCGCATGCAATACAAAGCATTCGATTTAATTGACAATAGTCAAACTACATAACGTAGACCTAAAATTTCTACAGCGAAAGTAGATCTTTGAAATC
The DNA here is from genome assembly GCF_013731165.1 of Rhagoletis pomonella. Lineage (NCBI taxonomy): Eukaryota > Metazoa > Arthropoda > Insecta > Diptera > Tephritidae > Rhagoletis > Rhagoletis pomonella. Next base: position 5,533,461 of record NW_023458559.1, read on the forward strand.
GATTTTAAGCGGTCGTTATTCATATACCCACATACATACATTCATATATTACTTTTCATATCAATTCAAGTGTATTACATGCGCCCCACGCTTTTCATTTTCAATTTCATAGATTGTTTATAATGACTTTTGCTAAAATTTCAAAATCAAAAGTTATCAAAACAAATTCTATGGGACTGAGAAGTATTATTTTCTACTTTTTAGTCCATTTATAAAAGCGTTGTATATTAAAAAGTTTTTTTTATATTATTTATTTTCTGCTTTTTAGTCCTGTCTGAATAAAATTTTGCAATAGATATTACAATAATTCAACGATATTAATAGAAAGGTGCACACACATGCATTTACATATGTATGTACATACAAACGAGCACCAATTAATTTTATTTAAAGAAATGGCGTGTCGTCTATTTCCGCCGATATGCGTGTATAAACCCTCCTCAAAGTCTAGCCAAAAAGCCAGCAACTCACACAACAGGTTCCCCAGAGCAATTCGCTCGAGAAAGTGGTACCCGGTACACGTAATACGCGGCACACAGCACAACAATCCGCCAAAACAGGCAACCCGGCCCAAAATTACCACCGTAGAAGGCAGAAACCCCGAGCGGCAGTGCAGGAGCCCAAGAATTACCCTTAAAACGGCCACAGGAGCTTAAAAAGACCAACTGGGCCCCAACTGGTCCGAAGGTAAGTAGTTTCGGACTAGTCCCCGACTGGTTCCCAACTGGTTCCCGGACTGGTCCCCAACTGGTTACCAACTGGTCCCACGAACTAGTTACCAACTGGTCTCTAAGTGGTTACCAACTGGTCCACCTATACCTCAAGTGGTCCACAAGTCACTTCACTTACAAAGCATTCGATTTAGTTGACAATAGTCAAACTAATTTTATTTAAAGAAATGGCGTGTCGTCTATTTCCGGTGTAGCAAACGTAGTACATAGGGCGACATCTAGATGTCATCTACCTATGCTTTTTTATAGGAGCTTTTCAAAGCTTTGCTTTGGTGTCGGAACACAACATTGAAAGTTTCTGGATCCACAACATTGAAAGTTTCTGGAACACAACATTGCAAGTTGATAAAAGCGTTGTAAAAAGTAGAAAAAGCAACAAGAGTTGATAAGGCGAACTTAGCACAGTGCGTAGGCAACTGGCTGAGTCAGCTGGGGTCGTCGGTTCGAATCCCGCTGAAGAAATCTGATGAGGAAATGTGGTGATTTCCGAAATAGCTATCACTTCTACCATTTTTTCAAATTGTTGTTGCCTTTTCACAATAGTTTTTCATTAAAAACGGCCTCAAGCTCTATAAAAATTGTTGAATATAATTGTTATAAGGCCATAAAAAAAAATATTTATTTCTTCATAAAAGTATGTGGGAGCTTTAATTCGATGAAATCCATCATGTTTAAAACTGTACTAGAATTCAAATATGTACTTTTTCCGAATGT
>NW_023458559.1:5535005-5546029 GCF_013731165.1 Rhagoletis pomonella
GAAATATGACTGTTGGAAATATTTTTGAGGAGGTCTGCCTCCTATTACAAAATTTTAACTCAGTTAAACTGATAAAATAAATAAAATATTGCAATGCCGGTAACAAGCTTTAGATTCTTATTAAGGTTTACGGTCGAAAATATATTTGAGGAGGGTTGCCACCTGTTTGAAAATTTAACTCAATTTGTATAATTGATAAAATAAATTACTTATTAAAATATAGGTATTAAATTAAGGAGGTTTAAGATGGATGACTGTTGGAAATATTTTTGAGTAGAGTTGCCACCTTTTTGAAAATTTGAACTCGAAAGCTTAGTATGTTGCACCAATGTATTTTCAATATAAAGCGATAAAATAAATAAACCAACGAAAATTTGGTCCTTTGTCAAATATGTTTGATTTATTATTATTTATTTATGGATATGCGCAATTTTCAATAGAATAGAGTGCAACCGCAAAACAGTAAAACTGTTTGGACGGGAAGTTAAAAGATATTTAATTTGGCGGGAAAAATGTATGACAGTTTCTGATAAGTACATGTGTACCAGGGATGTTGCGAATGTTGAATTTTAGACATCCGCGGATGCGAATGCGAATGCAGATATCAAGTATTTTTAAGAAACAATTAGAATCTAACATAGTGGCAAGATCATTGTTTAAGCAGCGCGTACAAGCCAAACCAGATGCGTCATGTTTTCCTAAAGCTTTTTAAAAAGAATTCTTCATTCTCATTCCTTTGACTGTTTCAAAATTTGGGGGAATCTGTATCTTCATCAGCGTTTTTCGATTTTAGTTTTTGTAATTGATTTTTAATACTTTCTTCTGCGGTTAGTTTGAACAATTTGTGCTTATGGCGAGCTAAATAGGTGGATATGGAAAATAAATTATTATGAAATGAAATGAAAATTTTGAACAAAATTCTGTTTTCAAAGTCGTGGCTGTCAGCCGAATCAGATCAGAATACTGTTGTTTTTTAAAAAGCCCCCGTTTTTTTATTAGCATTTGAATCTCAGATAGTTACGTAATTCTTATCTTATTAAAGGTCGGACCAATAGTTTTTTTAATTATTTGAGCATCGATTCTCGTTATAGCCAGACGTTGATCATTTCTGCTGGGAATCCCTATTGAATGAGCATACTCATTGACTTGAAATAGCAAAGAAGGGACAGTTTTACCACAGAAGTTTTTAGCCACGGATCCAATGTATATAACGAAAAAATATTGCACGACAAGTAAACAAAATTACTGTTCTTTAAATTTTTGCTAAAACTAAATTCCCCAAAGAGCCCCATTTGAATTATTGAAACGAATATATGTATCATCAAAAGCAAAACCCAAAAATTTGGTTAAGAATTACAGTGCACACTTTCTTCTTTTGTGTCTAGTAGTTTTTTTTTAAGATTGGTCCAAAAAAAATCATAACAAAGAAAGAAACCAATGCAGGCATTTAAAGAAGAGAAAACAAAAAAATATTGTCAAAAAGACCATGTTCTCTTTGACGTACGTCAAAGGTCAAGTAGAAGTTGGAACTTGTATGACTGCCCATTGATAGCTCGATTATATAGCTTAAGAAATAATTTGTTTAAATACATTTTTATCAAAGTTGATAAATATGACATTTGACCAGTTTTGTTACACAAAAACTCCCACAACCACGGGCAAAAATATTGGCTACAGTTTGTCATTTTGTTTGCCATATACAAATTTAATCGGCGCAACATTCGCATTCGCTGATTATTGCGAATGCGAAAGCGAATGTTAAAATTAATGCGGAAGCTCCGCGGTTGCGAATGCGAATATTCGCAACAACCCTGATGTGTACATGTACATATACAACTATATTCTGTATGTACAAATAAGGAAGAAACATTATTTTTCCAAAATAACGCTAAGAACCGAAATTAAGTGTTTAATGGAGAGATTGTTGTTCGACGATCAGCCACAATCTCAAACCGAACTGCGAATTGATGACGATGATATAGACGGCAACGTGCTTCCATTCCCATTCCTCTCCCACATTAGAGAATGAATTAGAGCGTGGCCTTCGTACCGCAAGCTTGCGAGATTGCAATTGTTATGCGGGATTGAATTCCGTAGTTGCGACGCTGATGGATGCACTGTTAGGTTGGAGCCGTCAAGGACATTTGTATTGGAGCCAGTGTTGCCATTTTAGCTAGATTTAGCCGGTTGTGAAAGCAAACAGCCGGAGAAAATTCGGTTTAGCCGGCAGCCGATTTGTCAGCCGCTTTGCCAAGAAAAATTAGCCGTTTTTAGCCGATCTTGCTATTATTTTCTTAAAATTTATATATATAAGTTTCCTATTTTACAAATTTATAGACCCAAAATCTATTATAAATAGTAAGCCGCCTTATCTCGGAGAAATTTTTCATGTCGAACTGTGTTACATATCTTCACCTGAAATTCAAAAAGACGTAAAAAACATCATCGCTGAAATGCAAAAGGTCATAACCAGGGAACGGATTTTCAGGACCTAAAAACCTATAAAAAAGGCAAAATAAAATAACGAAATAGGCTAGAAAAGGCAAAATAAAATAGCGAAATAGGTAGGAAAAGGCACTAGAAATCGCAAAAAGGCAAAATAAGGCACTAACAAAAGACAAAACCCAGAAAACAATCAAAAAATACATTGATTTTAGAAATATTTATTTTACAAGTAAAAGGAGAAAATCTATGAACTAGTTTCATTATATGAAAAATTTATACTTTGAATCTTTGAATTTTTGCTATTAGTTGTAGAAACATTGAACCAGAAGATGCATTATGAAGTTTTCTGGCAGCATTTTCGTTCGATTTTCGCGAATAAAAGCATTGAATGTACTAAACGTCCGCTCGACGTGAGTTGATACAAGTGGCGCCCAATTTAAATATCAAACGTTTAAGACTTTCATATTATCAAGAATAAGGGCTTTTTCCTTGCTCTCTACAATTAAAGGTAGAAAAGGCAAATGACAAAAAATGGCAGCATCAAATGTGTAGATATGAAATCAGGGAAAGCTAAATCGTTGACATTCTTAATCAAATATACTCTATCTTTTTAGCAGAAAAAAAGGCAATTTCCATAAAATCCGTTCCCTGGTGATAACTAATAAAAAATACAAAATTCACTTTTTCATTTATATGATGTGTTGCTCTTTAGCAACGTAAAAGGGTGTGTTTGAGTATATTTAATTGAATAAGTAAAGCAAATTTTAAGGTAATACAAATTATTCCGAGTTTATTCAAAAATGGGAAAATATAGTGGACTGTAGGTTAAATTGAATTTAATAAACTGGTCTAGTCGACGATTCGATTGCGAGTGCTCCGTTGCCGGTGTACGGGTGCCGAGAGCTCACATTCGGAAAAAGTACATATTTGAATTCTAGTACAGTTTTAAACATATATATATATATAAGGATAGTGAGTATGTTCAGTTTCGAATTAAGTAATTCTATTACATTTCAAATATGTATATAAAGTAAAGGGTGACTAATTCTTCATGTAAATTCATTATAAGTAATTCTATTACATTTCAAATATATTTATAAGATAAAGGTTAGCTAATTATTCATCATCATCCATGTCTTCGACATCACGCCCGGCCGGCCGCGTAGAAGCGGATACTAGCTCCTTCAGCTGGTTGATGATGTCTTGCGCTTTATTGAGCAGCTCACGCATTTTACGACTCCGGGCAGCGGTGGGACTTTGCAGACCTCGAGTACGCCGGATTGTCCGACGGCTAGCATAGCGAGTCCTCTCCCTACGTCGGATCGTTGACGACTTCGCCAGCGTTCGATGTAGCAGCGTGTGGTGCGCCCTACCACACTGATGACAGCTGGCTGGAGAGTCACAGGCACCGGTGACATGGGAGGTAGCCAGGCAGTTTACACAATATTTATGTACTCGGGCTGACTCATGCCTTTCAGCCGGCGTCATGGCGAGAAAAGCTTTACAGTAGCGCAATGAATGGGGGCGGCAACAAAGGCGACATTTGCTGAGCTCCATGGATGCTTCACTTGTCCTATGAAGAAATTAAATTTGAAACCAAACATTAGTTTTTTTGCGTAAATACGGAGGGAATGGGAGTGAAAATGTTCTGTGGTTAACCACAGAGTCTGTATATTGAGGTATAAAGAAAAGAGAATTTTGAATAAAGTTTGATGCGTTAAGCATCCATTGTGCTGGGTGGAGGTGGTAACAAGCATAATTTTGCGATGTTGCGTGTTATAATTCCCTTTTGGGTACGGATGTCAGCCACGCGAACGTTTTGGTCGGGACCGGGATAGAGCTTAACAATACGTCCGAGGCGCCAATCATTTGGTGGGAGGTTGTCTTCTTTGATGACGACGAGGTCTTCCACTGCGATATTGGGTTCTTTGCCTTTCCACTTATGCCGTTTGTGTAGCTCTTGCAAATATTCAGTTTTCCATCGGGTGCTGAATTGATGGTGAAGTACCTTGAGCTTCTGCCACTTGTTTGGAAGAGACAGGTTTTCTGCGTTAGGTTCTGGCAGAGAGACAAGTGGTGCTCCTCTTAAGAAGTGACCGGGAGTAAGAGGCTGTAAATCGCTAGGATCTTGAGACAAAGGCGACAGCGGTCTGGAATTGAGTACCGCTTCGATTCGTATGAGCAGTGTGGTGAATTCTTCAAACGTGAATTTGTGATTCCCCGCGACTTTGTTGAAGTGCGTCTTAAAACTTTTAACCGCTGCTTCCCACAGGCCTCCCATATGAGGAGCGTATGGTGGTATAAATTGCCAGGAGAGGCCATGAACGATATATTTTTCAGCGATATCTGAGGCGGCTTCCTTAAGAAAAGTGGAAAGTTCTCGGTGGATTGACCTTTGAGCGCCTACGAAAGTTTTCCCGTTGTCCGACATGATTTTATGGGGGAGACCACGTCGACCAACGAATCTGGCAAAGCAGGCCTTGAAGGCTTCTATTGTCAGGTCTGAGCAGAGTTCTAGATGTATGGCTTTGGTGGAGAAGCAGACAAACACGCATACATATGCTTTTGTGTGTGAGGCGCGACGCAGTAAAGAAGTTTTCACCAGGAGTGGGCCCGCGAAGTCTATTCCCGTGGTGTGAAATGGTAGCGAGTAGGTTGCTCGTGCTGGAGGCAAGGCCGCCATTATCTGCGATCGCATTTCTCGCTTGTGTATGGTGCACACCTTGCAGTGGAAAATGCATTTTTTAACTTTCTGCTTAAGTCTTGGGACGTAATACTCTTGTTGTACCATCCGGACCATGAGCTGTTTTCCCGCGTGGAGTAGAGTTGTGTGGAGAAAATCTATGAAGAGAGAAAAGAACTTGGAGTTTTCGGGTATTATGATGGGGTGTCGTTCATTGTAGGTGAGAACGGCGTGCTTAAGGCGGCCGTTTACACGCATTACGCCACTTTTATCTAGCATGGGGTTCAACGATAGCAGCGAGCTTTTTTTATTTACCGGTTTCGCGGCTTCCAGTTGTGCGACCGCCTCTGCGTAATGATTGTGTTGGGCGCATATGATGAGCCGGGTTTTGACGTAACTGATTTCGTCCTGGGTGAGTGTGTGCGTCGTGGGTATTGGTTCCTTTCGTGCGCTGCGGATGAACCGATACACGTAAGCGATTACCCTAAGGGCGCGAGGAAATGACGAGAATCGAGTGAGAGGGTCTTCGTTCTCTATTGTGTGATAAGATTCCACAGATTTTTGTTCAGGGGGAAAGAGCGTTTGAGGCGCATTCTTTGGCCAGCTCGCTGAGGGTTTGGTGAGCCACTGAGGGCCATTCCACCATAGGGAACATGACGCTAGATCTTGTGGCTTGCATCCTCGAGTGCCTAAATCTGCGGGATTGTCTAAGCTCGATACGTGTCTCCATGTGGCGTTATTGACATTCTGCAAGATGAGGGAAGTTCGGTTCGCCACATATGTCTTCCATGTCCATGGTGGTTTTTCTAGCCAGGCCAGCACGATAGAGGAGTCTGACCAGAGTATGAGCTCATGGGTCGGCAGATTAAGTTGGGATCGAATATGCTTCACAAGTTTGGAGAGAAGGACCGCTCCACACAGTTCCAAGCGAGGCAGACTCACTGTTTGGAGGGGTGCGACTTTACTTTTTGCTACGAGCAAATGAGATGATGCCGAGTTTTCACAGTGTTCCACTCGGAGATAAACGCATGCGCAGAATGCTTTTTCGGATGCGTCTGAGAATCCATGGAGCTGAATGGTTTTATTAGGGGAAAACTGAACCCATCGCGGTATCCGTATTTCGCTGATGGCTATGAGGTTTTCTCGAAATGAAGTCCACTTGCGAAGCGCTCCGGGTTTGACGTTCTCGTCCCAATCGGTACCTTCCATCCAGAGTTGTTGGAGTAAGATTTTCGCCTGGATCATCATTGGCGATAGCCACCCTGCCGGGTCGAAAAGTTTCGCCACGGAGGACAAAATCTGTCTTTTAGTGGCTGCTGTGGAGTCTGGCAGGGGGTCAATAGAGTATGAGAATTCATCGTTGCGTGCATTCCATGTTACGCCGAGAGTTTTTGTTGAACTGGAATCATGGAATTCAAGAAAGTGTGTTTCTAAGAGGTCTGGTTTAGGTATATTTTTGAGTAGATATTTGTGGTTCGCAGTCATTTTTTTTAATGGAAAACCTGCTGATTTTAACGCATCAGTTACCTGGGTCATTGACGTAAGTGCTGAGTCGAGGTCGTGACCCCCAGAGAGTATATCGTCAACGTATATTTCATTTAACAGTATTTCTGTGGCTTTTGGGTATTTGATGCTTGAGTCTTTAGCTAGTTGGTGAAGCGTTCTTATCGCGAGGTATGGCGCGCAATTGACACCAAAGGTAACAGTTTTTAATTTAAAATCTTGTACCGAACTTTGAGGGGTTCTGCGGAAAAGTATCCTTTGGAATTCTTGATCCTCTGGGTGAATGTATATCTGGCGGTACATTTTCTCAATGTCGCCATTGAAAACGTATTTGTACAAACGCCATTTGAGTAGAACGAGCATAAGATCATTTTGGAGTATTGGACCTGTGTGGAGGATGTCATTAAGAGAGATACCTGAATGCGAAAGTTTCGACGCGTTGAAAACTACTCGCACCTTGGTAGTTTTACTATGTGGCTTTATTACTGCGTGGTGGGGTAGGTAGAATGAAAAATATTTGCCTTCACGTATTATTTCTCGGGACGATGTGGGTTCCATGTGACCTAATGTGAGGTATTCTTCAAGGACCTTCGAGTATGTTTGTTGCAGTTCCGGCTTCCTTTCATGCGATCGCTCGATACTGAGATATTGTTGTTGTGCTGCAGGCTTGGAGTGTCCGAGTGCAATCGTGTCCGGGAATGTAGTTTTAAACGGAAGTTTTACCACGTAACGACCGTCATCTCTGCGAGTTGTGGACTTTTGATAGAGATCTTCACAAAATACATCATCGTCAGTGAGGGATGGGGTTGCTGGTACTTCCTCCTGATCCCAGAACTTCTTGAGCAGATCATTGAGAGAGTTTGTTGTGCTTTCAACTACCTGGGTTGAGAATGATGATACTTGTTCCGTCAGTGGGCCGCTCAAAATCCACCCAAATATTGAGTTTTGGGCTATCAAACTTCCACCGACATTGGTTTTTAGGCCTGGGAGTAACACTTGGGGAATGACATCGCTTCCTAATACCATGTCTATTCGAGCTGGAGTAAAACAGTGGGGGTCTGCTAGGGGGAGGGATGAGTATTCTTGCAGTTCAATATATGTAGCTTTGAACGATGGCAAGAAATGAGTAAGTTGCGGGAGTATTATCGCGTTTGTCGTTATTTTCATAGTTGAATCAGCAGAACAAATGGTAATCGGGCAGATTCTGTTCGCATTTTGCAGTACGCGGCCACCCATTCCCATAATTTCATAACTAGTCGCTTTTGTCGGCAGGCCAAGCAGTTTTTGTATGCGAGACGCTATGAATGTTTTCTGAGATCCTTGATCTACAAGAGCTCGAATTTTGAAAATTTCTCCATTATGCAGGATTGAGATTTTTGCGGTAGGAAGTAGGGTTTTTTCTCTACTACTCGCAAAATGTGAGAGAGTTTGTTGAGCTGCCTTTGAGGTTGATGCTTCGTTTGGGTTGCTATTCCCTGGAGATGGGACTCGTGCCTGATTTGTTTTAGACCTGGTGCCTGTATTTGCTGTTGGTGATCTAGCGGGGTAATGGAGAAGAGAGTGATGCCGTTTTTGGCAATAAACGCAGGTAAACTTGCTGTGGCACTCAGTTTCTGAGTGGGAACAGGCCAAACAGTTTTTACAATAGTTGTTGTCTCTTATGAACTTATTGCGTTCTAGAACTGAGAGCTCCTTGAATTTGACACAGGTCATCAGAGAGTGATTTGAGTTGCATAATTTGCAAGATACCTGTTTTTTTAACTCAGTGTTAAATGAGTGAGTTCTGTTTTTATAGCCGAAGGAATGAGTATGATTAGGGGTTGATGAGCGTGGGGTATAATTTGGTGTTGAGGCCTTGGGTTTATTTGGCCTGTACGTACTAAGTCTCTCTACGATTTCATAACGGGTTGTCAGAAATTTATTCATTTCTGACCAGAGGGGTAACTCTTTTCTAGAGTCGAGTGACTGTTCCCATAACGCTAGGGTTTCATCTGGGAGTTTTGAGGAGCAGAGATGTATTAATATGGGGTCCCAGTTTTCTGTGGGTACGCCATTTGATTTCAAAGTCGAGAGGCAATTGTTTATTGTTGTCTGAATTGCCTGAATTTTTTCCCCATTTTCGCTTTGAATGGGCTGAATATTAAAGAGGGTTTTGAGTTGGTTGTCGACAAGGAGTCTGCGATTTTCATAACGGGATTTTAATGCATCCCATGCGAGCTCAAAGTTTTGGTCATTCATCTCATAGTTTTTTATTAAAAGTGCTGCTTTACCTCGGGTTTTTAGCTTTAAGTAGTACAGTTTTTGGGCTTGAGAGAGTTGGGGGTGTTGTTTGTACACTGCTGTGAACATGTCCCTGAAGGACGGCCAATCTTCGTAGCCGCCATAAAAGAAATCAGTGTCACAAGCAGGTACTTTTAAGTAGTTTTGAGTTAGGGGTGGGGCTGGGGCTGCTGAAATGGTGGTTGCGCTTGCGCCTATCGCGTTTTGTTGAAGTCTGGGGAGCAGTTGGTTTATTCGGGTCCTAGTATTGTGGCACATATCGATGGCTGCGTCATATTTCGTTTCGTATGCTTTCCTATACTTTTCGTCACTGCAACACATGTGTACAAGCTCGTATGCCTGTTCAACCCATGCTAGGTGTTTGGTGAGTTCCTCCACATAAAGCTTGAGACCGGCTTCCGAGTGATCCGTTTCGTTTATCTTCCACCATTTCGCACAATATTTTTCCAGCTTTGAGATTTCGAAGAGGAATTTTTTTTGAGTTTGGGTCAATTCCTCATCGTCCGTTTGAGATTTTGACCGTGTCTTTACTCCCTGAGGAGGTGCCTGGAGGGATGTGAGTTTTTCCTGTTTTTCTTCCGCCATTATTTAATTTTTTGGGGAAGGAAGTTTATAGGAGAAATTGAGGTAGCTTTGCTGCTATAAATCGATTGAGTGAGATTGAGTTTTCGAGATTTTTTTTTTTCTCAAGTTTATATTTATTGTGGCTTTTCGTAAAATTTATTGGGAGATGGAGGTTATTTAAGAGGATTAACTCAAATTTTGTACTTGGGATATGCTTAATAAATTTTATTTTGATTTAAAACACTTTAACTTGATTTAATTTGCTAAGTTTTTGGGAATCGGAATTTTACTGCACTACACTGTATTTGCGTTGGTGCGAAAAATTTATAGGGTCACTGTATTGTCTGAGTACAATAGCAATTGTGGACTGTTTTGTTTTGCGCAAAAGCAATAAAATCTATGCGTAAAGATTTGAACAGTCGAAAACAAGCTATGTATTTGCAATGAGTTGTTATGTATTTTCATACATATGTCAGCCACTGTAGTTTGGCGCTTAGATATTAAGGGCTAGGTATGTATGTGCGAGTATGTATACTTAGCGCCTAAATGCTAGTACATACGTACATACGCAAGATAATTTGAGTGACCCACGAAATATTATTTGGAAATAGAATCTAGAATGCTAAAACCAAAGAGCAAGGGAATATGTGTTTGGGGTTTCTCTACTGATTATTATTAGGTATGTACATACATATGTTTGGATGCATCAACATAGATTCGCTCTATGAGAACCGTTGTAGTTTGGCGCGAGTGCATACGTATGTATTAATGTATGTATTTATGTATACAGCGCAGTATTAGTACATATGTATATAGGTAAATGCCCTGACTGACGAAATATTATTCAAAACTGAGTTGGCGTTGCGAAACGGGAATTTTTTCTTTGGTACATGTACCCAGGCGGAAATTTGGGACGTTCACTTGAACAATAGTTTCGTTCACTGAATTTAATAATCATGCATGTATTGTGAGTTGGGGGTAAATTATTTGAATATGTGATGGAGTATATATGTTGTATATTACTGTGCCTTAAGTTTAGCGGATTTTTTCTTCGAGTTGGAGAAAACGGGATATATGTATTTGAATATATGTCTACATATATATGTAGATATACAATATATTTATAATATACTGTGTTTAAAGAGTGCACGGTATTTGTCTACGGTAAATGAAAAAGGGGTAATTCATTTCACCGTATTTTTTACGAAAATCCGCTAAACCTTGCAAAAATATGCGGATATGTAAGTATGTATGTTTGAGTAACTCACTTTGGCATTCCTATGTACAAACTCTTTTTTTTCGTGTGGTGGTCTACTGTACCGGTGACTGGCCTGCTGCTATGCGGTACCTTCCGTCGCTACTGCGCCCAAGTTTCCGTCTGCCTGTTGTTGTTGTTGTTTCGGTTGCTGGTGGTGCTCCGCTACAGCTGTCTCAACAGGTGCTTCGGTGGCTGGCTGCTGCGCTGGACGATGGTAGCTGATGCGGTGGAAGATAGTTGCGACAGTATGCATTTATGTATATATGTATACTAGCTTTTACCCGCGGGTTT
>NW_023458559.1:5546129-5549701 GCF_013731165.1 Rhagoletis pomonella
GAATGAATGGATTACAACCCAGATTACTTTGCCATAGGCATGGCCGCTTTGTGGTTAGCGTCCTTTATATACTGGTTTTGTCTGTAATCGGAAAGTATGATGTGACCGAATACTTTTCGGGCGTTCATTACAATACGTCTTCGTTTGTAAATTGTAATGTGCATTATACGTAGACTGCCTACAATAAGCATTACAATTTTAAATTAGGTCAGCGGTGTTTTAATCATTTATTTGTACGAATTACGAAATGCATATTGTGGACGGACCCCATTTAACTGTGGGCCGCTGGAAAACGTATGCATCAGATCCGAATATTCGTAAATGCTTGACCGATGGTCTCTTACCGAACCATTTTTCATAAGGAGTGATGCCATCCAAAACTTCAGTCGCTGTTCGATTTCTTAAGTACACTGCAGTGTTTGTCGCTTCTGTCCATAAATACAGAGGCAGCTCCCTTGCACGCACCATGGCTTTCGCGCATTCAACCATTGTCCGATTTTGCCGTTCTATGAACCCATTCTGTTCTGGTGATCTAGGGGTACTTACTTCATGCTTGATATTATGTTGCAATAGAAAATTGCGCACATCATCGTTGCAAAACTCTAATCCTCCGTCTGAGCGTATTCTTTTTATTTTATGACCATCGGCTTGCACTTCAGCCACGAAGTTCATCAGCTTTTCAAGCACTTCAGTTTTACTTCTAATAAAATAAGCAAAGCAATATCTGGAGTGGCCATGCTTTAAAAGCATAAAATAGTTTGCAGCTTAGTGGATGGTGTACTCATTTTTCCGCACAGGGAGACCTTCCACCGCAGGTAATTTTGCCCTATTTTCGCCAGTATTCGGAAATAATTGACGATGTTTTTTGCCATAAGTGCAACCTTTACAAAATGGTATTTCGCCTGAGGTATCTGCAATTTTTAAGTCTGAAACGATGCTTTTGTTACTCACTCCTTGAAGTGTTTTAAAATTTACATGTCCCAAACGTTCGTGCCAACGTTTGTTGGCTCAGAACTAAGTACATTAACACTTGCGTAGTTAGCTGATACGCAATCCTCTCTCTTCATTGCCCTCGACAACAGCTTTATTTTGATTCATGAGGAACACTCGCCCCTGTGCCTTTCTAAAACTTGGCGTCCATCGATTTCGTCGCCTTTGATATTGAAATAAAATTATTGTCCAAATCAGGAACCAGCAAAACGTCGCTGATTGTGTCCGAAGTTTGAAATCCAACAGGAATGTTTACTTTCACGTTTGGCTCCTTTCGTAGAACTAATGCCTTCACGTTTGACTTGTTGGTCTTTTTGCTTTTTACAACATTCTGTTACCCAATGGCCATCTTTTTGAAAGTACATAGCTGCATTTGCCTTTACGTTTTGTGAAGGTATTGTTGCTTTTGATTGATTTTGCCACGTACGCTGATTTGTACACACCATTAATTAAATGTTCAGTCAATTTTCCAACCTTTTGCGCGTCTTTTGGAATGGCATACCAGTTAGTGCGAACATGATAAAGTTTTACGTCGACTCCGAACGGCGATTGTATTTTTAAGAGAAGCTGTTTTTCATGGTACTACACTACACTTGGAGGTTTGCCATTGTCTGCCGAGGGGCGACCGCTGGTAAGGAAAAACCTTTTTTATAAATTTTTTTTTGCGATGTTTCTTTGACCAGAGCTTGCTCCCAGGCCCTGCGGAGTGGAAGCACGCACTGTTTACCACTACACCACAGCGGCCGCCAATTGTATTGAATACAATTTGTTAATAAACAATCACCGTAGATGTTTAATGATTGTTGAAGAAATCGCTTTCTTAAGTTCTGTATACGTATAAATTGATATGGTAGCTCTGTTGTACTATAAGAATTTTCTTCTGTACATTTTATACATATTTTCTTTTTTCTCGCCTGTCCTACCTTCTGTTCCTTTTTGGCTCGGGTATGGACTTCCGGGTGTAAGATTAGCGATCAGAAAATTATTCTACTTATACTATTGTTAGTTCAATAGATATCAAAAATGAACTTCAAGATCCGCGTTTTTATTCATTCAACAATCGCAAAAGGTTATGGGACCAGTTTGCCACGGGCAAAACTTTGTACACTTTTGACATCGCGTATGGAGGAAATTTCCCAAAAAACGCGAACACGTTGAGCACCGATTCAGCAATTGTGGACGAAACCGTGGAGTTTTGTGAATCTATTGAAATTATAGAACTTGATACAACATTAAATATTGCTGAGCCTGAAGCAAAGGTAAGCATGTCAGAATCCAAGAAGTATCAGATTCACCTCTTCAATGGACAAAACTACCAGCTGTGGCGCCGCCAAATGAAAATTTATATGGCGGAAAACAAACTAGGAAATACATATTGGGCACTGAAACCAGAACTACGTCAAATGCGTTGGTATGGGATGAGAAAGATGCTGAGTTTCAGGCATTTTTAAGGAGGGGAATTGAGTTAGACCAATTGAAGTATTTGACCGACTGTGGAACGGCAGTGGAAATGTGGTTTAGACTTCAATATGTTCACTCTGAAAAAAGCGATCAATCAGCCCAAGCATTGTTGGAAAAGTTTATTAACTGCAAGATGGGAGAAGAGGAGAGCATGATCGATTACATCGCAACAGTAACGTCGCTTGCACAACGTTTAAGAGACATGCATCTTGAGCAGAAAGAGCCGATGATAATAGCAAAAATTTTAAGTAGTCTTCCAGCGAAATATGATTATGTTCGCACTAACTGGTTTGCCATTCCAAACGACGCACAAAAGGTTGAAAAATTTACTGAGCATTTAATTAATGAGGAGGCGCTCATCAATTTACGCGTAGGTGGCACGCAAATTGGTGTGCACAAATCAGCCTACGTGGCAAAATCAATCAAAAGCAACAATACCTTCACAAAGCGTAAAGGAAAATGGCTGAAGTGCAAACCGATGGTCATAAAATGAAAAGATTACGCTCAGGCGAAGGATTGGAGTTTTGCAACGATGATGTGCGCAAATTTCGATTGCAACATAGTATCAAGCATGAAGCAAGTACCCCTAGATCACCAGAACAGAATAGGTTCATAGAACGGCAAAATCGGACAGTGGTTGAATGCGTGAAAGCCATGCTGGATGAGAGAGAGCTGCCTCTGTATTTATGGGCAGAAGCGACAAACACTGCAGTGTACTTAAGAAATCGAACAGTGACTGAAGTTTTGGATAGCATCACTCCTTATGAAAAAGGGTTCGGTAAGAGACCATCGGTCAGCATTTACGAATATTCGGCTCTGATGCGTACGTTCCCCAGCAGCGCACAGTTAAATGTGGTCCGCCCACAATATGCTTTTCGTAATTCATACAAATAAATGATTAAAACACCGCTGACCTAATTTAAAATTTTAATGCTTATTGTAGGCAGTCTACTTACAATGCACATTACAATTTACAAACGAAGACGTATTGTAATGAACGCCCCAAGAGTATTCGGTCACATCATACTTTCCGATTACAGACAAAACCAGTATATAAAGGACGCTAACCACAAGGCGGCCATGCCTATGGCAAAGTAATCTGGGTTGTAATCCATTCATTC
>NW_023458559.1:5549801-5560681 GCF_013731165.1 Rhagoletis pomonella
AAAGTTTATTAACTGCAAGATGGGAGAAGAGGAGAGCATGATCGATTGCATCGCAACAGTAACGTCGCTTGCACAAAGTTTAAGAGACATGAATCTCGAGCAGAAAGAGCCGATGATAATAGCAAAAATTTTAAGTAGTCTTCCAGCGAAATATGATTATGTTCGCACAAACTGGTATGCCATTCCAAAAGACGCACAAAAGGTTGAAAAATTTACTGAGCATTTAATTAATGAGGAGGCGCTCATCAATTTACACGTAGGTGGCACGCAAATTGGTGTGTACAAATCGGTTACAGGTAACAAGATCAACGGAAATAAGGTCAATTGACTGTATTTCCCACCCTGGTGCGAAATAAAGTCAATTGACATTATTACCTTTTTAAAAACGAAATAAAATCCATTGACATTATTTCTCTTTGAAACATTATATTTGCTTAGCTTTGCGGCGATCCGCGTTAGCGCGCCACCACGCGCGACCGGCGTGCACACCACGTCACCCTACGCCGCAGCCCCCTCGGCACGCGATTTAACTACCGTCAATGATATTAATGTTACCTTATATAACGACAGGTAATAAGCCCCAGATGGTTTCTAAAATCAAAAATTAGTTTTTGTGCAAATAGAGTGCAAGATCGAGGGTATTAATGAGTTCAAGCCCTCAATATTTCACATTTTTATATTTGTAAGTTATTGGATGCCAACTTGGCTCAAACCGTGCCATTTTTCCCTATTTTACTTCAAATGGCACTTAATTTTTCGATTTGGCATAAAGTGCCAAAATGGCACTTTTGTAAAAAAAAATAAAATTTCAATACATTTTTGTGAAATCCTTTGCGTGCACTTCTTTTTCTCAACTAAAATTTTCGAATTTATAGAGGCTATTCAACTGGTTTATCTTATTTTATCATTGCACTTTTGTTTGGAAAATGTAGCTTTATTTTATTGCTAAATGTGAATAATTAAAAGGAATGACACATTTTTTGACACTTTTATTTTTCTATTTTCCACATTTTGGCACTTTTTTATCCTCAATATGGCACCTCATAACTAAGGATAGTTGGCAGCCCTGATTGAAAGATTTCTGCTGTATTTTCGGGCAACAACTTGTCTGCAGTAAAAAAGCATATAATTTTTGTTTCAAAAGTGTGTGAAAACCAATCAATTAACTTGTACGATCTCGGTTCCGATATTAAATAATCAATAATTGTTTATACCCCCATTTTGGCACATTGAATCGCCAATGATGGCTCGTTGAATGTGCCATCTAATAAATAGTGTCGTCATTCTCCTTAGCTGCTTTTAAATGATGTCGTCACAAATTTCTGGCGGAGACATGAATACAGTGTAAGAAAATTCTTTTTCTATAATTATTTCCTTATAGAAAGGTTTGTTTCTTTTCCACCTTAGACATTCCGAATTCATTCAAAATATGCTAATTTAAAACACAGAATTCTTTCAGTGTTGCTCTGGAGTTCTTGGACATGGACTGTTTCTTCAATTTAATAGTGTTCGCTTTATTTTTGTGGAAACGAAACATGTTTTGCAAGTTATGGATCATTTCTACACTCTTTCTTCAAATATTTCTCGTATTCCAGCTGTGCGCAGGCATTTAGTTTTTCGCATCGTGTTTTTACATATTTGTAATTAAATTTTTTTTAATAAAATCAATTGGTGGTAGTTCATGATTGTGTGTGGATTAATATCACAACACTGAGGATTTGGCAATAACCTTTTTCATCTATTAAAAAACAACACTTACCGGGCAATGTTTATTGTAAGAACAACATTTTTTTCTATGAATCGACATACTTTAAGCATTGTTGACGCTATTTCCATTTGAATGAGGAAATAGCGTCAATGACTTTATTTCCAAATTTTTGTTGACTTTATTTCGCTTTTGAAAAGGTAATAATGTCAATTGACTTTATTTCGCACCAGGGTGGGAAATAAAGTCAATTAACCTTATTTCCATTGGCCTTATTACTTGTCACCTACAAATCAGCCTACGTGGCAAAATCAATCAAAAGCTACAATACCTTCACAAAGCTTAAAGGAAAATGCAACTACTGTCAAAAAGATGGCTCTTGGGTCAGAGAATGTCGTAAAAAGCAAAAAGACCAACAAGTCAAACATGAAGGCAATGGGCATTCATTAGTTCTACGAAAGGAGCCAAACGTCAAAAGGCCGAAATCAGCTGATGCTGATAATTCACATTTGTTTAGTTTGCACAAATCGACTGAATCGCAAAGCAAAAACCTGAATGTATTCTACGCCGATTCTGGAGCTATGGACCATGTCTTTCCAGAGGGAGCTATTCTTTAACTATTCTGAGTTACCGGATGAAGTATTCCACATACGAGTTGGAGATGGCCGCAAACTGAAAGTTGTTGGACAAGGCAACATGAAAGGAAACGTTTCTCTTGGATTTCAAACTGCGTACACAATAAGCGACGTTTTGCTGGTTCCTGATTTGGACAAGCATTTTATTTCAATATCCAAGGCGACGAAATCGATGGACGCCAAGTTGTAGAAAGGCACAGAGCGAGTGTTCTTCATGAATCAAAATAAAGCTGTTGTCGAGGGCAAAGAAGAGAGTGGATTGCGTATCAGCTAACTACGCAAGTGTTCCCTGCAGTGAAAAGCCAAACCAGTTAGAAAAAATACCAGTTCATTAACTAGGAAGTGCCTACCAGTTCGCCAATTTCGAAGAACTTAGGCCATCAGCGACATCTGCCTTTGAATTGCCAAGCCAAAAATTAAACGCAATTAATTGCTTTTGTTACAAATGTCGGCTGTGGCGTCACGTGAAGACTACTGGTTCTGGTTCTGAAATCGCAGGTTCGAGGCCGCTTGGAGGTGGTTAAGGATTTTTAAGTTAAATAAATGTAAGTAAAAACAATTTATTCAATTTATAAATAAATAACAAATTTGAAAATCGAATTGCATTGCAAAAAAACATTTAAGAAGAATGCTTGTGCTATAAAAAAAAAAGAAATTAAACAAAAATATATTTTTTATTAAATTTAAAAATTACAATAAACAGCCTAAACAAAAAAAATAAATTTATAAAAAATAAAAATAAAATAAAAAATAAAAAAATTTTCCCTGCGCCAGGATTTGAACCTGGGTACTCAGGCTTACCACGCGAGTGCATTGCTCTGTCGGCCATTGTGACTTCTGGAGCATCGCGAGCAAAAAGGCACACTTATGCTTTTCACGGGGCATGAATTGGCAGACTATCTCATCAACTGGTATGATGCTACTAGTATTTCTACTAGTAGATGCTGATGCATAGCCTGACAATTGACATCTCGTAGGACATCGCAATGTTAAAAATACCAGTCGCTAACATTGAAAAAGGATAGAACGTGAACTAGTTGGGCTGAAAAGCAAACTGGTCGAATTCTAGTTCACAACCAGTAGCTTTCCCTGCAGGGATTAAAGCTCAGTTAGTCAACGACGTAGCGTAAACGTAGGTTGACGTACGCAGCAGCATATCAAATTTACTGTTGATAGAGAGAGAGGGAAGCAACGGCAACGTCACCGCCATGCAGTGGTGAGTTTTAGTTAACACGCGAATCGCATAAGGTAGATCGTGTCTGCGTCAACCTACGTCTACGTTACGTCGTTGACTGTTGATGCAAAAAGAATTATCGAAATCGGTTGACGTGGTCCAAAGTTATGCGGTAACATACCTAAAAAAAAAAAATCCGACGAACTGATAACCTCCCTCTTTTTTGGAAGTCGGTTAAAAATATAAAGCTAGGCTAGTTGTTAGAGGCTGTTCATAAATTCGCGGAGTAGATTACACCGAAGTGTTTTCGCCAGTTGTTCGATATGAGTCAGCAAGAACAGTTCCATCTATTTCAGCGGCGAAAAACATGCAACTTATTCAATTTGACGTTAATACAGCTTTTCTACATGGCCAGATACAAGGAAACATCTATATGGAGCAGCCATATGGTTATCAACCAAATGACAAAGTATGTAAATTGCAAAAGAGCTTGTATGGTTTAAAGCAAGCTTCCAGGCAGTGGAATAAACGCATAGTACATTTTTAGCTGAGCTTCGGATTTGAGCAAGCTTCGGCTGATGCGGGTGTATTTACGTATAAATTCGACAACAACACAATGTACCTTGTATTGTATGTAAACGATGAACTTACGTGTGCTAAACATCGCTGTCTAATTGAAAGCCTCTTAGAAAAAATGCGTGAGTACTAGGTACTCATGAAATTTGATGTGTAAACATATGCGAACGACACACAGTGGTTCGGATCGCAAATCTAGCTGGATGAAACTATTTAAACAAATACTCGTTGGTGGATCTTTACACCACTTCTTACCTAGGGTATTTTTGGGTCTCTGACTACGAATCTGAAGTCACTTATCAAAAATTCAAAATGGCGGATCCAATATGGTGGACGAAATTTAAAAAAAAAATGGTAGATTTATATGAAACTGGGTATCTGGGGGTTTTCTTGGTCACTGATTACATATCTAAAGTCATTTACCAAAAATTCTAAATGGCGGATCCAATATGGCGGACGAAAATTTAAAAAAATCGGTAGTTTTCTATGTAACTGGGTATCTGGGGGTTTTCTGGATTGCTGATTACGAATCTAAAGTCATTTACTTTATTTACTTTGGAACGAGCATTTTCATCAGATATTTCTTTCAATTTACTAATCACATAATCACGGACACCTTGTTGTCTTTTTGTTAGAAGTTTCAGCAACACTTCTCCAAATATCAAACAGCTCACTTCTTAAGAAGTTATTTACCATGACCAAAATTTAAGATCACAGCAAGAAACACAAATAAGTTTCAGAAAAAACTTTATAACAGCGCTTAAAGATTTGCATGCCTGTTGTATAATTTTTTAATTTCAGAAAGCAGAAAATTCGCGAGTTACTATTTTTTTTAACTCTTACATAACCAAAGTTTTTATAACTCCAAGTATTTTTCTGTTTTAACACACAACCCCTTTCAGTTTTTATTAGCGGTGCCACGCCCCTTTCTCGTTATCTATAACTTTACGCCATAAATACGTGATTGATATCATAAATAGCTGTGTAAAATTTCGGGGCGTTGGCAAAAGCGGTTCCAGAGATAGGCGATATAAGAGTTTCAGTTTGTATAGGCGGTGCCACGCCCCTTTTCCAAAATCTACCATTTCGCCGTAAGTACGATATTGACAACATATGTGTCTGTGTCAATTTTCAGGTCGTCAGCATAAGCGGTTCCAGAGATAAGCGATATGAGAATAGCAGTTTGTGTGGGCGGTTCCACGCCCCCTTTTCTAAAATCTACCAGTTTTCGCCGTAATTACGGTATTTACAACATATGTTGCTGTGTCAAATTTCAGGACGTTAGCTTAAGCTGTTCCAGAGATAAGCGATATAAGAATTTCAGTTTGTGTGGGAAGTGCCACGCCCACTTTTCCAGTACCTACTCTTTTTCGCCGTAAGCAGAGTATTTATAATCTATGCATCTGTGCTAAGTTTCAGTTCCCCAGCATGATTGGTTTTAGAGATGTAGTGGTTTTCACATTTTAGTCTATATGTCAAATGCCACGCCCCCAATATATCGGGATTAACATTTATGGATTAGAGGAAGTTATATCCTTTAAATCGGTGTAGGTATCATTGAAATCGAGCGAATGGTGCCTTCAAAAAAAGGGATTGCAAAATTTTCTTGTGGCGTATTTATATATAGATTTTTAAATCTATAATTCTGATAGATATTTTAATTCCCTATCGTTTGATATATGTATTAACCACTGCAAAAAGTGAAGTAGTTAATAACGAAACCAGTAAGAAAGTCTTAGTTCGGGCGGAGTCGAACATTAGACACCTGGCGCAAGTATTAAAAATATGTTTTTCACATTTCCGAAAGCTACCGCTACATGGTAAGCCGGGCGTATCAATTTTGTGTAAAATAGCGTCCTTAAATTTCGAAATATTGAAGTTTAAAGCATTTCTGAAATATACCGTTATATGAAAAGCGGCCGTTATTTTAGTCCGATTGTAACAATTTATGTGGCAAGCACGAAAACCATACCGAGTTTGGTACAAATTGGTAGAACGGTTACCGAGATACATATATGTGATCATAAGTGGGCGGTGCCACGCCCATTTTCCAAAATCTTATTATAAACGTATTTCTTGGTAAAGAATTGCTGCAAGCATCAATTTTGAATAAATTAGCTTTAATATTTACTGATTTACCGAAGATTTTCGTATTTCTCTAAATTACTGTTATATGGGATGTGGGCGTGGTTATAGTCCGATTTTAAAAATTTTCGGCCAGGGCCAACAACTGTGCCAAGTTTGGAAGAAATTGGTTTAGCGGTTACCAAGATATACACATGTCACCCACATGTGCCCATTTTCCAAAAATTTATAATATTCTTACTTTTCGTCTAAAAGTTATTATAAATATCAATTTTGAGTGAATTATCTTTAGTAGTTAGTGAAATATCGCAGTTTACGGATTTTTTAAAATTACCGTTATATGGGAGGTAGCCGTGGTTATTGTCCGATTTTGCCCATTTTCAATACCATCCGTCCTACGCCCGAAAGAAGTACACGTACCAAGTTTCGTTAATAGGGAATTTACATGAGGCGATTTTTCAGGCGATTTTTAGTTGAAAGCAACAATCGCCTGGTGTAAACGGCCTTTCAACTAATCGCTTTCAATGAAGTTGGTCGGCTGCCTACTTTCGTTCAACTTTTGGTTCAACTAATCGACTGTGAAAGTTGAATCATGTAAATTCCCTATAAGATATCTCAATTTTTACTCGAGTTATCGTGTGCACAGACGGACGGACAGACAGTCATCGCTTAACCGATTTCTCTTTTCATTCTGATCATTTATGTATACACTTGTCTAATCTTTCACTTTCATGCTCTTCGTTTTCGTCTCCGCCTGTTTACTTTGTTGCTAACTCTCCTGCTGCTGCCTCTACTTCGCTTAATAATGCAGTATGCATGATGGTGTCGTCATATACTGTGCCTATGCATACATCTACTCAGCCATCTGTTTCGCTGTCAGCTGAAACTGTTGTTGTTCCTGCGAATGCTCCCGCCGTTTGTGCTATTAATTGCTCATCTTCGTCTTTTGGTTCTGCTAATGCTCGGGCGCAATCTCTTGTTGCTCAGGAATATTCATGCGAATCTCATCAACATAATTCTTCTTTATCTTATTCGCAAGCTGTTGCCGGGAATAATATTTCGTCATTACAACGAACTAACACTACGACGCCTGCTTTGGTTTTTGGTAACGGTGACCACATCTCTCCATCTGCTGGCGTGCCAGCAGCCACTCATTGGACCACGGTTGAGAATAAGAAGCGTCGCAAACAACTAAGAGTTGTCGGTTCAAGCTCAAATTCTGACTTACAGGTGGCGGAACGTAAAAAGTGGTTACATTTATCGTCGTTTTTGCCCTCAGTCACTGCGGATAATATAGTTGACTATATTGTTAGACACGCTGGTGTAGATAAAACACATATCTCATGCTATGCCTTAATAAAGCAACAAACTCCGCCAGTTAAACGCAGTAGAGTAAATTTTAAGCTCGGTGTCTCTTATCAAATGTCAATATACGTCCTTTTCGTTTTTTACAAAAAAAGGGAAATCAGGAGGCAGTAACGTAAATAATTCAAAGGTTAAAACTAATGTATGCGATTTAAAAGTGTATTTTCAAAATATATCTGGCCTTCGAACAAAAACAGAAGCAGTGCGGATTTTTAGTTCACACGCAGACTATGCTGTTATTGTTATTGTTGAGACTTGGCTTAATGCTGATTTCTATGATAGTGAATTCTTTGACTCAATTATAATGTATTTCGGAAGGATAGGGATTCTGTCAAAACCGGATATATAAGAGGCGGTGGAGTTCTCGTCGCCTTCACGTAAAGCTACACTCTTACTCAGTTTCGCTTGAGGATAATAATACTCTCCTCGACCAACTTTGCGTGTGCGTACAGGAACCCTCATCACATGACTCACTGTATTTCATTGTATCTTATATACCTCCTAATAGCAATGATGACATTTATCGTGCGCATGCAGATAATGTCATATCTTTAGTTCATAACAAGTCAAATGATAATCATGTTTGTGTTTTAGGTGATTTTAACCTATGTAACGTAGGCTGGTCTAATGCTTTCTCAGCCTTTGGTCTTACACCAGTTAATGTAACTAGGGTTCATGAATCCTACCTAATCGATAGTTTTCTAAGCCTTAATCTGATTCAAATTAACAAGTATGCTAATAAACTGGATAGAATTTTAGATCTTATTTTCGTCAGCGATAATATATACTGCAATATTGAAGAATGCTACTCGCCTCTTTCGTCACCTGATATGCATCATGTTGCGTTAGATTTTAAATTTGAATTTTATAATTTTCCATCTACTACTTCCTGGTGGAGAATTTTTGTTTAATTACAGGGCTTGTGACTTTTCAAAGTTAAATGGTTTACTTGGTGCAATTAATTGGGAGGTGCTGCTCGCCTCTCATAATGTATCCTAGGGATGCACAGCAGAGGTGCACGCAGTCGACGTCGCGGGCAAACTGCGTGCACGCGAGCGTGCTAGGCGAAGTGAAGTGAGCTGTACGGAGATGGCATCGTATACATATTAACCACTACACACTTATTTTCAAGTAAAAATGCGTGTATGTATGTGTACTTTTGCGACAACTGAGCGAGTCCCAGCAAAAAATCGGTAATTGCTTGTAGTGGTAACGTGTTCTAGAAGGCATAGCGTTATAATGCCTTCGAATTTTTTCGCTTCTTTTAGGCATTGTCGGTAATGCAAAGTAGAATGTCCTACAATATTTTATTTATTTCGCTTCATTGTTTCATTTTGGGGAATGCAAAGTAGAATGTCCTATAATATTTCTTTCTTAATTCGCTTCTTTGCTTCATTTCAGGGAATGCAAAGTAGAATGTCCTACAATATTTTATTTTTTTCACTTCTTTGCTTCATTTCAGGGCATGCAAAGTAGAATGTCCTACAATATTTTTTTTATTTCGCTTCTTTGCTTCATTTCGGGGAATGCAACGTAGAATGCTGCATCGTAGTCAGCTGAAAAATAGAATGAATATCCAAAAAATCTTTTCCTACCGTTAGTTTCTGTGGAAATTTGTCTCGCATAAAAATCATGTTTTGCTTTGTTCAATTTGCAGCGAAGTTGAAGTCAGTCAATGAAGTGAAGTACATGAGTGAGAAAGTAGAATTTTAAGCTTTATTAAATATGCATGTATGTACATACCGATTTTTAAGTAAAATCTAAATACCCAAATACATAAATATGTTTGTATAAAAACTGAATTATAAAAATTTTAATTAAATTTAATCTTTTAAGACATTTTCTGATATAATATAAATAAGTATGTACTCATCTGGGCATTCTACATTAGTTTCTCTGTAAGGCATTCTTTGTTCGCTTCTCTGGATTCTGTTTATCCATGCGTTCTCGTTTCGTTTGAAGGTAATGCTGCGGGTAAGGGCTTACCGCCAATGACATGCCCATGTTAAAATAAGGCCTTCCTGAAGCGAAAGGGTAAGCGATTCCCATCGCCTAGCTCGTTTCCACATTCGTTTCTATGGTAATCGTGTTTTTTGCTGGGATGTGGCATCAGGCCACCAGAAAAAGCCAATTTTTCCAAAACAAAAGCGCCAAATTTTTTTGATTCAGTAAAAAGTGTATATACATATCCATTTCCTCACGTTTTTATTAATAAATTAAATTCAATACATTTATAACAACGCAAAACATATTTAATTTACCTATTCCTCACATTTTATTCAGTAAATGAATTCCATCTTAATGTAGAATATTAGTGTATAGTGTATACATACTAGGGATGTCAGGGATGTCCCGGTCTTTTTTAAGTCCCGAATATCCCGGGATTAGTCGATTTAACTCCCGGGATTGCTGGAAAAAATTTTTTTGTTAGCCAATTAAATTTTGATCACAAATATCCCCGCTCAAGGGCAAATTAAGAATTTTTTGCAACCCTTAATGCTATAATTTCTTTAAGATCGCATTACCATCAAAAGAAGGAATAATTTTGCTTCGCTCGAAATGGAATAGGTGATGCACTTATATATTTATTGTTTACTTAAATGTGTTAACTTTTTTATTATTACTTAAATATACTGATAATATCTTAAATTGATCTCAAACAGTGATTCAAAAAATGTTATATAGTTACATAGGCAGTTACTGCTGTACCAAATACAGTCACTTACAAAAATATTTTGCATCGATTTTTTTTGCAATATTCAAAATATTTTTCATGGTATTTTTTTGTTAATTAAAAAAAATATATAGCTCATTTTACAACAAAAATCATGTAAATCAAAATTTCACTCTTTAGAGAAAGTTGGTTTAAGTTCACCAAATTATCATAAAAATATCAAACTTTTTAATCATAATTTTTACAAAAAATTCTATTATGCAGTTTTATAGCCCATTCAATTTAATACAATAAAGTGCAATTTTAATGTTGATAAAAACTCCCTTTATTTTTGAATTTTTTTTACCGAGGATGTTGGGCATTTTCTTCCTTATAACGAATTTTTTTGTAGCAAAAAAAAAAAATAAAATGTCAACGGGATGTTTTCGCAACTTCAAAATTGCACATACATATATATTTTTTTAAATTAACAAAAAAAAAATACCATGAAAAATATTCTGAATATTGCAAAAAAAATCTATGCAAAATATTTCTGTGAGTGACCGTATATGCATTTGTACTTGTAGTACAAAAACTATGTTATAAATTAATGAGGATATGTACATACATACATACAGGGTGTCCCAGAAGTAACGTGCCAAACTTTAGGGCAAGGTAGGTGGGGGG
>NW_023458559.1:5560781-5563657 GCF_013731165.1 Rhagoletis pomonella
CTATAAAGAAATTTGTCTAAACAATTAAATTCTTTCAGATATTTCTGATATTTTTCAAAAAATACCTGGCTCCCGGAAGTCTTAAATTTTAAACAAAATTTATTCCTAAGATTCTTTACTCTTTTAAGCTTACGATTATACCATGGCAACCTGGATGGTTTTTTATTTAGAACTGGAATATTGTCAACACAGAATTCCATTAAAGTAGTATTTAAAATATCGTAGCATTCGGATACATTAGGGATGCCCAAATCAACACATATGTGTCGCGGGCGACTGCGCGTGCAAAGCTTTGCACAGCGGTGCTGATCAAGCGTGGAAGCAAAAAGTTATCGGAAGGGGAAAACGAAGTCAACAGAATAGTGAGATTGTATGTGTGACAGTGATGGAAAATGAGTGTGCATTGTGCCATTTTCGGCCCTTTCGGAAGCAGCCGGCACCTTCAGCACAATCGATTGATTTTCGGCACTATTTTTGCGTAACTCAATGCAACTAATAAATATTTCTTTCGGATCCGCAATTAAAAATATATTTTTTTACATTTAATCGTATGTGCTTAAACTGATAAATGATATAAACATAGAAACGCAAGCAGAAGAATCTCGCTTCCACATTCTGCATATGCGCTTAACATTTTTGTTTAAACAAATTTGTCGAAATTTCATCTCTAAATCAAATATTAAATATCATTTAATATATACTTTAGATTTAAATAATCACTTTTAGTGGTGGGCGAGTTCGAGATGTTTAAATGATCGAGATAGTACATTCAATTCGCGTAGATTTTTGAGAACTTTTTTCGTTGAAGGTGTTGCACTTTTTTTCCATGCTGAAATTTGTGTACATCATTTATCATTGTCTAAGAAAAACTACAAAATAAAGCTTAATTTAAAATATTGGAATAAAAAACAACAACGCTACACGCGCATTCATCCATATAACATATAAGTAATATTTAGCAAAAAAAACCGACTTAAAAAAAATATATATATATCTATATATTTCATGATCCAAAGATCGGATCTAAACCAAATTAGTATAGGACCACCTCTGAGACACTAACTTTCCGTTGCAAAAAGAATTATTGATTATTGGTGCAAAGTTATGCGGTAACATCCATAAAAAATAAAAAATTAAATATTCCGACGAACTGATAACCTCCTCCTTTTGTGGAAGTCGGTTAAAAATGCGAACGTTCGTTATATGGAAGAAAGTGCGTAACACCGCAAACAAATCAAAACATCAAACAATCAAAAAATCAATGGTATTTTCTAGACACTTCAAACTTGCACCTTATTATACTAGAATGAATGGGCTACAAAATTGTTTACCCAAAACATGTCTACAAATTCTGAACAAAAGCTGTGAAAATTTGATGAAGCTTTGTTGATTTTTTTCATTCTTTCAAGTTTCGATTTATTTGCAAGGTTTTTGTTTGATAATGAGCTACAATTTTATAAAAAAAAATAATTAAAATTATTTAAAAAAATAAAATTAATACCGGGTGACCGTGTAATTTGGTCGAGGATGAAGACAATGATGATAAAACATTAATACACTATATAGCTCAGTTCATATTAATGAACATAAAATGAGATCACTATCGATAAAATGGAAATCCTCAAGGGAAATTTATAATTTCAATGCATGGAATTTACATAAGTTTTTTTACTTTCAACCTCCGAATTGCTCAATTACTTCTATTTCTGCAGGATCGCCATTAGGTAAATTGCATTTCCAAAGATTTTTTCAAAATAAATAGCGATGAGGGATATTTCGCCCGCCGGTGATAAGAAATCGCAATCACCATAACGCACATCACTAATATTACTGTTCACAATCACGTTTACATTCGAAATTACAATTCATAATTTCGTTTTGTAGCAAATATGAAATATAGGTATATCCATTTACTTAAATGTAAACGGATTAAGAATCAAAGTGCTAGAAGAAATTTGAGCGTTTGGCGCACAAAGTATTTTTGATGTTGAAATTGTACTTAAAATCGGCAAATTGTACTTTTGTACATTTTAAAATTAATTGTACTGAAAAAGGTACAATTGTACTTAAAATATCAACACTGTTTCACTGGCGCTATACTTGCTGCAGCGATGCCAGATTTGATCGTACCCAATTTTTTACCGATAATAACTCATGCGAGGGATTTGGGTATTGGGCATTTTACAAGTCTATTAGGAAGTATACATATCTGTGTTCGTATAGAATAGTAGCTTATGTCGGAAGACTGGCTTTAGTATAATGAACCATTCGCAGCATACGATTGCGAAAGACTCACTGGCGCGCAGTCGTTGTAGAACTCTTGGAAAATAAACGTAAAAGACGGCAATGTTAATGGCGATGCTAGCAAGTCAATATTCGTCTAAAGTTTCATAAAAAAATTCCTTGTAGTTTAAAGAATATAGGAAATGGTACATTTTACTAAAGCCAGCCTCCCGACATAAGCTACTATTTCATACGAACACAAATATATTCGTCTACAAATAATGTTGATTATTTTAATTAAGTCCTAAGATAAGTTTGTGAATCGTATCAGTGTTCTATGTAAGAATCAAAAATCAATACCCTCGCCAATTAGAACTTTTGCTTTAAAAGAAAAATATGCATAGTGCATTTACTCAATACTTGGTCTGGCATCACTGTTTGAGCATTGATGTGATCAGCTCACTATTGCCAAGGTCATCCATTTTGCACTAAATTTAGTGCCTTTGGGAAACCAAAAAGCCAAAATAATTGGAATTCAATGCTTGGTGCGGTATTTAGTGATGCTTTTTTAATTTAAGCACACCGAATGCATAGGTACATATGTGTGTATGTATACACTATACACTAATATTCTACATTAAGATGGAATTCAT
>NW_023458559.1:5563757-5566100 GCF_013731165.1 Rhagoletis pomonella
GAGGTGGGTTCCAAGGCGCAAATGCGCTGACTGTTTTTTTTTATGACAGGAGATACTTCATCTTGTCCTCGTTTACCACCAGCCGCATTCGCTTTGCTTCCTTATCCAGCTTGGAAAAGGCAGAAAAGACTTCGCGGTTTTTGTTACCGATGATGTCGATGTCATCGCACACGCCTTGTAAAAAAAATGTTCCGACATGGTTCAGTTCTGCAGCTCTTAACATTTGCCTCATGCGATCGAAAATGCCCTTCTGCTTTCGCTTTAACTTGAGAATCATTGATCGGGAATAGGAGTTCATTATAGTAATGATAATCATAATATTATTATGATATCTCATGTTATTCAAAATTTCTTTACTCGCAATATACGTAGTAGGCTATGGCGACCACAAGCAAAATTTTTTACGACTAAAAGTTAAGTGATTTATAATGCTAGGGAATGGTGTCAACAATTTTAACTTTCATTAAGTATTTTGATACCCGAGCGCACTTGTGCACAAGGGTATATTAATTTTGTTCACATAACGGTTGTTTGTAACAGCCAAAACGAATCGAGATAGATATAGACAAATGTATACATAAATGATCAGAATGAAAAAAGAAATCGATTAAGCCATGTCTGTCTGTCCGTCCGTCTGTCCGTCTGTCCGTCTGTCCGTCCGTCCGTGTACACGATAACTCGAGCAAAAATTGAGATATCTCAACGAAATTTGGTATGTAGGTTTCTGTTAATCCAAGGTAGGTTGGTATTGAAAATGGGCGAAATCGGACAATAACCACGCCCACTTCCCATATAACGGTAATTTCCAGAAATACGAGAACTGCGATATTTTAGTAACTACTGAAGATAATTCACTCAAAATTGATATTTTTTAGACGAAAAATAAGAATATTATAAATTTTTGGAAAATGGGCGTAGCCACGCCCACTTATGGTTACATGTGTATATCTTGGTAACCGCTGCACCAATTTCTTCCAAACTAGGCACAGTTGTTGGTCTTCGCACAACATACCAAATGGCCGAAAATTTTTAAAATCGCTCAATAAGCACGCCCACCTCCCATATAACGGTAATTTAGAGAAATACATAATCTTCGATAAATCAGTAAATATTGAAGCTAATTTATTCAAAATTGATGCTTGCAACAATTCTTTACCAAGAAATAGGTTTATGGTAAAATTTTGGAAAAATGGGCGTGGCACCGCCCACTTATGATCACATATAAGTATATCGGTAACCGTTCTACCAATTTGTACCAAACTCGGTGTGGTTATTGTGCTTGCCACATATAAGCAAAACGTTAAAAATTATTGAAATCGGACTAAAATAACGGCCGCTTCTCATATAACGGTAAATTTCAGAAATGCTTGAAACTTCAATATTTCGAAATTGAAGGACGCTAATTTACTCAAAATTGATACACCCCGGCTTACCATCTAGGGGAAGGTTTTGGAAAGGTGAAAAAACATATATTTAATACTTGCGCCGGGTATTTAATGTTCGGCTCCGCCCGAACTTAGACTTTCTTACTTGTTTAAACAGTTTTCATGCGATCGTTTTTTGTTTTCTTTACTTTTTTATCATTTTGCTATTTGTTTGTTTGTTGTTTTTAGCCGACTTCAAAAAAAGGAGAAGGTTATCAATTCGTCGGAATATTTTTATACCCGAGCGCACTTGTGCACAAGGGTATATTAATTTTGTTTTTGTTAGATATAGACAAATGTATACATAAATGCTCAGAATGAATAGAGAAGTCGATTAAGCCATGTCTGTCTGTCCGTCCGTCTGTCCGTCTGTCCGTCCGTCCGTGTACACGATAACTCGAGCAAAGATTGAGATATCTCAACGAAATTTAGTATGTAGGTTTCCATTAATCCAAGGAGGTTGGTATTGAAAATGGGCGAAATCGGACTGTAACCACGCCCACTTCCCATATAACGGTAATTTCCAGAAATACGAAAACTGCGATATTTTAGTAACTACTGAAGATAATCCACACAATATTAATATTTACAATAATTTTCAGACGAAAAATAAGAATATTATAAATTTTGGGAAAATGGGCGTAGCCACGCCCACTTATGGTTACATGTGTATATCTTAGTAACCGCTGCACCAATTTCCTTGGCATATATGTTAGCCTTGCCACAGCATACTAAATGTCCGAAAATTTTTAAAATCGGACAATAACCACGCCCACATCCCATATAACGGTAATTTAGAGAATACAAAGTCTGCGATAAATCAGTAAATATTAAAGCTAATTTATTAAAAATTGATGTTTGCAACAATTCTTTACCAAGAAATACGTTTATGGTAAAATTTTGGAAAATGGGCGTGGCA
>NW_023458559.1:5566200-5567499 GCF_013731165.1 Rhagoletis pomonella
TACCAAGAAATACGTTTATGGTAAAATTTTGGAAAATGGGCGTGGCACCGCCCACTTATGATCACATATATGTATATCGGTAACCGTTCTACCAATTTGTACCAAGCTCGGTGTTTTTATTGTGCTTGCCACATAAAAGCAAACCGTTGAAAATTATTGAAATCAGACTAAAATTACGGGCGCTTTTCATATAACGGTATATTTCAGAAATGCTTGGAACTGCAATGTTTCGAAATTTAAGGACGCTAATTTACTCAAAATTGATACACCCCGGCTTACCATCTAGGTAGGTTTCGGAAAGGTGAGGAAACATATATTTAATACTTGCGCCGGGTATTTAATGTTCGGCTCCACCCGAACTTAGACTTTCTTACTTGTTTTTATGTATGTTACTGCATAAAGTTCTGATTATGCATACTTCGTATAACTTCGCACAACCATTTGTACCAGTGCAATAAAAATGTAACCTAAGAAAGTGTAGAGCAAAATATAAACTCAACAGATAGCTAAGCTTTTAAAAGTTCTGTTAATTTCTGCGTAATGGAATACATACAAAATACATAAAAAGTACATACGAATTTACAGTTTGAAGTTTATGCGAAGTTGTGCGAAGTTATGCGAAGTATGCATAGTCAGACCATAACTTTGGACCACGTCAACCGATTTCCCGGTGATCCCATACTAATTTGGTTCAACGGTACTATTAAATTTTTAAATGAGAATTGGAGACGGTGTATTTTTTACTTAAAAATTACTTGCTTATTAATTTTATACATTTAGTAAATTGTGTGATAATATTATCTCTTGGTTTTATAAGATGTTGTAAATTATATTTTTTTAAACTATTCGGAGTTTCGCTAAGTGGAAAGATTAAAAAAAAGCCCTAGTAAAGCTTTCCCAAACACTTTTCGTTTGGTACCAGTTATGTGATATTTCATTTAATTTCAATATTTTCCGTCTTTACTTTTAGCTGGGTGATAATCCTATTAAAAATATTTCCAAATCACCCATATTTTACATTACATTTTTACATTTGTACATATCCATAAATAAATAATAATAATAAATCAAACATATTTGACAAAGGACCAAATTTTCGTTGGTTTATTTATTTTATCGCTTTATATTGAAAATACATTGGTGCAACATATTAAGCTTTCGACAACCCTCTTTTGGCAACCCTCCTCAAATATATTTTCGGCCGTAAACCTTAATAAGAATCTAAAGCTTGTTACCGACATTGCAATATTTCATTTATTTTATCAATTTAACTGAGTTAAAATTTTCTAATAGGAGGCA
>NW_023458559.1:5567599-5588858 GCF_013731165.1 Rhagoletis pomonella
GCAAAACGGGAAGCTAAATTAATTTGTTCGGCATTTCCTCATACTCTTCTCTTCTCTTTGTGCAATCTTGTATTAGCTCTGATCCGGTACTCAATGAATTTACAGGTTTTTATTCGAACTTGCAGGAAGTTACGGGAAAAATTGTCACGTACTCCAAAATCCTGTCAGTAGCAACAAATGAGTTCATACATATGTATATATGTATGCACATACATAGGTACAAAGCCGTATGCATGGCGGAGTTTGCATAATCGGAAGTAATAATCAATTTACTGCATTTCCTCTTACTATCCATACGCCTAAATGTATGCAACCATTTACAATAGCAAGTAAACACAGGGTGCTTCCAACGAAAATAAAAATTTTCTGCTGAAATACACATGCTCAGCCCTTCGAAATTTTCTACTGGGATATGCGTTACAGCTTCGCAAATTTTACCCCTACCGAAACCAAAGGTGTATTTCCCCTCAAAAATCACTGCACAACTATATATTGTAGGTGCTCAGTGATAAGTATATTTACGTATGCACAGTATCGGTCATATCAATAGCACCCCCATTTCAAAGTGAGATTGCTAA
Source organism: Rhagoletis pomonella (assembly GCF_013731165.1). Taxonomy (NCBI): domain Eukaryota; kingdom Metazoa; phylum Arthropoda; class Insecta; order Diptera; family Tephritidae; genus Rhagoletis; species Rhagoletis pomonella. The sequence continues at coordinate 5,568,178 of NW_023458559.1, forward strand.
CACTTTTGTTTATTTATTTATTTTTTAATATGACTACAAGGTCTAAAATTTTGAAGAAAAATCGTCGATTTTTGCTTTGTTTTGTACAAAGCTTGAAAACTGGGTTTATATGATTTTGTCTAAGCATGATCATTTAAAAAAAATATAAACAAACAAATTTAAGCTCTCAATATATTGTGAATACAATAAATAATAATAATATTGTGAATAAAAATAAATGGAGTACGGAGATTTTTGGTGTTAAGTGCAGCTTAACTAAATTGTATGGTTATAATTTGCATTAAATATGTACGTAATATGTATACTTACATATCATCATCATCGTCATCATCATCATCATATATATTATTTCTCTAAGGTGTTTTCTTGTTAGTCTCCCTTTTTCTATTTTCCTATGTAAGCAGTTGCACTAATGAGGTGTCATTTGAAAAGTCAGAGGTCCCCTGAGTGGTTATTAGGTAATATTAATGGTCATAATAACTCCTCTGAAGTAAAGAAATTTGTTTTTTTGTTTTTGTTTTTAATTTACCATTGTTAACCCACACTAAAGGTATTTTGTACTGAAGCACTATTGTGACTGCAGCATCGCTTACACCGTATACGACAGTGGTGGGGGCACACATAATTCAATAATTAATGGTTCTATAGTAGGTTTGACAGTTGTCTCTCTCGCACAGCTCGCTTATCCGTGGCACCGTGTTGCTTCTTTGCAAATTAAAAAAAATAGTAGCTTATGTACGTGTGAAATATAAGTATACGTTCATTGTGCAATATGTTTATTTTTATATTCAAATGACTGCCCGTCTCCACAGGATAAAGTTTATATCTTGATACATACAGGGTGTCCCAGAAGTAACGTGCCAAACTTTAGGGGAAGGTGGGTGGGGGGTGAGCTCCCTGATAAACAAAAAATTTTCAGGTAAAAGTGTAACCGTTTTTTAAATATTTACAGTTTTTCGAATTTAAAAAAAAATCCTGCCTTTCCATGTGTTTTCTTTAACTACAACTACAAACCGGGCAATACTTAGTAAATTTTTTATGTAAAATACTTCCAGATAGTTGCCTCTCCATACTCAAATGCAATGTAGGTAAAATATATTAAGGAGCCATCATAAAATTAGGACTATTTCTGGATTTTTAACTTTTTGATATTTTCTTCCCCAAATTTGACTATCTCGGGTGAAAAAAAAATGTACTGAGCTATAACTTTACATTACATAAAAAAATTGCTCATTTAATAAAGATTTCAGAAAGGTGCCACACTTACTGTTTTGAATAGAAAACAAGTAAGAAAGTCTAAGTTCGGGTGGAGCCGAACATTAAATACCCGGCGCAAGTATTAAATATATGTTTTTTCACCTTTCCGAAAGCTACCGCTAGATGGTATCAATTTTGAGTAAATTAGCATCCTTAAATTTCGAAATATTGAAGTTTCAAGCATTTCTGAAATTTACCGTTATATGAAAAGCGGCCTAAATTTTAGTACGATTTCAATAATTTTCGATGTTTTGCTTATATGTGGCAAGCACAATAACCACACCGAGTTTGGTAGAAATTGGTAGAACGGTTACCGAGATACATATATGTGATCATAAGTGGGCGGTACCACGCCCGTTTTCCAAAATTTTATCATAAACGTATTTCTTGGTTAAGAATTGTTCCAAGCATAAATTTTGAATAAATTAGCTTTTATATTTACTGATTTATCGAAGATTTTGTATTTCTCTAAATTACCTTTATATGGGATGTGGGCGTAGTTATTGTCCGAATTAAAAAATTTTCATTTGGTCATGTTGTACCAAGGCCAACAACTGTGCCAAGTTTGGAAGAAATTGGTGCAGCGGTGACCAAGATATACACATGTAACCATAAGTGGGCGTGGCTACGCCCATTTTCCAAAAATTTATAATATTCTTATTTTTTGTCTAAAAGTTATTGCAAATATCAATTTTGAGTGAATAATCTCCAGTAGTTACTAAAATATCGCAGTTTTCGTATTTCTGAAAATTACCGTTATATGGGATGTGGGCGTGGTTATTGTCCGATTTAAAAAATTGTCGGCCATTTGGTATGGTGTACCAAGGCCAACAACTGTGCCAAGTTTGGAAGAAATTGGTGCAGCGGTTACTAAGTTATACACATGTAACCATAAGTGGGCGTGGCTACGCCCATTTTCCAAAAATTTATAATATTCTTATTTCTCGTCTGAAAGTTATTGTAAATATCAATTTTGAGTGAATTATCTTCAGTAGTTACTAAAATATCGCAGTTTTCGTATTTCTGGAAATTACCGTTATATGGGAAGTGGGCGTGGTTAAAGTCCGATTTCGCCCATTTTCAATACCAACCTACCTTGGATTAACAGAAACCTACTTACTAAATTTCGTTGAGATATCTCAATTGTTGCTCGAGTTATCGTGTACATGGACGGACGGACAGACGGACAGACGGACGGACAGACAGACATGGCTTAATCGATTTCTCTTTTCATTGTGAGCATTTATGTATACATTTGTCTATATCTATCTCGATTCGTTTTGGCTGTTACAAACAACCGTTATGTGAACAAAATTAATATACCCTTGTGCACAAGTGCGCTCGGGTATAAAAAAAAGTTATAGCCGCTTTTGTGGGTAAAGGACTGATACACGTTAGAATGTATTTAATAGATTTAAATTGAATTTGCTCTTGTTACCGTCAAATGACATGCTAAATAGTACAAAGGTACATAATTACTTGCTTCTGACATTATTCTATGTTACTTACCGGAATTCTGACTAGAGTCTATAACAAGGGCTATATCTATCAATATTTTGTGTGAAGGATGGGTTCACGTGAAATAAGATATACATGAGTTGTTTGAAGAAAAATTTATTCATTTATTGATAAAATATGCTCAAATTGGCGACCCTCTACTCTAATACAAGCTCGGCACCTTTTAAGAAAAGACGCTTTTAGAGATCTTAAACTCAATTGGGCTATCTCAGCAGCAGCTCCATTTATTTGTTCCCGCAAATGCTCTTCGTTTTGAATTGTTTTTGAATACATTTTGTCCTTAAGACAGCCCCAGTATAAAAAATCTAATGGATTGAGGTCTGGCGATTGAGCGGGCCACGTGATTGGCCCGTATCGTCCAATCCATCGGTGAGGATAAGTTTCGTCTAAATGAGCTCTTACTTCACGCCCGTAGTGAGCAGGGCACCCGTCATTTTGCAGCCATAGTCTTCGCCGCAGGTTTAAGGGTACATCTTCCAAAAGAGTTGGAAGCCGTTCCTGAAGGAACTCTAAATAACTGTGAGAGTTGAGCTTTGGCGGCAGTTCCACAGGTCCCAATATCTGACAACTAAAAATACCGCACCATAAATTTATTTTGTACCGGTACTGCGAACGATCTTCTCTCATTTCGTGAGGATTGTCTATCTGCCAACTGTGAAGGTTATGTAAATTAAAATAACCATCACGTTTGCATGATGATTCATCGCTCCAAATTATTTTATTAAAAAAGTTGGGGTCTGATGCATGCATTCGCAACATTTCACGGCAAAATCTAACCCTCGACAGGTAATCTCTTTCCTGTAGAGCCTGAACACGTTGAATGTGGTAGGGATGAAATCGATGGTCTTTTAAAGCTTTGTGAACTGTAGTTTTTGGTATTCCCGTCCGTCTTTCCATCATTCTCACTGAAGTCGATGGACCTAGTTCCACTTCCTCTAACACAGCTTCAACATCTACCGTTGCAGGACGTCCTGTTTCGCCGCCACGCCTTCCAGGTATGCGACCTTAAAAAAGTGAAAAATGATAGTTAACAAGCAAGCAAACAAGAAAGGTGTAAAAATCACTTACCTTCATATATTTCTCTATGGGTCCGGGCGAATACTTCACGACCCGGATGTCGACGATTGGGGTATCGCTCTGCATAGAGTCTTTGAGCAGCTCTGGCATTACAGCAAGCTTCACCGTAAATTAGGTGAATATCCGCATATTCATGCGACGTATACTGCGTGTTCTCTGTCATAGTATTAATAACACAATGTTCGAAGGGTCCAATTTCACAAAATCCACTTTCACTAATTCCGGTAAGTAACACAAAATAATGTCAGGAGCAGGTAATAATGTACCTTTGTACTATTTAGCATGTCATTTGACGGTAACAAGAGCAAATTCAATTTAAATCTATTAAATACATTCTAGCGTGTCTCGGTCCCTTACCCACAAAAGCGGCTATAACTTTTTTTTTCTATTCGAAACAGTAAGTGTAGCACCTTTCTGAAATCTTTATGAAATGAGCAATTTTTTTATGTAATGTAAAGTTATAGCTCAGTACATTTCTTTTCACCCGAGATAGTCAAAGTTGGGGAAGAAAATATCAAAAAGTTAAAAATCCAGAAATAGTCCTAATTTTATGATGGCTCCTTAATATATTTTAACTACATTGCATTTGAGTATGGAGAGGCAACTATCTGGAAGTATTTTACATAAAAAATTTACTAAGTATTGCCCGGTTTGTAGTTGCAGTTAAAGAAAACACATGAAAAGGCACGATTTTTTTTAAATTCGAAAAAATGTAAATATTTCAAAACCGGTGACACTTTTACCTGAAAATTTTTTGTTTATCAGTGAGCTCACCCCCCCACCTACCTTCCCCTAAAGTTTGGCACGTTACTTCTGGGACACCCTGTATGTCAGAATATAATTTGCCAATGGAGACCGCTCATTGCTCTTCGAGAGCAATATATATCAGAGCTTATATCTTGCCATCTATTGCCGGCAATTTGGTAGTTTGACAGCTACATTTACATTTCCACGAAAACTTCGTGGCTGCAACATCATTATTATTTTAATATAAAAGCAAAAATTTAGCTGTTTCCTGTTAAAATATTTGTATGTATGTATTTGGTTGTAAAATAGCTTATTTTTTTAATTTTTTAAGCGATTAAATCCGGCAAAAATACGTTTTCGAAGCTATCATACACATGCTTATATCAAGATATAAAAAAGCCCACACAAATATTGCCGCTGATATAACTTATATCTAGCGACCAAAATGACAGCTGGGCAGCAATAAAATTTATCCTGTGGAGACGGCCAGTAAAACACAATTAACCAATGAAATTAATTTCAAAATTCACGTATAATTCTTAATACTTCGTTTGAAATGCCAATTTTCCTGCAAATACATTAGAATTCGCAAAAGAAAATTCACTACTAATTGCCGACTTTGCGTACTTTTCTACTACCATTTTCGCACCAAGGGATTTCATTCTTCCCCTTTCTCTGTCCTTCGTAAGTGCAACCTTTTGTTTTGTAATTATCTCATAATTATCCTTTTATTATTGAATCATGGGACTCGACAATAAGAGAGAAAAGAATAATAAGGAATTAAATAGTATGGTGCCCAATATTAAGACCGTAAATTTATAAATAAAAAAGGAAAATTTAAAATAATGTTACACAATTTAGAACAACATTGAAAAAATCACCGTTAGGAAAATACTGTGCCTCAATTTTCCTATATAATTATATATATACATATAGTAAAATGTGCAGTAGTCAATGAATAAAAAAAAATAACATTGTAGAATAGCCAAAAATTGGAAAATGTGGTACAATATCAAATATCAATATTGAATTATGGGACTCGACAATAAGAGAGAAAAGAATAATAAGGAATTACATAGTATAGTGCCCAATATTAAGACCGAAAATTTATAAATAAAAAAGGAAAATTTTAAATAATGTTACACAATTTAGAACCACATTGAAAAAATCACCGTTAGGAAAATACTGTACCTCAATTTTCCTATATAATTATATATATACATATAGTAAAATGTGCAGTAGTCAAGGAAATAATAAAAAAAATAACATTGTAGAATAGCCAAAAATTGGCAAATGTGGTACAATATCAAAGTTGTGGTATAAAATTCATAAAGGGTATTTCCACTATGCCTGAGTTCCGCAGTTTCGTCATTATCCCCAATTTCAGCTAAAATCGCGATACAATTCTCAATTTGACCATATAAAAAAATATCACGCGAAATTGCGTATGAATTTTCAGCGAAATTGATTTCGCGAATACAACTCTGAAAATTGCCTTTTGTGATTTATTTATGAGCAAAAAGAAGAAAAACCAAACGTCAATAACAAATAAACAATAATAAACCGAGCCTACAGTCACAATAGCACTTCAATACTTTTACAATACTAATGAATTATGAGGTCAAAAATGTATACAGGATTAGGTACGAATTCGTAAAGTGAGCACAACATTTTTTTTATACAATTACGATCTTTTAAAAAGCCTATCCGTTAATAAGTAGGTAATCTATTATTAATTTTTTACAGTAAAATATTTACTATTGAAGTAATAAATAAATACAATTTTTTCCAAGTAATTCACATCAAATTAAATTTTTTCATTCTAAATGTAGTGAATATACTTACATAAATTCAAATATAAATGCCGAAAACCATATTGTGATCGTATTGGGATTCAATTTTGAAACCGCGCTTTACGCGCTACTACGCACACCGTAACCATAAACTGGTGAAAATTATATAAAGTCGTCACAACTAACAAAATCTTTCACGTGTGAGTCATCGCGCACTTTAGATGGCATTCAAAATCTAAATCTTTAACATAAAATGCTTTTTGTATTCCTCAGTTCTTATATATATTTATATACGGGTCTATATCTTTACTACTAAATACAACATCAAGACAACATTATTTCTTTATAAAAAATTTTAAATACACTATTTTCCCCCAATAGATTATTATGTCTAAAATAATATCAGAAAACACTTAAATATTTAACTATAAAAATAAAAAGTTACAAATAACATTTTTTCAAAACTTTTGATAAGTATTGATAGCTGCTAAATATTTATGCTGCTTTTTTTTAGTTTTCATGATTTCATGAAATCATTCACGAATTCTTACTCAATTCTGCATATAAACCACACAATTCGTACATGAACGAAGCCGTTAAAGCGCGCCATCTGTGGCATCACTATAATAACACTTAACTTCAAAATACTGTGCTATTAGGTGCGTTCGTTTAAAATCTCCAGCAGAAACCAACCAACTGCCAAATTCCGGCGAAATGTCATCTGTTCTCTCACAAGAGAGAAATATCCAAAATAGTACGCGAACAGAAAATTTGCAGAAACTTGCAAGTTAGACGAACAGCTGATATAATTTTTGTTTACATACAAAAGTGTAAAATTTAAAACGTACGAAAAGCTATCACAAAGTGTTATACTGACACAGTTTATTGATTAAACAAATAACTACTTATTTCTTACAAGTTTAATTAGTCGCATTTTGTAATTTTTAACTTCCAAACCATCAAATTCAATTTTGTGATTTGCGTAAATGCCAACCAGCTGTTTTTGATCAGCTTTTTTCCTGTTGGCAAATTGCTGTTGGCAAAAATTTTTCCAGCAGAAACCAGCAGCTTCCCCTCAAAATTAAATGTCACTTTGCTCTCTCAATTTCCCCTACTTTGCAAGTTTTTTGCGTACGCGAACGCAAAAACTTGTAAGTTTTGGTTAAACATGAACAATTAACAGCTACGCGAACGAACCTATTGTGACTTCAAGCTTAAACATAACTGTAATCCAAATAATAGGAATTTCAATAATAAGAATTGTAGCAGGCTGCGCTGTCAGTTAAAAATATTCACTTTTTCCTCTTATGATAAAAGCTGAGAAATATATTTATCGCGTAAATTGTAGATACGGTAAGTACATTCAAATGTATATTGGTATTATGATATTTTTTTATAAATTTCGCATCACAATCTTATTTGCAGCCCATATTGTTTCTGGCTACCCTGTCGGAAAAATATTCGGATATTCCTTTTATGAGAACTGCTAAGCAATACATTTATTACGAGTATTATTGGTATGGTAAGCATATTGGTGTTTGGTATTATGGTATTTTTGGTGATTTTCAATTCAACATTTCATTTACAGAAAAAATTTTTCCATTAGATATACTGACATATTGCGTTTATCTCATAAAGTCTACATAAAATCGGTAACCTTATAATTTCAAAAAGTTATTTTGTTGATCGTAATGACCATTTTTACTACTATAGGATTCAATTTAATATAATTACGCATAACAATGCCTCGAAAAAAGTGTATGGGAGTGTCAGCTGATCGCAAAAAACGTAATTGCCTTCCAATAAACCAAGATATGCAACAACGGCAGATCTATTTGCAACGAGCTAGGGAATGTATGCGGAACCAAAGGCAGAAACAACGGGCCGAACAAAGGCCAAAATTCACTCCCCAATTTAGTAGTGTTTTGGGCCATCATATTTTCAGCGATTAAGTGAAGATGTCAGTGCAAGGAGGCGGCAAGAAAAGCTACCAAAGACGTATTGCGGTGCACGTCTCTTCCTTAAAGACGATGAGATATAATCAAATTGTGCTGAACGCATGGAGAAGATATGTGAGTTTTGCTCAGCTAAACTTTATCCAGGCGAGGCAGCTGATAATACTGCATCCATCTGTTGCCACAAGAGCAAGGTGAGTTTACCACCAATTTCTGTCCGCGATGAGCTGAAAGCGCAATGATGACATCACAAAAAACTATTTGGAGAATATCCGTAAATTTAACAACGGTCTTGCGTTTGCTTCAGTGCAGGTGAACTTTGAAAATATTTCGGGTAGAGGACAATTTTGTTTTAAACTAGAGTACGACGATTCTCAGATATTATTGTTACTGTTAAAGAAACATTTAATCAAAAAGTTAATTATGAATATATTTTCTCCTCCAATATTGTATACAAAGTAAGTGACACCATGTTTCCCTCAACTCATGATACTCATATATCAGTCAGTTTGTAATATGTTTTTATGTATGTACCTAATAAGTATAAGTTCTGATGTACTATAAATCTCATTAATGCTTTGTAATATATGTATAATAAAAATAAGGGGTTTATAAGAATAATTATTTCCGCGAACTATTAGAACAGTCTGCTTCTATCTGTGGCTACAAAGAGGGATGAATTTACTGTGTATTTCTGTCTGCGCAGACTGCGCATGGGCCCGCTTGTAATGTATAAAAATGTCATTAATGTTACCAGTAACGACTTTTTGGAAATATTTTAGTCGTTACACCATAAATTAGGGAATTACATATTAAATAAATGAAAACAGTTTTCTATTATGTATGAAAAAATATAGTATGGTATATTTGTGCATCTTTTTCCAGCTTTCACCTGACCAGGAGGAGTAACATTGATGACAGCGCAACTAGCCCCACGTGAGTTTCAACCGTCCAGCTCTGCATCGCTTTTGCAGTAGTTCAGAGATAGTTCTGAAATTTGCAGGGCGGAACTCGCGCTTTGCTAGACTGTCTCTAAATAATGCTGCAGGGTACCTTCTTTTTGAAGTGAATCTTCTTAGGCGGCAGTATCGCAAAATTGGAGAGTGAAATTTTTAAAACTGAAAACGTTCCATGAGTAAGAAGGAAGATAGAGTATAGATAAAGGGAAAAAAGAAAGAAAACGACGTATGCACAGCAATACAAAGCGATAGCACAAAAATCTTCAACGCGCAAGCATACGAGTACTTTCATACATACGTACATATATATGTGCATATGTATGTATGAATCCGTTTTGCATTTCAGCGCTGCTGGTAGCGGCAAAGTTAATAACAACGAAGCAGGCGTGCTTGGTGTACATTCGTACATAGATATGTATGTATGTTTGTATGGATATACATATGTATGATGAAGCAAACGCCCTGCAAGACAGCTGAGTATCATATGAGTACTCATATTATCATTATCCCTAATCACAAAAGTGCTTATCAAAGTCCTCATTTTCGTTCAGGCCATGGGAAAAAATTGAGTACTTTCCGCTCAATGTTGTCATCAGAAAGTCCTCAGTACTAATAGTCAAACTACTCATTTATGCCGTACTACAAAAACAAAAGTGTAAATGTGTGAGAATTTTTGCCTAAAGTGCTCAGCAATGTCTTGTAGGGCGTGGTTCTATGATATAATGATGAACATATGTATGTACGTACTTATGGACAGCAATAGATATGTTTGTATGTATGTACATATCTATGTTTGGATGCATGGATATATATATGTAGTACAAACGAAGACAAATCTAATCACCACCAGCCAAGGCGAATTATACAAGGGGGTGTTGGCAGAACATAAACAAAAATTACAATAAAGCTCACACTATACAGTTCAATGCGAGCGTGGACATGAATTTTTTATTTTGACCAATATTTTCGTTATTAACTACTTCACTTTCTGCAGTAGTTAATACATATATCAAACGATAGAAAATTAAAATATCTATCAGAATTATAGATTTAAAAATAATTTAAAATGTATAATATGCGTATTTTACAAGCTCACACTCAACTGTGTGCGTACACAAAGCGACCCTGCAAAAAATTGTGCGAGTAATCTCTAAAGGAAGTATTCCGAGATTACTCTCAATCGGGTACAATTTGGCATTAATTAGTCGCAACTAGTCTCCTACGGGTTGTTACGATGTTGAGGACGCTTTTTTATGTATGTTTATCGGAGAATTGGTTGAGCGCGTATCGCACTGGTATACCTACGTACGTACGCGAATCCGCATCCGGAAATGAAAAGTACGAGACAGTTAATGTTTAAGACTTAACAAAGTTTATTCAATTCATAGGCTTTAGGATATTAATTGCCGGAGGGGCTTGAAAAGATACAAATCGGAAGTAGTAAGTGTTACGGCGGTTGCGGTCAGAAAACGACTAACTTTAGGCTGGCGAGATCGGGTCGCCCCGTACCATCGCTTACAATGTTCGAAAATCGAAATAGTACACCGCTTAAGTTTACGAGATTTGAACAGAGTTGCAAATAAGTAATTCATACAAACGTTATTCATACATACAATTCATTTGGCAGTATTGGGATTCATCGCAAGATATATCGATTTGAGAATACTTATAGTTCTATTAAATTCGAGGTCATGTTCTCGACGCGGATATTATTGGAGATCAATTAGTCGATAACTGGAGATCAATTATTTCCCGACTCCTCCGATTTAATGACATGTATGCACTTAGTCAATGCAATTTCATGTGCTTCATTGGCACAGGGAGAGAGTATTCCTCAACAAAACTGAGAACCCCGGTTCGAATCGCAGCTGGTGCAAATTTTTATTATTTAAAAGTGACTAGTCGCTTTTTATGCCCGTTCGGGTACAAAAGGAAACAATTAGTCTTTTCATAGGACACTCTCGACCAGAAGCGAACAGTTCATTCCATATAAAGATATCAAAAGTGGTATTAGTCGCAAGTTACTTTGCGATTGCTCCCGAAGTCATCCCGGAGTAGTCGCATTTTTTGCAGGGAAGTATTACCACTAATGTATGTACATACGTCAAACACATCAGTTAGACATTTAGAAGTACCGCCGAGAAAATGTTATTGTTCTGCCAACACCACCTTGTATAAACTCGACTTGGCTCCAGTAACACTGCTCCTTGATATCAAGGCGTATTCATGCAAAGTGGTTTTACCAGAGCAGCCAATTTCAAGGCGAATTGTACCGATTGTCAAAATGATGTGCTTGTTGTACATTTGTTTATGTTTGGCATTTTGCGTATAATTTGTTAGAGTAGTTTTTGTGCTTCCGCTACTGAGGATGATAGCAAGGCGAATTCATATAAGGTAGTGTTACAGGAGCAGTTGAAATTTTCGCCTCGGTGTTTCTTAAAGAAAGACATAAACGTTGCGACCGTTGATTCAACTTGGTGATTTTGTGCTCTAGATTGCAACGTTTATGGGCCTGTTAAATGAAGTTCTATGAAAGATAAATCTATTTTGATTTTCTGGCAAGTTGTACAACTCGTCGCAACGTTAATGGGCATGTTGTATAACGGCATTCTATTTTAGTGGTAAAAACATAGCAAAAAACATTATATGTTATATCCATCGATTTAATGCCAAATTTTTCTCCTTTTTGTTATAAATCCTCCGAAATAGATTTTGTAAATCTTGTTTATGCACTGAGTTTCTATTCAAATTCATGAAATGATTTCGTGAATAGGCCTACGAGGTTAGGTAATTTTTATTTTTTTATACTCTTGCTACCACATGAATATATCAGCTCGTGGTAAGAACATATGAATTTGCCTTGGATAGAATACAACGTTGCGCAAAGAGAAGGCGAGTAAGAGGAGATGCCTAACAAAGAAATTTCTCTTCTTTCAACTTAAATAAATGCATTTTGCAAACAAAGCTTCGTCCGTTACTTAACGCCTTATTTATAAAGTACGGGGCAAATGGTAACTAATCGCGGCGACTTCGTAGGGATCTATTGATTGCTTTATAAACATTTGCCTTTATTAAACATACAAAAGATAATTATTTGAGAGTTCACTCCACTCAGTTACTTCCATTATAACCCGGTCCTAACGATGCTAGAAGGGTGAACTCATACAAGGTGTTGATACCGGATTTTCAATTGAAATTAAAAATGAATCAAAAAATAATAAATCAGTGAAATTAAATGAAATTAATGTTTAATTTCTAGCCTAACCTACATATGTAAGTAACTCAATCGCCAAATGCTTTGCCGTGCCGTACACATACATATCTTTACACATCAAATTTCGTGAGTACCTGGTACTCACACCTTTTCTAAGAAGCTTCACTTCTATCACGTGTATGGTGCTATACGCGTCTTTTTTTAATATTTTAATTCTCTATCGTTTGATATATGTATTAACTACTGCAAAAAGTGAAGTAGTTAATAACGAAAATATTGGTCAAAATAAAAAATGCATGTCCACGCTCGCATTGAACTGTATTGTGTGAGCTTTATTGTAATTTTTGTTTATGTTCTGCCAACACCGCCTTGTATAATTCGCCTTGGCTGGTGGTGATTAGATTTGTCCTCGTTTGTACTACATACATAAATCCATGCATACAAACATAGATATGTACATACATACAAACATATCTATTGCTGTCCATAAGTACGTACATACATATGTTCATCATTATATCGACGAACCACGTTTGCTTCATCATACATATATCCATACAAACATACATACATATCTATGTACGAATGTACACCAAGCACGCTTGCTTCGTTGTTATTAACTTTGCCGCTACCAGCAGCGCTGAAATGCAAAACGGATTCATACGTACATTTTTTTTTTCCAACGGAGGGGGAATCTTCCAAAAATGTTATGCACGATTCGCCATCCTGTCCGATAAGGGTACACCTCATTCGGGACCACACCCAGACTATGTTATCACATATTTCAGGATTTGCGAGACAGCGCGCCTACGTACTAAACCCTTAACTCCGACGTCTGAAGCTTGTGTTTCGCCTTGTGGGGTCGCCGTTATTACGTCGCAAGGCGTAGCTTTGCCAATTGGCTCTTCACACACGCCTTTCTGGCCTACCTCTCGTTCAGTCTTCTATTATCGCTACTGCGCTGCCACTCTTTCCTTCTAATTTCCTGAAGGGCTATAGCGGACCACGCTTTGACTCTACTCCACACCATTCTAGATTGCATCATGTGGTGCACAATATTTTCTGCCGCCACTCGATCGTTTATCAGCTTTTCTAGGTCTGCTTTGTCGGCGTCATACTTCGGGCAGGAAAAGAAAATCGTCATCGTGTCCGTACTTATTTAAATATTTTCCAATATAGCCGTGCCCCGTCCGAAACTGTATTAGATAGTAATCAGTCTCGCCGTGTTTCCTCTCAACCCACGCTTGAACGTTACCGATTAGCATGTGCGTCCACCTTCCTTTCGTGGTCGCATCCCAGCGTCTCTGCCACTCGTTTAAGCTAGTCTGTCTTTCTTCTTTCCGTTCTTCGCCTGTTAGTCGCCTGCCGATGTTTCTTGACTTTGTCGAAAATTCTCTTAAGTTCCATGGCCATTATATCTGGTGGCAAGATGCCCGCTATGACTCCAACGGCCTCGTGTGAAACAGTGCGGAATGCACAGACAACCCTGATAGCGTTTAGCTGAGTCACTGACTTCGCTGTCTTAGCATATGTTTTCTGCTGGAGCGCTGGCCCCCAGATGGGCGCAGCATACATTAGTATAGACTGACTCACTTTACCTAGGAGTGCTCGCCTGCTCTGACTTGGTCCGCCAATGTTGGCCATTATCCTCGTTAGCGCGGCCGTAACCCTTGCCGCTTTCTCACAAGCTTTGTCGATGTGCGCCTTGTAGTTGAGTCTCGCGTCTATCGTCACGCCCAAGTACTTCAACGACTGCTGTGTCGTGATGCTATACCCGTCAATGTTAAACGTAGCATTTTCTACCTTTTTATACCCGAGCGCACTTGTGCACAAGGGTATTATAACTTTGTTCACATAACGGTTGTTTGTAACAGGCAAAACGAATCGAGATAGATATAGACAAATGTATACATAAATGATCAGAATGAAAAGAGAAATCGATTAAGCGGTGACTGTCTGTCCGTCCGTCCGTCCGTCCGTCCGTCCGTCCGTCCGTCCGTCCGTCCGTCCGTCCGTCCGTCCGTCTGTGCACACGATAACTCGAGTAAAAATTGAGATATCTTAACGAAACTTGGTACGTGAACTTCTTTTGGGCGTGGGACGGATGGTATTGAAAATGGGCGAAATCGGATAATAACCACGCCTACCTCCCATATAACGGTAATTTTAAGAAATACGAAAACTGCGATATTTTAGTAACTACTGAAGATAATTCACTCAAAATTGATACTTACAATGAGTTTCAGACGGAAAACATGAATATTATAAATTTTTGGAAAATGGGCGTAACCACGCCCACTTATGGTTACATGTGTATATCTTGGTAACCGCTACACCAATTTCTTCCAAACTTGGCACAGTTGTTGGTCCTGGTACAGCATACCAACTGGCCGAAAATTTCTAAAATCGGACAATAACCACGCCCACATCCCATATAACGGTAATTTCGAGAAATACAAAATCTTCGATAAATCAGTAAATATTGAAGCTAATTTATTCAAAATTGATGATTGCAACAATTCTTTACCAAGAAATACGTTTATGATAAAATTTTGGAAAATGGGCGTGGCCCCGCCCACTTATGATCACATATATGTATCTCGCTAACCGTTCTAGCAATTTGTACCAAGCTCGGTCTGGTTATTGTGCTTGCCACATAAAAGCAAACCGGCGAAAATTGTTGAAATCGGACTAAAATTGAGGCCGCTTTTCATATAACGGTAAATTTCAGATATGGTTGAAATTTCAATATTTCGAAATTTAAGGACGCTAATTTACTTAAAATGTATACACCCCGGCTTATCATGTAGTGGTAGCTTTCGGAAAGGTGGAAAACATATATTTAATACTTGCGCCGGGTATTTAATGTTCGGCTCCGCCCGAACTTAGACTTTCTTACTTGTTCCTGCTTGTAATCAACACCGCTTCCGTTTTTTGTCCCGCTAGTTGAAGCTTTGTTGCCGTGAGCTAGTTTTTGATTTTTGCGCGGTATTATTGCATAGAATCTCTATTTCGTTGAGTTCCTTAGCCACTGCTGTTACTACGATATCGTCAGCGTACCCGATGATTTGCTTGTTGACCGCACTAAGGAACTGCTAGCGAACGTGATGTCAATCACCGAGCCACGACCGTTTTTTTTTCGAAAGGGTTTTCCTGTTTCCCGTATTTAACAGCACTACGTCCAGCAACGAAAACGCCTTGAGCAGAGCATCTCCCCGTCTGTTCGTACAGATTCTGCCCCATTCCATTGCCCACGCATTGAAATCGCCTGCCACCACGTTCATCGTAGTAGTCAGGGCTTCTCGTACCAATTCGTCCAGGGTTTTTTCAAAATCACTTTGTGGCAGGCTCGGTGGTAAGTAACAGCTATAGAAGTTGATTCCACAGATCTTCGCCCGCGTGTAGTAGGCTTTTCCTAATAGCGGCTTTTCTTGGAGAGCTTGGCCTCCACAGGCCCATATGGCGGCTTTGTTTGTGCAATCAGATGTCCATGTTGCGGCGTCCATGTTTTTGTACTGCTCACTTATTATTGCTAAATCCACTTTCTATTCGTACACAGTCTGCATGAGCAGTTCCTGCGCTGCCTCGGAATGGTTTAGATTTAGCTGAATGACTCTCATTTTTTGAAGATTTTGCAAGCTTCTTGGTAAAGGGGACATTTCCGGCTACCTATTTGATGATCCGAGTTTTCCCTTCCCTTGTTCTTGCACGCGCTACAGGTCGGTTTTTTCTTGCACGCTTTCGCGAAGTGCCCTTTTCTCCACATTTGAGACAGCACTGACTTCTATCTTCTGGGTTGCTGCACGCTCTCGCCAGATGTCCGTATTCAAAACACCTAAAGCACTTTTATGGATTCGGCTTCTCTCTTATCCTGCACACTACCCAGCCTATCTTTACTTTCCGTGCGTCTAGCAGTAGCCTAGCCTCCAGCGTGGGAAGGCTTACCAGCGCCGTTTGCGTACCCGCGTACGCCGCCCTGATGCTTCTGATCGACGGTTCGCCGAAATGGTTTAAATCCCTTATTTAGGTGCGGATGGCCTCGGTAATGTCTTATTTCGTGGTGATCTCGTAAAGGTCCCGAATTTCGACATTACTTCGTGGGTAAGCGCTTTGTACCTGATCGCCTAGCACTTTACATATTCCGCTCTTAAACTCTCCCATGCTTTTCATTTGCGTTTCCTTCAGCTCCAGCAGGACTTCGCCTTTGGCCGTCTTCCTAATTCGCGATACATTCTCGCCGAGTTTTTGCAAAGCATCATATTTTTTCATCGCCCTTAATATGTCGCTGTAGGACATATCTCCATTTCGCGCTATAACTATAGCATCGAGACGTGGGGGCGGCTTGTACGTTGTCTTCTTGCTGCTTCGTGGTTTACATTTCACCGCTATCCAGCCTTTTCCTTTTTGCTCCTCCTTTTCTTTGTTCTTGGTAGGGCGACTATCTTTCGCCTCCTTACTCAAGATGGTTTCAGACTTCCTTGGCACCTCTTCATGTGTGGTTTTGTTCTTCTTAGGTGGCGTTCTTCGCTTCGGCTGGTTTTCGTCGCGGGGCCTCTTTGGGGGGGTTTCCGCAGTCGTGATGAGGACGTTCCGTCTGTCTTCTTTTATTCTGATGTACTCCTCATGTGCATTTGCATGCAACTTTGCTATTTGGCTGACAATGTCCCTCATGTTGTTGTTGATTGAGCGCTGAGGTGGGCGCATTACATCCATCAGCTTCTTGATTGCATCGCCTAGCTCCGACATATATTCTCCGCGCGATCGCACTGCTTTCGCCTGTGGCGTGCTATCCTGCACCGCTGGTGGTGACGACCTCGCTCGTACTGCCTTCTCTACGTTGAGCACATTTGTAAGCGACCGAACCAGTCGTGATGCGTGCTTGAAAGGGTCCATTTCCGCAATCGGTCTTCTCATGGACGGCTCTGTCTCGGACACTTTGCCACTACCAACATCCAAGCTTTCAGTGGCGCTGCTCATTATGATGCTGTATATGTTGATGCTGCTATTGTTGATTTTTGTAACTTCCTGCAAGTTCGAATAAAAACCTGTAAATTCATTGAGTACCGGATCAGAGCTAATACAAGATTGCACAAAGAGAAGACGAGAGTATGAGGAAATGCCGAACAAATTAATTTAGCTACCCGTTTTGCAAACAAAAGATGGTATGTTATATGTATTCGTAACTTTAGCGTAAACCTAGCGACAGATGAAGCAGAACCACAGATTAAATTCCTCAAATAAAAACTAAATTTAGGAACATATACAAATAGAATGCTCAAACTACAAGCTCAAAAACAGTAATTGATGCGGCGTTTTCAAGATATTTTAACGCCCTTGAGTCACAAGTATATACAAGTGTCATATTTTATCAATCATACCGATGATTTCATGTATTAAAAGAATTTACAATGAAAATGAATACAAATAAAATAAATCAGCAAATTGAATAAAATAAAGTGAAGTTAATATTTAATTTCTAACCTAACCTACATGTGTATGTATGTTACTGAATCGCATAATAATAGCTTTACATATAAAAAGATTATCCACATTTTCGAGCTTAACTCCCTAATCTGTAGTTAGAAAAAGAGATTAGCCATACAAAATTATAATTATAAAATTAAATTTTACAAAGGACGACGGAAAATCGTTCCACATTAAATCACACTGCCACCATGTCGGAAACACCAACAACAAAAATTAGAATAAAATTATCCCATATTCAACCGATAACTTTTTGGTGTCCAACCTAGTTTTAACGATTATACTTGCAAAGAAGAGGAGGAATGTCAAATGTAAAACTAAACAAAATTTGACGCTAGTAAGGAAAAGAGGTTTGTAAAGGTATTTTTAATATAATATTCCGTTAAAATATATTTAAATAGTATAATATGTGTAGCAGAAACAAGTGACCACGGTGGCACAGAGAAGAAGTTTAACTTTTCCTCGAGTTGTGTGAATAACCAGCACAACCAATTTGACAGCTAACGAGCTTTGATTGAGATTATATCTATATATATAAACATGTTGTGTTCGTATGTCACGGTCGTCAAAACTCGAGAACGGCTAGGTATAATACCAGAACCAATGATATCGCAAAAAATTGGAGGGTTGCCACCTATTTGAAAATTTTTAAACCCAATTATATTGATCAAATAAACAAATTATTACAATATGGGTATCAAATTAAATAAAAGAGAGATTAAGAAAGAAAACTGCTGGAAATATCTTTGACGAGGGTTGCCAGCTATTTGAAAATTTTTGCTCAGTCAAATTGATAAAATAAATGAAATATTGCCATGTGGGTGTCAAAGTAAAGAGTTTTACGAAGGCTAACAGCCGAAAATATGTTTGAAGAGGGTTGCCACCTGTTTGAAAATTTAACTAAAGTACATGGATAAAATAAATTAAATATTACAATATGAGTATCAAATTAAAGAGGTTTAAGAAAGATAACGGTTGGAAATATATTTGAGAAGGGTTGCCACCAATTTTAAAATTTTAACTCAGTTAAATTGATAAAGTAAATGAAATATTGATATGTGCGTAACAAACTAAAGCGTTTTAAGAAGGCTTACAGTCAAAAATATTTTAAAGGAGGGTCGCCACCTGTTAAAAAATTAGCGCAATTTAGTTGATAAACTAAATGATTTATTACAATATAGATATTAAATTTAAGAGGTTTAAGAAAGATAACTGCCGGAAATATTTTTGAGTCAAATTGCCACATCTTTGAAATATCAAACTCAGTTATTATGATAAAATAAATGAAATACGGTCATTTGGGTATCAAACTTTAGATTTTTAAGAAGGCTTACAGCCGAAAATATGTTTGTGGAGTGTCGTCACCGGTTTGACAATTTAACTCAATTGGAGCTTTGCCACCTGTTTGAAAATTTTTAAATCCAGTTATATTGATAAAACAAATGAAATATTACAATACGGGTATCAGATTAAAGAGGTTTAAGAAAGACAACTGATGGAAATATTTTTTTAAGGCGGCTACCACCTATTTGAAAATACTAAGTCAGTTAAATTGATAAAAAAAAAATATTGCAAAGTGGGTATAAAATTAAATAGGGTTAAATAAGATATCTGTTGGAATACTTTTTAAAAATTTTAACTCATTTATATTGATAAAGTGAATGAAATATTGCAATGTGGGTATAAAATTAAATAGGGGTCAGAAAGATATCTGCTGGAATACTTTTGAGGAGGGCTGCCACATGTTTGAAAATTCAACTCAATTTGAAGGTAAAATGAATGACCCATTATAATATAGGTATAAAATTAAAGACGTCTAGGAACTGTTGGAAATATTTTTAAGGAGGGTTGCCACCTATTTGAAAATTTTAGTTCAATTAAATTGATAAAATAAATGAAGTATTTCAATATGGATATCAAACTTTAGATTTTTGAGAAGGCTTACAGCCGAAAATATGTTTGAGGAGGGTTGTTATCTGTTTTAAAATTTACCTCAATTTAATTGATAAAATAAATTACTTATCATATAGGTGTCCAATTAAAGAGGTTTAAGAAATATGAGTGTTGGAGACATTTTTGAAGAGGGTTTCCACCTATTTAGAAATTTTAACTCAGTCAAATTGATAAATACATGCAATATTGCAATATGGATATAAAATTAAATAGGTTTCAGAAAGATAACTGTTGGAAATATTTTTGAGAAGGGCTGCCACCTATTTGAAAATTTTAAATCGATTAAAGTGATAAAATAGATGAAGTATTGCCATGTGGGAATCAAATAAAATAGGTTTCAGAAAGGTTACTCTTGGAAATATATTTGTGGAGGGTTGCCACCTATTTACAAGTTTTAACTCGGCTAAATTTATAAAATAAATTAAATATTGCAATGTGGGTATCAAATTAAATAGAGTTTAGAAAGATGACTGTTGGAAAAATTTTTTAGAAGGGTTTCCACCTATTTTAAAATTTTTACTCAATTAAATTGATAAAATAAATGAAATATTGCCATTGTGGGTGTCGAAACTAAAGATTTTTAAGAAGCCTTACAGCAGAAAATATGTTTGAGGAGGGTTGAAATCTAACTCAACTCTGGTTGAAAATCTAACTCAATTTAATTGATAAAATAAATGACATATTACAATAGAAATATGACTGTTGGAAATATTTTTGAGGAGGT
>NW_023458559.1:5588958-5594161 GCF_013731165.1 Rhagoletis pomonella
AAAAATCGCGTTGATTTTTGATAATTTTTTTTGCTGACGGTATCACGCATTTTCTTCCATACAAAGCAATTTTTTATATGGAAAAGAATGCATACCACCGTCAGAAAAAAAAATTATCAAAAATCAACGCGATTTAATAAGCTATAAAACTGCATACCAAAAATTATTCTAGAAATTAAAATTAAAATGCTTGGAATTGGGATGAAAAGTTTGTGAAATTTTTATAATTTTTGAACAAAGTCTGAAATTTAGATTTATATGGTATTTATTAGATAAAGAGCTATACTTTTATATAAAAATAAAGAACCTTAAAAAGGCAAAAGAAAAGTAGTCAAAACTGGTAAAAATGTAGGTGTGCTATCTTTTGTCGCGGGGTGTAGATAGTCAAAACTGGCCAAAATGAAAAAGGTGCTATAACTTTTTGCAGTTGCTTAATCTCAACATTGTCAGTAGTTCTAAATTCAACCGTTTTAAGTTGCAAAAAATAACAGTTTGAAAATTTCAAAGCAGTACTTTTTGCAACTTAAAACGGTTGAATTGAGAACTACTGACAGTGTTAAACTAAAATGAATTCAATACTAATAAAAATTTGTTTAATATTACTACTATTAAATGCATAATAAAAGTATTTCATACTTACCAAAACTCATAGCGATGGCATTTCGAATAGTCGCTGCTAGTTGGTCATTGTTTCCAATCCTTATAGATTGATTGGGTTGATTTCTGGTTGCTGCGTCTTCTGCAGAGTCTTGCAGCCAGACGGAAGAAACTTCGTCATTCTCAGTTTTTAAAAAATTGTGCAAAATACAGCATGCTCTTATAACAATGTTGACATTTTTAGCCGCTACCTGTAAACCTCTGCCTATTCTTCGGAAACGGGCTTTCAGCTGCCCGAAAGCATTTTCGATCAGTCGACGACATTTGGAAAGTCGATAGTTGTAGAGTTTTTCAACAGCCGGTTGATTAGCTACATATGGGTATGGTTTCATCATGTGGCGCGATAAACGAAAGGCAGAATCGCCAATAAGTAGCACAGGCACATTGACGCCGTTAATAACTTTGCTATTTTGTACAAAAATATCAGCACTTTCATGGAAATGCTTTAACGAACTTCTTTCAAATATGTACGAGTCATTATTTTTCCCAGTTGATCCAATATTTAAATACGTAAATTTTGATCTGCAAAGTCTGAAGAAATATAATATATGTACATATCTATACAATAAAATATACTCATAAATTTACCTGTGATCACAGCTTGCCAATAAAACCACAGAATACCATCCTTTGTAGTTGTAGTAATCTATCGCATCCTCTTTTCTTGGCTGAACCTCGATGTGGCAGCCATCTACAGCTCCGAAGCATTGCGGGAAGCCCAGTTCTGCGAACCCGTCTACGATTATTTTGATTTCTTGTGGATGGGGGGAGTATGTACTAATGTATTCTCCAAGATTATTGCATACTGCATGGCAAAAATCCAGGACAATTTTACCAACAGTACTACGGCCAACGCCGAATAAACTGCAAACTGTCCTGTACTCCGCTGCCGAGCCCAAAGAGAAAAGTGCGATAGCCACTCTCTTATCGAGTGGAATACAACGCCTCATGTTGTTATCCATTTTCTCAATACTGCGCACTTTATCGCACACTTTTTGGAAACCCCTTCTATCGAGACGAAAGTTTTCCCTAAATCTTGTATCATCCATTGCACGGACGTCGTACTCCCAAAATGTGACACTGCGATTCTTGAAGGGTGGAATTCATGAATTGCAGTTTAATAAAAAAGACATAACTTACGAATTTCCAAACTTCCCGTACGCGTGCCTGAGCAATTGCAATCCCGGATTGTAGGATTGCGCTACTGTTTATGAGAGCTTTCATCCGAGTTCGGTTGTCCATTAGTTTAATTAATAGTAGTTTCATTTTTTCATTAAATAAATATTGATTTCTTACAAACAGCATAGCTGCCAATAACAACATTTTTCTTTTATCCATTTTAATTTCACAATTTTAGCAAACAAAATGTACGTCAATATCAGCTGTTTAAATGCACAGAGTTGTCGTCTGTTAGGGTGATATTTTAAGTTGCATTTGTGCTTCTGAATGCAAATCAACTCAGGCCGTTTGTCTAGGCTTTTAGGCTCCAATAGTCTGTAAGAAATTTATGTTTCATAGACTTTAATAATAATAATAAATATCTATCTCGATTCGTTTTGCCTGTTACAAACAACCGTTATGTGAACAAGGTTATAATACCCTTGTGCACAAGTGTGCTCGGGTATAAATATTGGTCAAAATAAAAAAATCATGTCCACACTCGCATTGAACTGTATAGCGTGAGCTTTATTGTAATTTTTGTTTATGTTCTGCCAACACCGCCTTGTATAATTCGCCTTGGCTGGTGGTGATTAGATTTGTCTTCGTTTGTACTACATACATATATCCATGCATACAAACATAGATATGTACATACATACAAACATGTCTATTGCTGTCCATAAGTACGTACATACATATGTTCATCATTATATCAACGAACCACGTTTGCTTCATCATACATCTATCCATACAAACATACATACATATCTATGTACGAATGTACACCAAGCACGCTTGCTTCGCTTGCTGCAGTGAAAAGCCAAACCAGTTAGAAAAAATACTAGTTCATTAACTACGATGTGCCTACCAGTTCGCCAATTTCGAAGAACTTAGGCGATCAGCGACATCTGCCTTTGAATTGCCAAAGCCAAAAATTAAACGCAATTAATTGCTTTTGTTACAAATGTCGGCTGTGGCGTCACGTGAAGACTACTGGTTCTGGTTCGGAAATCTCAGGTTCGAGGCCGCTTGGAGGTGGTTAAGGATTTTTAAGTTAAATAATTGTAAGTAAAAATAATTTATTCAATTTATAAATAAATAACAAATTTGAAAAAAATTTTCCCTGCGCCAGGATTTGAACCTGGGTACTCAGGCTTACCACGCGAGTGCATTGCTCTGTCGGCCATTGTGACTTCTGGAGCATCGCGAGCAAAAAGGCACACTTATGCTTTTCACGGGGCATGAATTGGCAGACTATCTCATCAACTGGTATGATGCTACTAGTATTTCTACTAGTAGATGCTGATGCATAGCCTGACAATTGACATCTCGTAGGACATCGCAATGTTAAAAATACCAGTCGCTAACATTGAAAAAGGATAGAACGTGAACTAATTGGGCTGAAAGGCAAACTGGTCGAATTCTAGTTCACAACTAGTAGCTTTCCCTGCAGGGTATATATGTACGTTAAAGTGGTCCAAAAATGTATGTAAAAAAAAAATAAGGTCGCATTTTTAATGCCGCCAGCCCCTAGGATTGTTCTATACCAAACAAAAATTTACCAGTATTTTTTTATTTTGAAATAAAAAAAAATTAGAGTGTGCTCAAAGCGCTCAAAGTTTTTAATGTATTTTATATGGGGAAAAAACAACTTTTCGTAGAAATAGGGTAGAATTCTTGAAAATCAATATTTTTCGATCGGAAAACTTTGGTTATCTTCAAGAGATTCCCGGTAATAATACCCAATTTTTCCTTTAACCATTTTTTAATGGTAACTATATTTTATAGGTCCTTGAAAATGCAATGGGGGGACCAATAAAAAATCTTTAATCATAAAAAATGGTTAAATAAACAATTAGATACTAGTATTTGAAGTCTCCTGAAGAGAACCACAGTTTTACGATTGAAAATATTGATTTTAAAGAGTTTTATACCATTTTTACGAAAATTTGTTTTTTCCCCATATAAAATACATGGATAACTTTGAGCGCTGTGAGCACTCCCTAAACATTTTTTGATTTCAAAATAAAAAAATAGGGGTATATTTATTTTCGGTTCAGAACAATCCTAGGGGGTGGCGGCATTAAAACTCCGACTTTATTATTTTGGACCACTCTAATGTACGTATGTATGTACCCTGTTGGGAAAATCTCTAGTTTTGAACTGGTGCGCTTCTAGTCCATTTAGAACCACTACTAGTTCGCGATAAATCTCTTTTGCATGCAAACAACTGGCGAATTTAACACGGCGATGTCATAGGATTTGGAAATTGTCCCCCTCTGCATTACCTTTTCTATAGTTCAGAACCAGTCCTAAATTCGACTTATGGGATCTAGTTCGCTTTGCACCCCATTTTCTATAGTTCCGAACCAGTTGTAAACGAAAAAAATAACAAGATGTTTTCTTTTTGGGTTACCATGGTAGCAATTTTTAATTATTTGCAGAGAAATGTATTTTCAATCTGAAATCAAATTTGTTTAAAAGACTATAAATTAAATTTTGCATTTGAAAACACGTTTACATACCTTTGGCGGAAGCTGAATTTGCAGAGATGCTCGATGTTATTGGTTATATTCCAGATGGTCACCAAATGTTAAGATGTTAACACAAATTGTAGTTTTGTATTACCAAACTATAAAAAAGCATCTGCGACGTGAAGACTGAAAGCGTATTTGAACGAAAAACCCGCCAAGCAAACATCTTTTTAAAGTAAACAAACCCCCCGCTGCATCTCTTTTTCAGTAGTTTCGAACTAGTTCAAAATTCGCCAGATGAGATCTAGTTCGTTCTGCATCCCTTTTTCTATAGTTTTGAACCAGTTCTAAATTCGTCATTTTAGATATAGATTTCTAAAATTGTTTTTTAAAAGTACCACATATCGCTGCTTTTGAACTGGTGGCCATCTAGTTACTATCGGACTGGCTCGTTTTTGGTGATAAAGATCTAGTACGGAACTACAAATTTGGTTCACCAGTTCGGGGTTTCCCTACAGGTTAAGTACTCGTATGCATGCGCGTTGAAGATTTTTGTGCTATCGCTTTGTATTGCTGTGCATACGTCGTTTTCTTTCTTTTTCCCCTTTATCTATACTCTAGCTTCCTTCTTACTCATGTAACGTTTTCACTTTTTTTTTGTTTTTGTTATTTTATGGCCTTATAACAATTATATTCAACAATTTTTATTGAGCTCGAGGCCGTTTTTTTTTGTAATGAAAACTTATTGCGGAAAAGTAACAATAATTTGATAAAATGGTAGAAGTGATAGCTATTTCGGAAATCACCACATTTCCTCATCAGACTTCTTTCAGTAGGATTCGAACCGACGATCCCACTGACTCAGCCAGTTGCCTACGCACTGTGCTAAGTTCGCCTTGTTAATTCTTGTT
>NW_023458559.1:5594261-5611427 GCF_013731165.1 Rhagoletis pomonella
TTTTTTTTTCTATTCAAAACAGTAAGTGTGGCACCTTTCTGAAATCTTTATTAAATGAGCAATTTTTTTATGTAATGTAAAGTTATAGCTCAGTACATTTTTTTTTCACCCGAGATAGTCAAAGTTGGGGAAGAAAATATCAAAAAGTTAAAAATCCAGAAATAGTCCTAATTTTATGATGGTTCCTTAATTTATTTTAACTACATTGCATTTGAGTATGGAGAGGCAACTATCTGGAAGTATTTTACATAAAAAATTTACTAAGTTTTGCCCGGTTTGTAGTTGCAGTTAAAGAAAACACATGAAAAGGCACGATTTTTTTTTAAATTCGAAAAAATGTAAATATTTCAAAAACGGTGACACTTTTACCTGAAAATTTTTTGTTTATCAGGGAGCTCACCCCCCCCCACCTACCTTCCCCTAAAGTTTGGCACGTTACTTCTGGGACACCCTGTATACATTTTGCTGTTAATCTAAGTTGTTTCTGTTATTGTTGCTGTAGCAGCAATCCAATCCAAGATGTTATTTTATACATCGCACACTGCCAAAAGAGGCACAACTCAAAAAAATGTTTGGTAGATTTTTTTTTATACCCGAGCGTACTTGTGCACAAGGGTATTATAACTTTGTTCACATAACGGTTGTTTGTAACAGGCAAAACGAATCGAGATAGATATAGACAAATGTATACATAAATGATCAGGATGAAAAGAGAAATCGATTAAGCGGCGACTGTCTGTCCGTCCGTCCGTCCGTCTGTCCGTCTGTGCACACGATAACTCGAGTAAAAATTAAGATATCTTAACGAAACTTGGTACGTGTACTTCTTTCGGGCGTAGGACGGATGGTATTGAAAATGGGCAAAATCGGACAATAACCACGCCTACCTCCCATATAACGGTAATTTTCAGAAATACTAAAACTGCGATATTTTAGTAACTACTGAAGATTATTCACTCAAAATTGATATATGCAATAACTTTTAGACAAAAAATAAGAATATTATAAATTTTTGAAAAATGGGCGTAGCCACGCCCACTTAGTGTTACATGTGTATATCTTGGTAACCGCTGCACCGATTTCTTCGAAACTTGGCACAGTTATTGGCCTTGGTACAGGATACCAAATGGCCGAAAATTTTAAAAATCGGACATTAACCACGCCCACATCCCATATAAAGGTAATTTGGAGAAATACGAAATCTTCGATAAATCCGTAAATATTGAAGCTAATTTATTCAAAATTGATGCTTGCAACAATTCTTTATCAGGAAATACGCTTATCATAAAATTTTGGAAAATGGGCGTGGCACCGCCATCTTATGATCACATATATGTATCTCGGCAACCGTTCTACCAATTTGTACCAAACTCGGTATGATTATTGTGCTTGCCACATAGAAGCAAACCGCTGAAAATTATTGGAATCAGATTAAAATTACGACCACTTATCATATAACGGTAAATTTTAGAAATGCTCGAAACGTCAATATTTCGAAATTTAAGGACGCTAATTTATTCAAAATTGATACACCCCGGCTTACCATGTAGCGGTAGCTTTCGGAAAGGTGAAAAGGCATATATGTGATACTTGCGCCGGGTATTTAATGTTCGGCCACGCCCGAACTTAGACTTTCTTACTTGTTGCATAAATCAATTCGTTTTTTTGGTTTCGGTAGGGGTAAAATTTGCGAAGCTGTAACGCATAGCCCAGCAGAAAATTTCGAAAGGCTGAGCAGAGAAAATTTTTAATTAGAAGCACCCTGTGTTGACTTGCTATTACAAATGGGTGCACACATTTAGGCATATGCACAGTAAGAGGAAAAGCGGTACATATGATTATTACTTCCGATTATGCAAACACCGCGCATGAATACGGCTATGTACCTATACATACGGAAATTTGATGCTGTTGGTGGCATGTGCTTGCTGCTGTGTATACATGCCAGTATAAATGAACCTTCATTTCCATTTAACACGCGTGGTTTCTCAGAGCGTATGCGTACTCTAACCATACACTTGTACTACTGCTGAATGCATTTGGCTGTATTAATGTTTTAAACATACAAAAATGCATTAATCGAACAGTATTAAAGCATTCTTACAAGATATGTATTCCCATATGTAAATGCTACTTTTCTGATACATTCTAATATACGGGGACATACAAAAAAGTAGCATTTACATATGCAATTGCATATCTTGTAAAAGACCGTTAGTGCTGAAATTAGTGTCGCACAACACGTCCGTTCACTAAAATTTTTGTACTAAATTGAAAATATTACAAAAATCCCACTTCAAATTTAGAAGAAATGTACTTAAAACAACAACGTACGTTCGCTTGCAGTTCGCTAGAATTTGAATATATTTGTGGAAATTCATGGCTACGCATGAATTGTTCACACTAATTCACTCATACAGCAAGCATTCTTCATGAATGCATACAACCGATTTCTACTGGGTTTGTATGTTTTTTTTTTCTGGGATGACGCCCGTGAAGAGGGAACTCTCATGAGTACTACTATACCGGCATAGTAGTATGCACGACTTGCAGCCTCACAGCTACACCTGCGTACTAAAACCTCTCCACTAACCACTCTCCCCGCGGCACTGCCATTTAAGGTATTACCTCACGGGGCTGGTTGGCCAGCAGGCTCGCTACGTAATTTAACCGGTTCTAGCTTGTTCAGATCGCCTTAGATCTTTAAGAATTCCAGAGATATGTACATTTTATGCCAGTTCTCTGCTGATTTTAACATGTAGTCTACAATGTTGCTACCCTGTAGTATATTTCGGGTTCCAGGGGCATAGCGAGGGCAAAAGAATACTATGTGTTCCGCGTTTTCAGCAAGGCCTGCGCAAGTCGGACAGTGTGGGGAATCTCCATGCACAAATCTTTTTAGATACTCTCGGTAGGGGCCATGTCCCGAAAGAAACTGTGTCAAGTAGTAGTTTAAATCTCCGTGGGCTCTTTCCAGCCAGTTTTTAATGCATGGAATAAGCTTATGAGTCCACCTACCCTTTTCCGATTCATCCCAATGCTTTTGCCAGATCTCCATAGAGCGACATCTTTCCTGCTCTATAAATTCTTTTCGGTTTAAACTGGTACTTCCCGCAGATATCCGCTTATACACTCTTTGCATCTCGTTTGCCAGGACATCTACGGGAATCAGTCCGGCAATTACGAAGGATGCTTCGTCAGATATGGTTCGGAATCCATAAATAGTCCTTAGTGCGCTTAGGCGATACACAGATGGGAGTATCTTCGCGTGTTATTTTAGGCTCATTGCTTCAGCCCAAATTGGAGCACCGTAGAGTAAGACTGAGCTGACCACTCTACTAAGCAATACCCTTCTACTATGTTTGGGACCGCCGATATTTGGCATCATTCTAGATAAGCATGCCTGTAAATTCGATGCTTTCTTTGCTGCATACTCCAGGTGGACCTTAAAGTTTAAACGGCCATCAATCATTACCCCCAAATAATTGATTGCGGCCTTTGATATTATAGTTTCTGATCCAACACTGAGTCTTATTGTCTCTATGGCCTTTCTGCTACTTATCAGTACTGCCTCTGTTTTGTGATCAGCGAGTTCTAGATATCTTGATGATAGCCATGCCTTCACTCTCTTTATTGCTTCGCTGGCTTTCCTTTCAATATCCTGTATATGCTTCGCTACTATTACTACAGCTATGTCGTCTGCGAATCCTATTATTTTTGCCCGAGGAGGCAAATCGATGCATAGAACCTCGTCGTACATTAAGTTCCACAGGAGAGGCCCGAGAACGGATCCTTGGGGTACGCCTCCATTGAGGGTTCCCCAGATTGCTTATTTCCCCTTGGGTATTAGGACTAGGTTTTGGACCTTCCATCTTTTCGGGAAAATGCCCTCATTAAGACAAGTCTGAAACACATTTACAAATAAATCTGGCCTCATTTTAATTGCAGCTTTTAAAGCCTTGTTGGGTATTCCGTCTGGTCCAGGGGCTTTTCCGTCTTGGATCTTCTTGCATGCGGACTCTAATTCGTTAACCGTTATAACTGGGACATCAACAATTTCGTATCGTGTACAGTTTGGTACGACTTCTTCCCTTTGTGGAAATAGAGTCGTTATTATATCGCGCAGCCTTTATGGACACGTGATACTCGGTGCTTTCTTGCCCTTAGTTTTTGCCATTACTACTCTATAGGCCGTGCCCCACGGGTTTACATCCGCTTCTTCGCATATTTTCTTAAAGCTTTCACGTTTGCTTACTTTTATGGCGTTTTTTAAGCTCTTCCTCGCCGTTCTTAGAGATTGTAGGTTTTCGTTGAAGTCTGGCCTCCCTCTGCTACGCTGCATTCTGCGTCTAGCACTCAGACACTTACGTCTAAGTATTTTTATATCGTTATTCCACCAATAGCATGGGGAATTTTGTTTCCTCACCACTCTTCGAGGCATAGCAGCATCACAGGCGCATGCGAGGTTACGAACCAGGTGGTCAACCTCGCTCTCTACCGAGCCAGCTTTGTGTTGGAACTCTTCCATCATGCAGGCTAGGACCTCTCCATCTAACATACTGTCTTTCCATTTTGGGCCTGTCAGATTTGGCATCTGTTTGGGTCGCCTCAGAGTTATATCCATTATTATTGCCTGATGGTTGCTGTGGGTATACTCCTCACTAACTCTCCAATTAATTTTTTGGGCCAAGGAGTCACTCGCCAGCGTTATGTCAATAATTGACCCAGTTCCCAAGGTGTATGTGGATCCGCTGTTTACTATTGATACGCCGAGTTGGGAAAAAGTTTCAAGCAGCAGCTCGCCTCTTTTATTTGTTGGTCTGCTACCCCATTCTGTTGCCCACGGTAAGGGTATACTCTTCTTTTGTAAGGCAAGGTCTTGCATAACAACTAAAAATGCTAATTCCGTTTACCTCAGCTCGAACGAAACCTTCACCCATGCTGTGCCTTCCTTGAAATGCGAGTCCACCACAGAGCCATATAGCTGCACCCTGTTTACTATCGCAAACCCACGCACAGTCATCTTTACACCTATAAGGTTCGCTTATAATCGCCATGTCTGCCTGAAGATCCCTTACTGTTTGTGATAGTAGATCTTGCGCTGCTTCACAGTGATTGAGGTTTATTTGGACTATTCTCATTTTTTCCTGTTTGTTAGAGCTTTCTTAAAAACTGGGCATCTATAACTGCCTGTAATATGGTCTATGTTCTCTCTCTTTTCCGCTCTACACAGAATATACTGTGGATTATTTTTACAATCTTTAGCGAAGTGCCCCTCAGTGCCATACTTTCTGCACTCTCTGCACTTTCTGAGATACGAAAAGCAATGCGATTCGAAAAGCCAATGCGATCCGAAAGGCTATCGGCACTCTCTATAACTATCGCAATGGTGTCGCAATCATATTTACTTTTTGTAGGCACCACTGATATAAAAGTAAACGGAAGTAAATGATTTTCGTTGCATACTTTAAGTTTTATCTCACCCTATACTTTAAGCCAAACAATTTGTTTAAATTTTGCGCCTAATTGTATGTTATCTAGCATATACAGCATGCACTTGATAAAAAATTTTCATTTTATACTTTTGTTATTCGCAATACAAATTGAAAGCACTTGTGTGCATAAACATACATACATATAGCGTAGCGTAGCGTATGTTCGTACATACAAACAGCATATATTAGGCGTGTTTTCTTTAACCTTCACAAGCTAATAGCTATTGCAAATAAAAAAATTCAAGTATTCAAATTCAGTCGTTTTGTTAACGCATACGATTTCCTTAAAACCGTGTTATAAGATTGGGCTACTGGTACAAAATTAAAAAATTAGGATCCCATTTGTTTATAGTCACACGATTGGTAAAATACAGCCAACTTCTGTTGAAGAATTTGTACAAATTGTTGGTCGTAGTTGGGATAACGAAAAATGTTTGTGCATTCACACGATTGGGATACGATTTGCACCAAATATTGGGCAAACGCCCAATCGTGTGACACTGCCTTTAGAGACGTAAAAATGCTTAGTTCGTATGCACTAATTATCGCATTGGCGCCTTTCGTGGTAAGCAGCCATGCATACAATTTTGATATTTTTTAAAATTTTTGTTTTTAATTACATGTTAAGATTTTTGTGAATACATACACATTTTTGAAAGATGTTGTGTCAAATTAAAGATTTTCCCTCTTCCTGATTGGCTGAAACTTTTTGTCACTGAATGCCAACGCTCTAGGTCAATACGCTAGCCAAGATAGCTTTCCATCAGCCAATATACATAATTATGTTGGCTTAATCTTCCATACAAATAGCTTACATTCCAGTCAAACAAAACAAGCATATTGTACCTATGTATATATCGTCGTTTAAAGTACAAAACCGCGTATCGTCATTCTGCAAAACCGCGTAACTGACATTGGCTGCCAAAATTTGGATTTGCTCACACAAGCTCTTGGCTCAATCCTTATCTATTCGTCCTGAAATACACTAGCCAGAAATGCGATTGCTTTACAAAAAAGAGGACCATTTTGAAATATGAGTGTTTTTACGCTCTAGAAAATAATTTCTACAACTTCACATACGCGGTTTTGCATTTTGCTGATACGCGGTTTTGCACTTTAAACGACGACATGCATGTACATATTAATATAATATAATTATTCGAGTGTGGTATACGTAATATAACATAAGTTTTTAAATTAAAATCAATATAAAAAAGTCGTAAAAATTTTGATATTGAATCTTATTGGAAGATGTATGTATATTAGTGAAATAAACTATTTAGTTTTGCAATCACTATTTATAAAATAAAAATTTATATCATATTGGTTCAAAAGATTTTAAAAATCTTCGTTTATTAAACGTAGTTTTTTGATTGCGATAGCTGTACAGCTATCGAACGCAAATTGCGATAGAAGAAGCAGTTTGGCTTTCGTTTACGCATTACAGAGTGCCTAAAAGGCGAATGGGGAAAGATGAATGCGAAAAGGGCAATTTTCAATGCGCTTGTCGCATTGTTGGGTGCCAATCTTCCGAATTTTCGCAATTTTGCTATCGCATCGCATTACGGAGTAGCCCCCTTGGCTCCGCTGATAGCTGATGCACATATAAGAATATATGTATATATACATATGTATGGATGATATAATAACTCTGATCCAATACTTTTCGTGTAAAATACTATAAAAATGTCAAACAGCAAAATTAAAAAGTGAGTAACAGCAAAAAGTACGGTAACAAAAAAAAGCATCGAGTAAAATCGTGCATATTCATTCTCTGCACAACTCTCCGAAAATCGCTCTCATTACAGGATTTTGGAGTACGCGATAATTTTTCCCATAACTTCCTGTAAGTTCGTGTAAAAATCTGTAAGTTCATTGAGTACCGGATCACAGCCATCGGCGTAGCCAGAATGAAATTTAGGGGGGGGGGGGGGGGCCCCCCCCTTTAAAGCGGCATTTTCGGGGTACTACTTTATATATATACAAGGAAAATTTGAAAGTTAGGGGGGGCTCGAGCACCCCCCTGCCACTACCTGGCTACGCCCATGATCACAGCTAATAAAAGATTGCACAAAGTGAAGACGAGAGTATGAGGAAATGCCGAACGAGTGAATTTAGCTTCTCATTTTGCAAACAAAAGATGGTATGTTATATGTATTCGTAACTTTGGCGTAAACCTAGCGACAGATGAAGTAGAACCACAGATTAAATTCCTCAAAGAAAAACCAAATTTAAGACAAATACAAATAGAATGCTCAAACTACAAGCTCAAAAACAGTAATTGATGCGGCGTTTTCAAGATATTTTAACGCCCTTGAGTCACAAGTATATACAAATGTCATTTTTTATCAATCATACCGATGATTTCATGCATTAAAAGAATTTAAAATGAAAATGAATAAAAATAAAATAAATAAGAAAAATGAATAAAATAAAGTGAAGTTAATATTTAATTTCTAACCTAACCTACATGTGTATGTATGTAACTGAATCCCCTAATAATAGGTTTACATATAAAAAGATTATACTCATTTTCGCTCTTAACTCCCTTATCTGTAATTAGAAAAAGAGATTAGCCATACAAAATTATAATTATAAAACTAAATTTTACAAAGGACGACGGAAAATCGTTCCACATTAAATCACACTGCCACCATGTCGGAAACACCAACAACAAAAATTAGAATAAAATTATCCCATATTCAACCGATAACCTTTTGGTGTCCAACCTAGTTTTATCGACTATACTTGCGAAGAAGAGAAGAAATGTCAAATTTAAAAAACAAACAAAAATTGACGCTAACAAGGAAAAGAGGTTTGTAAAGGTATTTTTAATAAAATATTAAGTTAAAATATATTTAAACTAGCTGTACCCTGCAACGCTTTGCTGTGGCATATTCCTGTTACATGGATGATAAATGATTAACGAACCAAAGCATACGTTCCAGATAAGTTTAATTCTGCAATACTTGTGTGTAGGTACACAATATTTTTCGTTTTTCCATTCTCTACGTAGATATCAAGGCTATATGGTTTGCCGACGCGCAACATAGATTTGTCCATGTGAGAAGCAATCCGCATCTGAATCTAAACCATACTACAAAGGTTGACCTTGAGCATTACTGGAATTGGATTTGCCATCTTTTAAATTGAAATGGTGCATCTGTCGGAATCATGGGAATTCTTCACCTTTGAAAGGCCGCGTTAAAATTTTTGCTTTCACTACGTTGTTCATCAATTTCTTGACTTAACTAATTAATATTCCGCAACATGATAATTGCCACACCTATTTTCAATTTCAGTATGTTGGGTAATCCCTGGAAGATCAATCGAGCTCGAAAATTCCGTTGGATAATTAACTGCTTCATTTGTTTCCACAACGGTGTTTATCGATGTACATATATTTTATTTCATCACTTCGAATACTGGATCGTGATTCCTATAATTATTTATTTATTTATTTATTTAGCCAATGAATGCAAAAAATTATTCTTAGAGACTAACAACAAAATTACCAGACTAATCTAGAATGGAAAACTAATAAAAAGCAAACATTCGTTTCTACAGACTGAAA
The DNA here is from genome assembly GCF_013731165.1 of Rhagoletis pomonella. NCBI lineage: Eukaryota > Metazoa > Arthropoda > Insecta > Diptera > Tephritidae > Rhagoletis > Rhagoletis pomonella. The sequence goes on from NW_023458559.1 coordinate 5,603,331, forward strand.
AATCAGTAACTTAAGAGCTTTCAATGCAACAGAGGTCTAAAATTGTAATCATTGTAATAGGTACAATTAGCATTCGTTTAATTAGTTATACATAAGTCCAAGAACTAGAGTTCATTACAGACTATGAAAACTGCATACATTGAAATGAAAATTAAAAATTGTTTAAAAAGCGTGTGCTTGATAACCCAATCAAGCTGGATTATTACAAAAATGAGAAGAGATAATATTCCGGAGTGTAGTCCTTGGTAAAGAAAAGTCTAAATCTAGAGAACTCGAGATAAGGTTTAACCGGCGATAAAAGCGAGTTAGAAATATGATACGAAGTTGGCAGAGGCTTATGTACTTTGGCAAATATAATTTTATAGCATTTTTTTATATTAAGACACAATCGACTTTTTAAACACCAGATATGCAATTTGTCAATCTCAGATTGAAGAGCAAAAGAGTCACTAGGGCTTTTTATCACTGAATAAATTTTTAAGTCGTCAGCGTACAAAAAAAACTTAGCAGTTGAAAAGCATACCCCGATGTCGTTTATGAATAAAATGAAAAACAAGGGACCCAAGATGCTTCCTTGCGGGACCCCGGAAGTAGTGGTGAATGTTTTGGAAGAAACTCCATCTAGGAAAACGAAACTCTTCCTTTCAGCTAAATAAGACTTGATCCACAGAAGAAGAACCGAATGAAAGCCTAGTTGGGAAAGTTGAGCAACTATATCTTGTGGGATATCCTATTAAATGCTTTGGAGAAATCCGTATAGATTGTATCCACTTGGTAGCCATTTTGGAAGGCATTTAAACAGTAGTCAGAAAATACTGCAAGGTTGGTCGTCGTAGACCTGCCTGGAAGAAAACCGTGTTGGTTCAGACAAATGTAGTTCTTAATATTGAAGAGGAGTTTCCTTTTAATAATGCATTCAAACAGTTTTGATACGGAAGTTAGTTTCGAGATGGGTCTGTAGTTGCTAACATCGCTTTTAATTCCAGATTTGAAGATTGGCATGATTGACGTGATTTTCCAGTCATCAATGAAATTTCCAGAGGCAAGAGACCTATTAAATATGACATTTTTTAAGAAGAATGATCGACAGCCCATCCAGATCCGTTTGCACTGAAAGCTTGAGCCCATTAACACCTTCACAAATGTCTTCATCAGTTAAGACTAAAGAGCCATAGTTGAAGGAATATTTAAGATATCCGAGTTATCTGAAAATAGGTCCGCATATTCAACATCAGTTAGGTCATCATCTGTGACAAAATTTGAAGAGAAAAAATCAGCAAAGAGATCAGCAGCTTCAAAAAGAGAGTTGGCAGAGACGTCACCATAAAAAACTGAGTTAGGGACACTTGAAACCAGTGTTGCCAGGTCTTCGGCATGAAAAACGTCGCTTTTGGTCTGAAAAAACGTCATTTCCTACCCAAAAACGTCTTTTTCAAATGTATGCACAGTGAATTGCTTTTATTAAACTTTTACTGTATACAAAGGTACATAAGTATTTACGTAACGTATATTAAAATATCATTTCTACAGAGCACATTTAAAATTCATTGCAAACTGCTTTGAGATCGTTATATAAAAATCATTTTATACATACACTTGTGATCAGCTGATTAAGTCATCAACATTTTGATCAATTGTGGCTGTTTTTCTTTTGTTTATTTAATGTTTATTATTTTTCCATAAAAGCCTAGCTTTTTATATAACAAACAAAGTATAAATCCACATTTCAAACTTTGTGCAAAAATTAAAAAAAATCTGCAAAGCTTAAGCTAGATTTTAAAATTTTCATTAAGATTTTTTAAGATTTTTTTTGAGTATGATATCAATCCTATTAAATTCCAAGGTACTAATGTGCAAGTTTTAAGTTGCTAAAGAATCGCGTTGATTTTTAATAATTTTTTTTCTTGTAGCATTTGGTTAGGTAATCGGTTGTCGAAAATGCTAAATTACGGTCTACTAAGAAACAACATAGCAATATTTCAGCCGTTTTTGCGTTCATTACATTTTCACGGCAGTATTAAAAAAGTGGCCTACTTTTTTCTGACTTTTTATGCTGCAACAGCTTTTTTGGTGCTTTTGCGAGCATGCGTGTTGCAATAGATCGACTCTTCCTGATTTGGCTTGTAATGTGCAACTGCAAACATTGCAATAAGCCTCGTAACCTCAAGTGTTTACAAAACCAGCCTTTGAACGCGGGATCCTTAGTCCAAGAATCCAAAAAAATGCGCGTACGCTTGGTTTGCATCATAGTTAAGTTATCTCTGTCCAAAGAATAAATATCTTTTGTAGAAAAGTGCTGCGAAGAAAAGCTTGTAAAGATTGGTTAAGAAAATAATTCAAAATTAGTTCTACTTACAAGATTTAGTAACAGAGAAATATTACTGTGAAGTTAAAAAACGTAATTTTGTACACAAAAAACGTCCGAACGTCAACAAGATACAAAAAACGTCCAAATGACGTTAAAAACATCAACCTGGCAACGCTGCTTGAAACCCACTTTCAAGATTTAATGTACCTCCAAAAACTATTCGGAGTACTTTCGATTTGTGTTTCAAAATTACTAATGTAGTCTCTGTAGCGTGGTTTATTCATGTTGTTAAATTGGGTCATGTTGTTAAATGTTGTACTCTAATAGTGTTGCCATATAAAAAGGTGAAATTTTTTTCGAGAAAAGAAAATGCCATTAGTCAAAGAATTTCTGATCTTTAGTTAATTTATATTTTTTGAAGAACTTATTTCTCAGGTTCTTTAGATGTTTTAGCTTTTTTGAATACCAAGGAAGCTTATAAGGTAATTTAGCATGAGCTGGAATAGATTAAAGCACACTGCAGCATCAGCTCCACCAAGAATATCATCCCATTCAATATCTAAAAATAAATCATTGACAAATTCCCAATTACACGAGTTGTAATTAAGTGAGATATTCTGGCTTTCTTCAGTAATATTAAAGAATTCCAGAAACTCAATTTACAGCGCAAGAGGGGAATGATGAATATTGGGCGGTGAGATTTATGCTGCAGGAATATCAAGATGAAACTTAATGTTAGAACTTACAAAGATAAGATCCAAAGTGCGATTTAAATTGTTTTGGAATCCATTTACCTGAACTAAGTAACTTCTCACCACAATGTCGACAAAGTATGATTCTATATCGCTACTAATATTAGACGGGGTTAGAAATAAATTATTATCTAAGTAGGACCAAATAATTCTATTTAGATTAAAATCACCAAACACGCATAGTTGATGGTTTCCAATTCGATCATTAAGTGATACAAAGTTATCAACATGAGTCTTATAAATGAACTTATTACTGGCTGGTGGTATGTAAGACGCGCATACGTACAGAATTTTCGATGCGGTTTGTAGTTTCACACAAAGCTGGTCAAATAGCGAATCATCTTCCTGTAATTGTACTAGCGACGGTCGAAGGCCGCAACGAGATGCTATAAGTACTCCACCACCCCTATTGCAACCCGACTTAAACGGATCACGCTCCTTACGAAAAACAGTATATAGGAATAATTACAAATACATCGAACTCCAACTCGGAACTTATCAAACGCACGTCCATCGACTTCGTTCTGAGTCCCGACGCATTTTGAAAATAAACTTTTAAATATTTGTTTATTCCGCAAGAGGGGTGAGCTAAGCTTTCTCGAGAGTTTGTGCACTTTTCTCGAAAAAACGAAATTGACGAACTGTCACATTCATAGGCTAGATGTCAGGCGTTAGCAATTTATTAAAAGACGTGGAAGGAACACCCAATTTAAAATTCACATTTTTTAATTGCGAAGTAGGAGTGCCCTTCTTTACCAATTTGTAACAGGATAGAGCATTTTAATCCAAACCTGCATTTATGGAAATGTAGTCTTTTATATTATCTTCAGTAACAGACGGCGCGAACGAAGACAAATCCCTGCAGGGAAACCGCGGACTAGTGAATCAAATTTCTAGTTCCGTACTAGGTCTTTATCGCCAAAAAGGAGCTAGTCCGATAGGAACTAGATCCCCACCAGTCCAAAATCGGCTAATTTTTTTCAGTTTTTTTCACTAGAAATCTATATCAGAAGTGTCGAATTTAGAAATGGTTCGGAACTATAGAAAAAGGGATGCAGAACGAACTAGATCTTATTTGTCGAATTTAGAACTAGTTCGGAACTATCGAATAAGGGATGCAGCGGGGGCTTGTTTACTTTACATAGATATGTGTTCGGCGGCTTTTTCGTTCAAATACGCTTCTATTCTGTGCTTCGCAGATGCTTTTTCATAGCTTGGTAATACAAAACTAAAATTTGTGTTAACATTTCAACATCTTGGGACCGTCTGGAGTCTAAGGAATAACAGCGAGCACCTCTGCAGTTACAGCTACAGCTAAAGGTATGTAAACGTACATTTCTTACAATCATTTAAACAAATTTAATTTCAAATTGAAAACCATTTCTTCCAAAATAACTTAAAATCGCACACACGGAAGAACCAAAAAGACTGAAAAATCATGATACTTTTTTTCTTTCGTCTGTCGATTTTAGAACTGGTTCGGAACTATAGAACTTAGGACTAGTTCGGAACTATCGAAAAAAGGATGCAGCGGGGGACAATTGACACTTCCTAGGACATCGCCATGTTAAATTCGCCAGTTGCTTGCATGCAAAAGAGATTTATCGCGAACCAGTACTGGGTCTAAATGTACTAGAAGCGCACCAGTTCAGAACTAGAGATTTTCCCCACAGGGATGTAACCATTTAAGGCGCACCGCTACATTCAAATCTGCAGTAGTATTTGAGCCAACAATAATTTTTTGTTAATTGCGCTTATTCCTCTTCACCACGTACCACTGTGGTTCCGGCGCAACGGCGTTACCAGCAGCGTTATCAACTGTGTTACCAGCAGCATCAACAACTGCGCTACCAGCAGCATCAGAAACTGCGTTACCGGCGGCATCAGCAACTACGTTACCAGCAGCATCAGCAACTGCGTTACCAGCAGCATCAGCTGTCAGCATATTATCAACATTGTTTACTTCTTGACATTCTTTCGCACCAGAATTAGCACCAACACGACTTATAGCATTGTTTTTGCAAGAGGGTTTAGAATGATCGGGTAGATTAGAAACAAGAGCTTTTTTGATGCCGATTGCGATTGCACTTTAGGGTCAATAGGGGTATTCTCTCAGTCTTGCAAAGCCCTTGCATGGTGCGCAGATTGCACGGATTGCACGGTAAAAACCGGTTTTCGTATGGGACAGCTTTGCAAACCGTGTAATCCGTGCACCGTGCAAGGGCTTTGCAAGACTCAGAGAATACCCCTATAGATCTTTGTTCTAGAGCGCGTCACAATACCTTTGCTCTTCAACTCAGTGTTATTTATGTTGTTATTGCTTACGATAGACGACTGTTCGTTAGTTAAGGACTGTACAAATTCACTAAGTGCATTTATGACCTTTTTAGCTTCTTCTATGAGACGAGACCGAGGGACGGCGCAATGCACAATGTTCAAAGCATTATAGCTTAATTTTGCACATTTCATATGAGGTTTTATTTCACAAAAGTCACAGGAAATATGATCGTCATCCTCAATCAAAGAGGAGCACTTTGGGCAATTTTGCATATTAAGCAATAAAAGTCTGAGATGAACCAAGCAGAATGATACACTATCAGAGCGCGACAAAAACACGTCTTAATACCGCAACGACTACGAGTAATTTGAATATCCGGAAACATTCTTTCCAGAAATTTACAAAAATTATTAGGCAATAAAATTCGTCCCAATCTCTCATTGACTGGCAGCTTTCCGTTCCCTATGTTCAGTAATTGTCGCGAGAACACCTAGGCTGAATAATCGCTCTGTAGTTGGACACGCATATTCGTAGTCAACTGCAATATATGTATGTTCGTATTGCCACAATGTTGAATATTTCAGGCAAGCGTTTATCTCTTCCGCTGGTGTCGATCGAGAAATTACAGGCAATGTTTACGTAGAATCTCCTGCGAGCAATATCAATGCATTCCCGAAAGGTTGAGCACTTCTACGCAAATCTCACAACGATCGATCAAGAACCTCAAGAGATTTTTTGTGTGCCATCGTGCACTCATCCCAAACAATGAGTTTACATTTTTTAATAAGTTCATTTCCCATACCGGATGTTCTGGAAATATTGCACGTGGGAGTTTCGATGACTTAAATGTTCAATGGCAGCATAAGAGCTAAGTGCGAAGTGTCTCCACCTGGTAACAATGTCTAAGATGTTCCAGACGAAGCGAGAGATACGGCTATGTAATTTTTTCATCGAACCGTTGCCACAATCGTATAAGGAGTGTTCTCCTAGTTCCTTCTGTCGCATCCAAGAAGAAGGTCATTTATCATTTGCATCTTCTTATTTGGCGCTGTAACCGAATACGCGATTTTAGCGCGACAAAGCATGGCAGCCACTTCTCTCTGTGCCAAATTACGCCAATTGGAAATGCCACGTGGAGCCAAGTCCTTCTCCACTTGGTCTTTCCATTGCAGTGGGCACCTTCATCTTCCTTTGTTACCACCAGCGGATTCCTTTTTTACTTTTAGACCTGGAACGCGGTTCCCATTCGAACGACATGGCGAAGCCAGACGTTCCAACGTCTGCGGTACTCGCCGTCGCCACGCGTAAAGGCCCGTAAATCTTTCGCAAAATCTTTCTCTCGAACACTCTAAGAGCCGCCTCATCGGATGTTGTTATTGTCCATTCCTCTGTGCCATATACCAGCACGGGCATGATGAGTGACTTATAGAGTGTGGTTTTTGTACGTCGAGAGAGAACTTTACTCCCGAATTGCCTACTCAGTCCAAAGCAGCACTTCTGCGTAGTGATGGCAAAAAAAATTAATAATCGATAATTGCAATTAATCTTAAGATATTAACCGATTAATCGATCGTTTCGATTAAAATGGAAAATTAATAAAAGCCATTTACATTAGTTATAAAAACTGAATGTTTTAATTACTGATACATTTCTTGTTAAAATGTGGAAACCTGCGCCTTGAAATCAGTGTGGATACAATCAATAAAACTAATAACGAAGGGAAAGAATACATAAAAATATGCAAAGTAGTATACCATGCGGTCTACACCCCGTGCCAGAATTATATGCGCACCACAACAATTTTTTCTTTGTTATTTAATTTTTATTATTTTTTTAAATATGGTTTATTCTTTGACAAAACCCGTAAAAATAAAAGTATGTAAAAACTTGTGCGATATTAAAAAGAAAATCAGCAAAAATTCCTAAAAATTTCGAGCCTTATAATAAGATTTCTTTAAAATATTTTCAGTATGCAGTTTTGTAGCCCATTCAAATTTTGTAGAAAAATTGCAATGATTTAAGTATCTGGCACTTGCCGTTGATTCGTTATCCTACTTGGAAAAGGCAGGAGAGACTGCGAGGTTTTTGTTACCGATGATGTCGATGTTATTGGCATACGCCAGAAATTACACGCCCCTGTAAAAAATTGTTCGTGAGTGGTTCAATTCTTCAGATCTTATTATCTTACATTTATATGCGATCATAAATGCCCTTCTGCTCACGCTTTAATTCGTGAATGTTTGATTGGGCATATAATAGGAGATCAGAATAATAATAATAATAATCATAATCTTCATAATACTATCCAACGTTATTCAAATTGCTCTCGCTGATTTTTGGTAAATTTTTTCTAAAAACCCGAAGCAGCTCATCTAATTTAGCAAAAAAATTTCTGGAAAATGGGGGTATTGTTAGGTAGATGTGTATTTCACTAAGGTGGATTCTTCGATATTTGAAAGTCGGAAAAACTCAACACTAAAGCAGGCACATTCCCTTTACTCGCAATAAGTACGTAGTGGGCATTGGCGACGCAAAGTGAAATTATTTATAATTAAAAGTTAACTATTTTATAATGTTTGGGCAGTTTTATTATTAATTATTAATTATATTTAATTAATTATATATTAAGTATAATTATTTATTAAGTATTATTTTCAGAGCAAAAAATAAAACTCAAGAAACAACGATTATTTTCCGAGCAAAAAATAAAATTTAAAACGTAACCATTATTTTCCGAGCAAAAAATAAAACTTAAAACG
>NW_023458559.1:5611437-5625866 GCF_013731165.1 Rhagoletis pomonella
CGAGCAAAAAATAAAACTTAAAACGTAACCATTATTTTCCGAGCAAAAAATAAAACTCAGTTAATAACGATTAAAAAGTGATTTTTGTAATAAAACTTATAACCGTTACGATCCCTGGAAATATTACAATGTGGGTATCAAACTATAGAGTCTTTAAAAGACCTACAGTCGAAAATATGTTTGAGGATTTAACTCAATTAAATTGGTAAAAGAAATGAAATGTTACAATATGGGTACCAAGCTAAAGGCATTTGAGAAATCTTGATTTAGAAATATTTTCAATAGGATTATGCCCTATCTAAAAGTAAAGACTACAAATAATGGCACTAAATGAAATATTACATAATTGGTTCCAAACGAAATGTGTTAGAGAAAGCTTTACTAGAGATTTCTTTGTGTTTCCACTTATCCAAAAGCCGAATAGTTTAAACGAAGAAATAATTTACAAAATCTTATCAAACGAAGTGGTTGTATTATCAATGAAGAGTTGGTATACAAATTACGCAATGAAAAAGATAATAAAAAACTACTAATACAAATGAATAAATAATAATGAAAGCTGTTTAAAAAATCCTTATTGAAAACTCAAAATTGTTGTCACCATTCCCAAACATTATAAAATAGTTAACTTTTAATTATAAATAATTTCACTTTGCGTCGCCAATGCCTACTACGTACTTATTGCGAGTAAAGGGAATGTGGCTGCTTTAGTGTTGAGTTTTTCCGACTTTCAAATATCGAAGAATCCACCTTATCAAGAAATACGATTATTTTCCGAGCAAAAAATAAAACTTAAAACGTATCGATTATTTTCCGAGCAAAAAATAAAACTTAAAACGTAACCATTATTTTCCGAGCAAAAAATAAAACTTAAAACGTAACCATTATTTTCCGAGCAAAAAATAAAACTTAAAACGTAACAATTATTTTCCGAGCAAAAAATAAAACTCAAAACATAACGATTATTTTCTGAGTAAAAAATAAAACTCAAAATATAATGATTTTTTTTTTTTTTTTTTTAAATTTGTTTTTATTTATTGAATCTGCCCTGCCTAAGAGCCTAACAATAAGTTTTCGAATCTTAATCTATTCACTTAATTTACATCCCCTAGTTGGGATGAGTATTTTCTTAACTGGCCCTAAGAAAAGATTACGACTGGGCTGGTAAGTCATTCCTACGTAGTCTTGAGGTCCTGTTGACACGCAATAAAGATCTTGCTAAATGATTTGGGTGCGCTAAAAGCTTCGATACATATTTCGTCTTCCGTTGTTCTATTTCGGTTCGTACTTCTGGTATTCTCAAGTCGCGGTGAATGTTCTCATTTCGCATATACCAAGGTGCTCCGGTGATTGTTCGAAGGATTTTAGATTGCGCACGACGAAGGATTTCGATGTTGCTGCTGCTCGCGTTTCCCCATAACTCACATCCATAGGTCCATATCGGTTTTAAAACTGTTTTGTAAATAAGCACTTTATACTCCAGACTCAGGGGTGAGCGAGAGTTAATAAGCCAGTGGAGAGAATTAGCCTTCAGCTTGAGATGAGTCCTTTTAGCCACTATGTGGTTTCGCCAAGTAAGTCGCCTGTCCAGGTGGACCCCTAGGTAAGTGACATGATTGCTTTGTGATATTTGTACGTTGTTTAAAGTCAAGGGCGGACAGTTACTCTTATTCAGTGTAAATGTAACTTGCTTACATTTTTGCTCGTTAACCTTTATTCGCCAGTTTGCGAGCCAATTGGCAACAGCTTCCATATGATTGCCTAGGAGCACAGTTGCTTGTAGAGGACACTTGGAGCGACTGATTATGGCAGTGTCATCGGCAAAAGTGGACATTATCAGGCGGTCTTTTGTAGGAATATCCGCGGTGTATAAGACATACAACATCGGGCCAAGGACACTGCCTTGTGGCACTCCAGCTTCGATTGCATGGGCTTCAGAAATGGTGGTGTTACATCGAACTGCAAACTTTCGATTATAAAGGTATGACTTAAGCAGTTTGTGTGTGCTTTGTGGGAGTAGCATTTGTATTTTATACATAAGACCATCTAGCCAGACGCGGTCAAATGCCTGGGCGACGTCAAGAAATATTGCAGCGCAATATTCCCTCTTTTCAAACGCTGTTCGGATTTCGGTTGTTATGCGATTTACCTGCTCGATTGTTCCATGTTTTTCCCTGAAGCCAAATTGGTGAAGTGGTATTATATTGCGGGCTTGCAGATGTGGGGAGATGCGCAGCATAAGAAGTTTTTCGAATAATTTCGACATACACGGTAGCAGGCTGATGGGCCTATATGAAGATGGCTGCGTTTTGTCCTTTCCGGGCTTTGGTATCATCACAATAGTCGACTTTTTCCATTGGTGAGGGAAATGACAATGTTTAGTGATTGCGTTAAATAGCATACAGATGCAAAGTACAGCACATATAATGATTAAACTTGATTTTTATAAGTAAAAATTAAAAAACAAAAATCAGTGCGGCTGAAGGTACTCCGAGTAATTAGAAATATATTGGTTTACTCCTTATGCACGTAGCATTTCTCTTTCCGCGTGATTTTTTGAGTTAAAATATCAAAGGATAATCGTTATTTGCGGTCCCTGAATATTTCATTTGTTCAATCCATTAATCTGAGTTACAATTTTCAAATATGTGGCAACCCGCTTCTCAAAAGTATTTTTAAAAGTCGTCTTTTTTAAACCTCTTTAATTTGATACCTAGATCAAACAAATTGAGTTTAATTTTCAAACAGGTGGCAACCCTCCTCAAACATTTTTTCGGCCGTAAGCCATCTAAAATATCTAAAGTTTGATACCCAAATTCAGTATTTCATTTATTTTATCAATTTAACTGAGTTTAAATTTTCAAACAGCTGGCAACCCTCCTCAAACATATTTTCGGCTGTAAGCAGTGTTGCCAGAACTTTCTGGGCCAACCGGCTAGATTGGCAAAAAAAAACGGCTAAAAACGGCTAAACTGTTTCAACTAAATTTCACATGTTTTATTTAAATAAATCATAAGTAGAAAGACTAGTTCTTGGGGAGAAGTTGTAAATTCAAGCAGGAAAAAATTTTGGCGGCAAGAATTTGCAATTAGAAAAAACATATGAATGTGGCACATGGTTGCATTTTTTGTCAACAATAATTTGAATAAACAGGTTCGTCAAATTTAAAACTTTACAAACTTGAGCGATTTATAATAAAAAATTTAAGTACAGACTTGTTTACTTAATTAGTTTAGTTAATTCCAACTCGTAACGCAATCTCAACCAGAGTCGATATAGGAAACGCGACAGCAAAGAAATTGAAACGTATGTTGAAGAAAGTCGGACTAACAAGAAATATACATGTAGATCCTGTTTTTTGTCCCTCTGAAAGAACTTTAAAACTCTATACAAATTTCTTATGTTTTAAATGCAACCGTGGACACTAGCTGTCAGAGAAACTTGCAAGTTCCTGAAAATTTGCGTTCGTGCAGAAATTTGCAAGTTTCTCTACTTGAGTGAGAATTTGGGAGCATTTTTTCTTACTAACTGATATTTTGAGTGATAATTTTCGCTGGATTTTCGACGAACAAACCTATTGTCTTCCTAGAGAGTTTTGCTTTACAAAGAAATTTGTGCTCCTTTACTTTCATTTTTATGCATTTCAGTGCTGGTTCTTTTAATTCAAGTTGGCCTTCGGTTTTTGGAATTTAAATAAGTTCTCAGGAAAAAAGTTAGTTTAAGTAAGCCCATATGTGTACATAGTGCTTGAAAATATCCATTTTTCCCTTGCCTTAACACTTTAAGCGTAGGCAACAATGATGTTTTGTAATTAAGGCAGAATTGAATATACGCTATCTAGGAAGACAATACCTGTAACATTTAATCTTGGCAGTATATCCAAACTTCACACTTAAATTTAAGTCATTGATAACAAACATTTTATGAAGAAAGTCGCCGTTACGGCCTTCTTTAGAAAAAACATATTTGCTTAAAATAATCGAAATCGGCCCAATTTTATATAACCCTGCCTCCACGATAACGCTACTAGCCATTTCTAACAGATTTTGGGTCGCTTAGTCAAGAATGTAAACAGATATGTATTTGAATTTTAAGAAAACAAGGCAAATAGCAAAATCGGCTAAAAACGGCTATTTTTTTTTTACAAACCGGCTAACAAATCGGCGTCCGGCTAAACCGAAATTTCTCCGGCTGTTTGCTATTGTAACCGGCTAAATCTAGCCGGAAAACGGCTAAAATGGCAACGCTGGCTGTAAGCCATCTTAAAAATCTAAAGTTTGACACCCAAGTTGCAGTATTACACAATTGTAGACAAAAATATTCTCAGCAGTTATCTTTCTGAAATCTCTTTCACTTAATACCTGTATTGTAATATATTATTTAGTTTATCAATTAAATTGCGCTAAATTTTTAACTGATGGCAACCCTCCTTTAAAATAGTTTCGACTGTAAGCCTTCTTAAAACTCTTCAGTTTGATACCCGCATTGCTGTATTTCATTTACTTTATCAACTTAACTGAGTTAAAATTAAAAAAAATATATCCAGCAGTTATCTTTCTTAAGCCTCTTTAATTTGATACCAATATTGTAATATTTCGTTTATTTTATCAATGTAATGTAGTTAAACTTTCAAACAGGTGGCAACCCTCCTCACACATATTTTCGGCTGTAAGCCTTTTTAAAACTCTTTAGTTTAACACCCATATGGCAATATTTCATTTATTTTATCAATTTAACTGACTTAAAATTTTCAAATAGGTGGCAACCCTCCTCCATTAGTCATCTTTCTTAAACCTCTTTAATTTGATATTTTATCAATATAATTGGGTTTAAAACTTTCCAAATAGGTGGTTACTCTCAAAATTTTTGCGATACATTGGTTCCGGTATTATATCGAACAATACAAAAAAAAATTTATTCAAATCGGCTCAGCCGTTCTCGAGTTTTGATGACCGTGACATACGAACAAAACATTTATATATATGTACTAGCTATACCCTGCCACGCTTTGCTGTGGCATATTCCTGTTACATGGATGATAAATTATTAACGAAACAAAGCATACGTTTCATATGAGTTTAATTTTGTAATAAGTACTTGTGTGCACACAATATTTGTCGTGTTTCCATTCTCTGCATCCGCATCTCACTCTAAACCACACTTTTCCAAAGGATAACCTTGAGCATTAGTGATTGTGATTCCGAATGTCAATCGAATTGGGAATTGCAATCTTTAAAATTGAAATGGTGTATCGGTCGGAATCATGGGAATTCTTCACCTTTGAAAGGCCACGTAAAAATCTTTAGTTACACTACGTTCTTCATCAATTTCTTAACTGCGAGTCGCGTACCGTTGCGGAGTTTTAGCTGATTAATATTCCGCAACGTGATAATTGGCATACCTATTTTCAATTCAGTATGTGGGGTCATCCCTGGAAGATCAATCGAGTTCAAAAATTCCGTTGGATAACTAACTGATTCGTCTTCTTCCACAACGGTGTTTATCGACGCATATGTTATTGTTTAAGCGACTTATGCATTTCCCGCTTAAACAAAGAACAACGAACACACAGACGCACTTGTTTTTAAAGGTACTTCGCTCGTGTTTAATTGGGTATGCATTTTTTATGCAATTCTCAAATATCTCTTCGCTGAACTTAGTGAAGTGATAAGTCGCTGGCATTTTCAGCTATGGTCAACGCTAACCCAGCGGTGCTTTGAGCATCACCCACATTCCACTCCCGGATTAATTTTTGGCATGGTATTAAGCTACTGCTTACAAACCACACTGGTGCTCTGCACGAATGCATACCTGGATAAATCCCAGCTCATTGCCCAGCAGCCTAAGGCAGCTAGAGCATGACTCCTCCAATGGAGTCCCACAACGAATACACGGTGAAACGGTCATATCTTGCGCTACCGCTTCATCAGCCTGCCCGCATATCTCTCTCTCTCTCTCTTTCTCTCTCGCATATCAGACATATTGATGTGCACCTATAAACCATACGGACTCATTGAGCTCGATACACAAACACTCGCAAAGGTACTCCCTACCTCCTCAACTACTCTAACTCGACCACAACTCTAAACCTGGGCTCAAATCGTCACATACGATATTGTATTACTCGTCACGTAAAAAACAATTTTTTAGATTCGGTCTACCGCTCTCCCTCAGCTAAACAGTTGTCACTTTGAATGCTGGATTGAATAACATTAGTGGTGTTCACGAAAGTGAGCAAGTGGCCTGGCAGTCTGGTAAAAGAGCTGACCAGCTCAAGCAACGACTGTTAACAATACCACTCTTAATTAGTTGATAGACATCCTTATTCTTCGCAGCAAGAATATCTCGTTCACTGAGCCTGTAATTAATTTTCTTAATTAAGAAACATTATTTTCATCAGTTCCCCTTTCGATGTTCCTTAGTTACAAAAATTATCAGGCAATACAATTCGTCTTAATCTCTCGTTAGCTGGCAGCTTTCCGTTCCCAATGTCCAGTAGTTGTCGCGAAAATCCCTCGGCTGCATTGTATATACCCTGCAGTGAAAACCCAAACCAGTTAGAAAAAATACTAGTTCATAAACTAGTATGTGCCTACCAGTTCGACATTTTCGAAGAACTTAAGCGTTCAGCGACATCTGCCTTTAAATTGCCAAAGCCTAAAATAAAACGCATTAATTGCTTCTCTTACAAATGTCGGCTGTGGCGTCACGTGAAGACTACTGGTTCTGGTTCTGGGATCGCAGGTTCGAAGCCACTTGGAGGTGGTTAAGATTTTTAAAGTTAGATCAATGTAAGTAGGAATAATTATTTCAATTTTAACATAAAGAACAAACTTAAAAATCTAGTTGCATTACAAAAAAAAGAAACAAATATATGGGAAGAAATACAAATACTTGTTCCATAAAAAAATAGATTGAATAAAAAAAAATATTTTTTTTAATTAAATTTAAGAATAACAAAAAAACCCTAAATAAAAAATATAAATAAAAGAAATATTCTAAAAAAATAAAAAAAAATGTCCCTGCGCCCGGGCTTGAACCTGGTACCTCAGGCATACCACGCGAGTGCTTTGCTCTGTCGGCCATTGCGAATGTTGGAGCACCGCGAGCAAAAAGGAAAGGAATTGGCAGACTATCTCATCAACTGGTATGATGCTACTAGTATTTCTACTAGAAGATGCTTATGCATAGCCTGACAATTGACATCTCGTAGGACATCGCAATGTTAAAAATACCAGTCGCTAACATTGAAAAATGATATAACATGGACTAGTTGGGCTGAAACACAAACTGGTAGAATTCTAGTTCACAACTAGTAGCTTTCCCTGCAGGGTATGTATGTTCGTCTAGCCACAATGTTGACTATTGGTAATCAAGAAATTACAGACAATGTTTGCGTAAAATCTCCTTAGGGCAATATCAATACATTCCCGAATGGTTGAATGTTTCCATGCAAATCCCGCGACAATGGATCAAGGACCTCAAGCAATTTTTTATGTGCCATCGTGCACTGATCTCAAATAATTAGTTTAAATTTTTGTACTACTTTTTCCATACCGGATGTTCTGGAAATATTCCAAGTAGGAGTTTCGATGATTTATATGTTCAATGGCAGCTTAAGAGCTGAATTCCAGGCGAAGCGCTGTAAACGCCTAAGCCATTTTGGCCGAGGTCGACAAAGAACGCCAGTCGTTTCTCTCTGTGCCAACTGACGACAATGGAAAATGCCCCGTGAAGCCAAGTTCTTATCCACTTGGTCTCTCCCTCTTCCTCTGCTACCACCAGCGGATTGCGAGTTTAATACTTTCAGAACTGGAACGTCGCTTCCCATTCGAAGGACGTGGCCAAGCCAGCGGGGCCGCTGTATTTTCATTCGCTACATTATGTCCATTTCGTTGTAAAGCTCATACAACTCATCGTTCCATCGTCTGCGGTACTCCCATCACCAACGCACAGAGGCCTGTAAATCTTCCCTAAGATCTTTCTCTCCAATACTTCAAGAGCCGTCTCATCGAATGATGTCATTGTCTAAGCTTCTCCGCCATATACCAGCATGGGCATGATGAGTGACTTATAGAGTGTGGTTTTTGTACGTCGAGAGAGAACTTTACTCCCGAATTGCCTATTCAGTCCACAGTTGCATTTGTTGGCTAGAGTGATCCTGCATTGGATTTCCATACTGACATTATTATCGGTGTTAAGGCTGGTTCCCAAGTAAACGACATTCTCTACTTTCTCGATATTACAACTGGCAACAGTAATGTGGGTGTCAAGGCGGGACTGCTCTGACTCTTTGTTTGATGACAGGAGATACTTCGTCTTGTCTTCGTTGATCACCAAACCCAATCGCTTTGCTTCTTTACCCAACTTGGAAAAGGCAGGACAGACTTCGACGTTTTTGTTACCGATGAGATCGATGTCATTGGTATACACCAGAAATTACTTGCCCTTGCAAAAAATTGTTCCTGAGTGGTTCAGTTCTGCAGCTCTTATTATTATTATTATTATTAACACTTGCATCATGCGATCGTAGATGCCCATCTGAATTCGCTTTAATTTGGGAATGTTTATTTGGGCATATAACAGGAGTTCACAATAGTATTAGTAATCATAATGATAATAATATTATCTGATGGTATTCAAAATTTCTTTACTCGCAATATACTTAGGCCAAAAACATAGTGGAGCAGCGAGCGAAGAGCATGGAGCAAAGCGCCGATTTCAAACGCATATGTTTCAATGGGAGAGCCCTATATCTAATACTTCTATATTGATAGTAACGTGTCTTCACTCTGTGTTTTTATTCCGCAATCAAAGGGAGACAGCCTATCAAATAAATGTTTGCTTGTGTTAGTATAAATGTATATTTGTGAACTATTACAAACAAACCACTGTCAAGTCACTCCAGGAGCGGTTTAAATTACAAATATTAAAAAAATAGAAAAATAAAATAACCAAAAATTTTTCCCTGAACGTGATTGGGGCGAGCTTTGTGGTAACCTGCGGATTTGAATAAGCAGCAAGAGATGTATAAGTTACACTTGAAGCGATCACCATAACCACTCTTAAAAGATAGGATGAGAGGATCCGTGCCTTCCTTTCCAGCACCTTAGCCAGCATGTAGCGTCTGCCCGTTTTCCCTTATACGGCTCATTTTTAAGTAAATAGTATAACATACTGACGCGTGCAACACGATTCCATTTTTCTTACTTTTTTGTTCAAAAGTTAAACACAATTTTTTTTTGGCTTTAATTCAAATTTAGTTATCTAAAATATTGACGGTTACTGTACCGCTCCTGATTTTTTAATCTTTTCAAATGTCATTCTGAGTACATTGGTTGGTTGGTTTTCTCGTTCTAACATCATATATCTGCACTCTAATGTTGACGGATGTACTTTCAACGTACTGCCAATCAGTGTTGCCAGGTCTTCGGCATGAGAAAACGTCCCTCTTGGTCTGAAAAAACGTCATTTCCTACCCAAAAACGTCTTTTTTAAAATAAATGTAAAAAAATTTGTCTTATTAAACTTTTATTGCATACAAAGGTACATATGTACGTAAGGTATATTAAAATGTCATATCGAGAGAGCACATTTAAAATTCATTGTAAACTGGTTTGAGATCGTTAATATAAAAATCATTTTATACATACACTTGTGATCAGCTGATTAAGTCATCAACATTTTGATCGATTTTGGCGGTTTCTCTTTTGTTTATTTAATGTTTATTATTTTTTCATAAAAGCCAAGCTCATTATATGACAAACAAAATATAAATCCACATTTCAAATTTTGTACAAAAATTATAAAAAATCTGCAAATTTTCAGCAAGATTTCCAAATTTTTATTCAGATTTTTTAGAATTTTTTTGGGTATGCAGTTTGATAGCCCATCAAAATTTAAGGGCAATAATGTGCAAGTTTAAAGGGGCTAAATAATCGCGTTGATTTTTAATAATTTGTTTTTTTCTTGTAGACATTTGGTTAGGGGCTCGGTTGTCGAAAATGGTAAGTTACGCTTTGCTAAGAAGGAGCATAGCAATACTTCAGCCTTTTTTGCATTCATTACGTTTTCAATTAAGTCTTAAAAAAGTTGCCTACTTTTTTCTGACGTTTTATTCTGCACAGCTGTTTTGATGCTCTTGTGAGCGTGCGTGTTGCCATAGATCTGCTCTTCCTGATTTGGCTTTTAATGTGCTATTGCAAACATTACAACAAGCCTCATAACTTCAAGTGTTTACACAACCAGCCTTTGAACACGGGATCCTTAGTCCAAGAATCCAAAAAATGAGCGTAGGCTTGGTTTGCATCATATTTAAGTCATATGTGTCCAAAAAAATAAATACCTTTTGAAGCAGCTGCAGCAAAACTCAAAAGATTGTAAAGATTTATTAAGAAAATAATTCAAAATAGTTCTACTTACAAGATTTAGTAACAAAGAAAAATCACTGGGAAATTAAAAAACCTAATTTTTTACACAAAAAATGTCCAAACGTCAACTGGATACAAAAAACGTCCACCTGGCAACGCTGCTGCCAATATAGAAGTATTATATATATTGGGAGAGCGTATAGTGAAGAACAAAGCGTACACACACTTTTTTAATTGAAGCTTTGCTCGATGAAAGCTCTTCGCTTCACTTGCCGCTCCCCTATGTTTTGACCTATGGCGCTATGGCGACCGAACGAAATTGTTTATAATTCAAATTTGACTGTTTTATAATGTAAAGGAATGGTGACAACAATTTTAAGTTTTCATTATTTCATTTCACGGGATAGTTTTATGTTTTCGTTACGCTTTTTATCATTTCTTCATTTGTATCCGTAACTTTTTATAAATTTTTTTCCATTGCGTAATTGTATACCAACTTCTCACTTCGTTTGATAAGATATCGTAAATTCTCTTTTTTCAAACTGTCCGGATTTGGATAAGTAGAAACATTAAAAAAAATTCTCTATTAAAGCTTTCCCAATCACTTTCCGTTTCGAACCAGTTATAATACTTCATTTAATTTCAATATTTTCAGTGTATTTTACATATTGCATAATACTATTTAGAATATTTGCAAATCAAGATTTCTCAAATACCTTTCGTTTGGTACCCATATTGTAACATTTCATTTACATTACTCCTCAAACATATTTTCGACTGTAAGTCTTCTTAAAACTATTTAGTTTGATACCCACATTGCAATATTTCGTTTATTTAATCAATTTAACTGAGTTACAATTTTAAAACAGGTTGCAACCCTCCTCAAAAATATTTCCAGCAGTCATGTTTTTAGACCTCTTTACTTACGGATTAAATTTAGTTAAATTTTCAACAGGTAACAACTCTCCTCAAAAATATATTCGGCTGTAAGCTTTCTTAAAACTCTAAAGTTTAATACCCACATTGCAATATTTCATTTATTTTATCAATTTAACTGAGTTACAATTTTAAAATAGGTTGCAACCACCCTCAAAAATATTTCCAGCAGTCATGTTTTTAGACCTCTTTAATTTGATTCCTATATTGTAATAAGTAATTTATTTTGCCGATTAAATTTAGTTAAATTTTCAACAGGTAACAACCCTCCTCAAAAATATATTCGGCTGTAAGCTTTCTTAAAACTCTAAAGTTTAATACCCACATTGCAATATTTAATTTATTTTATCAATTTGACTGAGTTAAAATTTTCAAATAGGTGGCAACTCTCCTCAAAAATATTTCCAGCAGTTATCTTTCTTAAACCTCTTTAATTTGATACCCATATTGCAATAATTTATTTATTTTATCAATATATTTGGGTTTAAAAATTTTCAAATAGGTGGCAACCCTCCAGTTTTTTGCGATATCATTGGTTCTGGTATTATACCGAACAATAAAAAAAAAAAATTATTCAAATCGGTTCAGCCGTTCTCGAGTTTTGACGACAGTGACATACGAGCACAACATTTTTATTAATATAGATAGAAGATAGATAGCATAATATGTGTAGCAGAAAAAAGTGACCATTTTGGCACAAGGAAGAAGCTTTACTTTTCCTAAAGTTGTGAGAATAACAAGCACAACCAATCTGACAACTGACGAGCTTTAATTGAGATTATATTTATATATAAACGTACTTTTATGCTTTGTACGCATATGTTTACACATCAAATTCCATGAGTACCTAGTACTCACGCCTTTTTTTTATCAGAATCGTTCACGGTTGAGAAATTATCTTGAAACAAAGAAAAGAGAAAGAAATTATCTTAAAACAAAAGATAAAATATCCTTCTCTAACGGCGGTTTCACACAGGTTTTTTTCAAAACTGGGCCAAAGCCCAATATTTTTTGATCACATATGTTACTAATATGTGTTGTAAAAGTGAAACAAATGTGATCATAAATATGATATTTGAGGTTAGCTCTCAATCCCTGCGCCACCTATCGGAAGACAAACACAGTGATCCTTCAAAAAACTTTGCATAAAACAACAATCATTTAATCCGGTTTTAAAATCTGGGAGAAAATGGTTCCCAATTGAGTTATTCTTGCGATTTTATATATGTATAAGTGTAGGTGTATAAAATTCTATTACTTTATAATAAGTGGTTCCAGAGAAAAGCGATGTGAGAATTTCAGTTTGTATGGGCGGTGCCACACCCCCTTTCCCATTATCTGCCACGTTTCGCTATAAGTACGTTAATGATTACATAAAGAGCTGTGTCAAATTTCAGGACGTTAGCATAGGCAGTTGCAGGAGCGGTGCCACTCCCCCTTTTCCAAAATCGACTACTCTTCGCCGTAAGTACGGTATTGATAACATATGCTGCCGCGTGAAATTTCAGGACGTTAGCATAGGCGGGTCCAGAGATAAGCGATATGAGAATTTCAGTTTGTATGGGCGGCGAAACGCCCCCTTTTACAAAATCTATCACTTTTCACCGTATGTACGGTATTGCCAACATATGTTGCTGTGTCAAATTTCAGGACGTCAGCATAAGCGGTTCCAAAGATAAGCGATATGAGAATTGCAGTTTGTATAGGAGGTGCCACGCCCACTTTCCCAGTACCTACTATTTTTCACCGTAAGTAGGGTATTTACAATCTATGCATCTGTGCTAAGTTTCAGTTCCCCAGCATAATTCGTTTTAGAGATATAGTGGTTTTCACAATTTAGTCTTTATGCCAGATGCCACGCCCCCTATATATCGGGATTCACATTTTTGGATTAGAGGAAGTTATGTATATCGTTTAAATGGGTTTATGTTTCATTGGAATCGAGCGAACGGTGCCTTCAAAAAGTGATTGCAAAATTTTCTGGTGGGGTATTTATATGTAGATACTTTAATGTATTGTCTCCAAACCAAATTTGACAAGGGATGACGGAAAAGCATTCCACAATACATCATACTCCTACCCTGTCGGAGACACAAACAACCAAAAAGTAGATACTTTAACTTAATTTGACCTACAAACCGATGGCAACCCTCTTCGTAATATTTGAAATCTAAAACCTTATTAACGCCTTTCGTCTGACACCTGTATGGTGATACCTATGTATCTATTTCAATTACCTAATTCCTTTAATACAAATCATTTTTGAAGGATTTGATTTTTTAAACAGGTGTCAACCATGTACATATATGTATATAGTTAATAAAAGAAACCCTTTTCATACACATTTCAATTGATACACATCTCTTAAGAATTCATTTAGCTTATTAAAAAATTTTAACTTAGTTTTTTAACAGATGGCAACTCTTTAAAAAAATAAACCCCTGTTGTCTACAGGTCAATCTTTTCAATATGGGACTTCATTTTTAAAAATAGAACGATTCGTGCAGATCTGATGGATCTGACAAAAAATGATTTTATGTATTAGAAAAAAACGCATTACTTCAAAAAGTGCAAAAAATGAGCAGGTTTTTATTTCTTCTTTCGAAAGGTATTTAATAAAATAATAAAAAATAACATATTTTTACATATGGGGTATTCCATGAGTAAGTGAAACTTTGTGTCCAATTGTAGAGTAGCTTATTGAACATGGAATGCTTGATGAATCAATGCTCAATACCTGAAATTAACGTTTTTTCGAAAAAAAATTTAGTTATATTATTTTATTACACTGTAAATACACTCAAAACTTCAACATTAGAAAAGTAGTTGAATACGACAACATATTTTAATATAGAAGGCTCTGCAAAATCAAGTATTCACAAAGTTATTATTTTTTTGAAGGGGGGAATAAATGTCTCGATCTTTCTGCGCCCCGAAGAAGCAATATGGCATTGAAGAAAAATAGGCATTTAAATTATATAATAGGATAAAATCACTACGGTTTAGCATGTCCAACCCGTGACTAAAAAGTTTTAAACTTCGTATTGCTTAGTTACTACTTTAGGGAGTTTTCTATAATTTCATAACTAGAGTGTGTTTATACTAAGCAGCCCTATTTCATTT
>NW_023458559.1:5625966-5627683 GCF_013731165.1 Rhagoletis pomonella
CGTAATTCTTTAGGAATTTAGGGTTTGAGATTTGCGGGATTCTCGGAACTAATATCGGGATTTTCGAGACGACTTTCACAATATTTAGGTATTTTTGGAACTAGTTTCGGGATTTTTGTGACTTTCGAGATTCTCGGAATTAATAGCGGGATTTTTGGGACTCCTGAAATATTTTTGGAATTTTAGGGCTAATTTCAAGCTTTTGGGACTTTCGGGACTGTTTCGGGATTTTCGGTACTTTGGGACTTTCGGCAGCATTTTGCTATTCTCGGGAGTAATTTCGAAATTTTTGGGACTCCAGGACCATTTTTCGATTTTTGGGACTTATATCGGCCTTTGGGGACTATTTCCAGATTTTTGGGGATTATTTCGGATTTATGGAGTTTTCGTGCTTCTCGGGATTATTTTCGGGACTGTTGGGACTTTCGGGGCTATTTAGGGATCTTTGGGGCTAATTTCGGATTTTTGGGACTCCCGGGACTATTTCGGGATTATCGGGAGTAATTTTGATATTTTTGGGACTTTCGGGACTTCTTCCAGAATTTTGGAAATAATTTAGGATATTTGGGACTTTCGGGTCTATTTCGAGGTTGTCTTGAGTAATTTCGGGATTTTTGGGACTTTCCGGACTGTATCCAGATTTTTGGGACTATGTCGGGATTCTCAGGAATAATTTCGGATTTTCGGGATTTTTGGAACTTTCAGAACTATTTTTGGATTTTTGGAACTAGCGGGACTATATCGGGATTTTCGGGCCTAATTTAGGAACTTTGGGACTTTCGGAACTATTTCAGGATTCTTGGGACTATTTCGTAATTATCGGGACTGATTTCGGGATTTTTGGGACTTTCGGGAGTATATCGATTTTTTTGGGACTTCTTTTAAATTTTTTAGACTTTCGGGACCATTTCGAGGTTTTCAGAAGCGTTTCGGGATTTTTGAACTAATTTCGGATTTTTGGGACTTTCGGGACTATTTCTCCATTTTTTTGGGAAAATTTAGGAATTTTTGGACTTGCAGACTTGCGGACTAATTTCGGATTTTTGGGACTCCCGGGACTATTTCGGGATTATCGAGAGTAACTATGGTATTTTTGAGACTTTCGGGACTTTTTCAAGAATTTTGGAACTAATTTAGGATGTTTGGAACTTTCGGGTCTATTTCGGGATTGTCGGGAGTAATTTCGGGATTTTTGGGAATTTCGGGAGTATTTTGGAATTTTTGGAACTTTTGGGACTATTTCGGGATTCTCTGAGCTGATTTCAGGACTTTCGGGATTATTTAGGAATTTTTGGGACCAATTTCGGATTTTTGGGACTGCCGGGATTAATTTGAGATTTTCGAGACTACTTTGGAGCTTTCGGGACTTCCGCGATTCCTGGGACTAGTTTCGGCAATTTTGGGACTTTCTGAAATAGTTTCGAAAGTCTTAAAGTTCCTAAATTAGACCCAAATTCCCAAATGGTCCCGAAAGTCTCAAAAATCAAAAAGTAGTCCCGAAAGTCCCAAAAATCCGAAATTAGTCCCAAAAATCCCTAAACGGCCTCAAATGTCTAAAAACACTAAAATTAGGCCCAAAAACAAAGATAGTCCCGGGAGTCCCAAATGTACTGCGGTAGTATCGAAAATCCCGTAATTAGTCCCGAGAATCCCAAAATTCCCAAAATTTTTTATTCCCGAGAATCCCGAAAACCCCATAAATCCGAAATAAGTCCCA
>NW_023458559.1:5627783-5628793 GCF_013731165.1 Rhagoletis pomonella
CCCAAAATTCCAAAATTTTCCCCAAAAATGAAGAAATAGTCCCGAAAGTCCCAAAAATCCGAAATTAGTTCAAAAACCCCGAAATGCTCCCGAAAATCTTGAAATGGTCCCGTAGGTATAAAAAATCCAAAAGAAGTCCCAAAAAAATCGATATACTCCCGAAAGTCCCAAAAATCCCGAAATCAGTTCCGATAATTATGAAATAGTCCCAAAAATCCTGAATTAGTTCCGAAAGTCCCAAAGTTCCTAAATTAGGCCCGAAAATCCCGAAATAGTCCCGCTAGTTCCAAAAATCCAAAAATAGTTCTGAAAGTCCCAAAAATCCCGAAATACTCTCGAAAATCCGAAATTATTCCTGAGAATCCCGGCATAGTCCCAAAAATCTGGATACAGTCCTGAAATTCCCAAAAATCCTGAAATTACTCAAGACAACCTCGAAATAGAGCCGAAAGTCGCAAATATTCTAAATTAGTCCCAAAAATGTGGAAAAAGTCCCGAAAGTCCCAAAAATACCAAAATTACTCCCGATAATCCCGAAATAGTCCCGAAAGTCTCAAAAATCCAAAACAAAGCCCCGAAAGTCCCAAAAATCCCGAAAGTCTCCCGAAAATCCGAAATTATTCCTGAGAATCCCGAAGATACCTAAATTACTCCCGATAATCCCGAAATAATCCCGAGAGCCCCAAAACTCCCTAAATAGTCTCGAAAGTCCCAACATCCCGAGAATCTCGAAACCCCCATAAATCCGAAATAAGTCCCAAAAATCTGCAAATAGTCCCGAAAGTCCCAAAAACTTGAAATTAGTCCTAAAAATCCAAAAATAGTCCAGGAGTCCCAAAAATCCCGGGAATTCCGAAATATTCCCGAAAGTCCCGCTATTAATTCCGAGAATCTCGAAAGGCCCAAAAATCCCGAAACTAGTTCCAATAATCCCTAAATATTTTTAAAGTAGTTTCGAAAATCCCAAAATAGTCTTGAAAATCCTGATTTAGTCTGAAGAATCTCTCAAA
>NW_023458559.1:5628893-5629913 GCF_013731165.1 Rhagoletis pomonella
CTCTCCTCAAATCAACTCACCACATACAAATTCACCACACCTCACCTAAACTCACCACACCTCCTACTGGTACACCAAAATCCGCCAAATCTTAACTCACCACAGTTGAATTCATCACACCCGTTCTCACCACACCTCACCTAAACTCACCACACCTCAACTTGAGAACTGTTGCGGGATTTGAGAGATTCTTCAGACTAAATCAGGATTTTCAAGACTATTTTGGCGTTTTCGGGACTATTTTGGGATTTTCGAAGCTATTTCGTAATTCTTTAGGGATTCCCGGAAACTTTGTTTGAGATTTTCGGGATTCTCGGAACTAATATCGGGATTTTCGAAACTACTTTAAAAATATTTAGGGATTATTGGAACTAGTTTTGGGATTTTTGGGACTTTCGAGATTCTCGGAGTTAATAGCGGGATTTTCGGGAATATTTCGGAATTCCCGGGATTTTTGGGACTCCTGGACTATTTTTGGATTCTTAGGACTAATTTCAAGTTTTTGGGACTTTCGGGACTATTTGCAGATTTTTGAGACTTATTTCGGATTTATGGGGTTTTCGAGATTTCGGGATGTTTGTGGTTTTCGGGAGTATTTCGGAATTTTTTGGACTTTCGGGACTATTTTGAGGGTCTCGGATCTAATTTGGGAATTTGGGGATTCTCGGGACTAATTTCGGGATTTTCGAGACCACCTCAGGATTTTTGGGACTCCCGGGACTATCTTTGTTTTTGGGCCTAATTTTAGTGTTTTGGGACATTTGAGGCCGTTTAGGGATTTTTGGGACTAATTTCGGATTTTTGGGACTTTCGGGACTACTTTTTGATTTTTAAGACTTTCGAGACCATTTGGGAATTTGGGACTAATTTAGGAACTGCAAGACTTTCGAAACTATTTCAGAAAGTCCCAAAATTCCAGAAACTAGTCCCAGGAATCCCGGAAGTCCCGAAAGCTCCAAGTAGTCTCGAAAATCTCAAATTAATCCCGGCAGTCCCAAAAATCCGAAATTGCTCCCAAAA
>NW_023458559.1:5630013-5631105 GCF_013731165.1 Rhagoletis pomonella
ATCTTCATCTTCACCTTCATCTTCATCTTCATCTTCATCTTCATCTTCATCTTCATCTTCATCTTCATCTTCATCTTCATCTTCATCTTCATCTTCATCTTCATCTTGGGCTAAGCACTTTTTAGCGATAGGGTGGACAGAATCACGACCTTCGGAGTTCGCCAAAAATTCGGATAAAAGTTTAGCTTTAGCGTTTTAGCATTTTAGCGATAGGTAAATTTGGAAACGGGTGCTGATCACCAGAAGTAGTATATTTTTTTTTAAGCAGAAGATTTCTTCAGTCCACTCAAAGATTTGGAATATGATGGGCTTGAAAATTTTAAATAATTTCGAAAATGGTGTTGTCGAAACAAGGTTTCAGAATGCACGAAGAAAGTGATCAAAATTATATTCATTCTTATTATGTTAGTTGTTTATCGGAGGGCGGTCTGTACAAGCGAACTTCTATTTTTTTGCATACATAGGAAAATTTAAATTCAAAATTTGTGGAAGTCAATGGTGTTACGCTAACCACAAAGCCATATTTTTTGCAAAATCTGATGAGAAATTTAAAAGCAAATTTGGTCCAAAATATTATAAAAATTAAATTCTTTAGGCAGTCCAGAAATGGTTTTTCTGAGATCGGGAAGGATCTGTCGGTGCCTGTTGAGAAATTTAAGCATTACGAAAAGGTCTTTCACATGTCTCGACAAACCTCCACACTCTGAGGATAACCGAGAAAATAAAGGTAGGCGCGTTATTAGTCCACCTAGAAAGACAGCCACTGAATCTAGTCAGAAAAATCCTCCATTCCAGGCCTTGGAACTTATTAATCTTTCTTCTCCATGCCCTCAGGCATTGGAGCCCCCGCTATCTAAAGCCATATCCACTAGGTCTACATCTAAAAATAGTCAAACCGTTGATTTAACAGTGTTGCCATCAACATCTGAAGCTGCACTGTCTATCTTAGTTCCTCCGAATAATTCGGTGCCCCGCACATCAGACATCATTACCAACAAGTTGGTTGTAATTCCTCCGAGAAGATCAATATTTCTCTCTAGATTTGCCAAAGATACTTCTTCGGATGATATAAAGTCATACATATCGCCTAAA
>NW_023458559.1:5631205-5636372 GCF_013731165.1 Rhagoletis pomonella
TATGGATAATTGTAAAGAGTGAGGGTGATGGGTGTCGAATCCTACATTCATGATACAAAAAAGAAGGTAGTTTCAATAA
Source organism: Rhagoletis pomonella (assembly GCF_013731165.1). Lineage (NCBI taxonomy): Eukaryota > Metazoa > Arthropoda > Insecta > Diptera > Tephritidae > Rhagoletis > Rhagoletis pomonella. The sequence continues at coordinate 5,631,285 of NW_023458559.1, forward strand.
ACAACTTCTGACGGATAATAAAATTTTTTGAAGTTTCATAAATTGTCAGTATTATCAACAGCCTTGCCACTTTGATAATATTAAAACAATAAATCTGAGTATTTTTTCCCCATATTTATACCAATGTAATAATATTTCAAATCAAAAGCCATTGTCAGTGCTTGGTACCTTTTTTTACTTACGTGGTTCGCACCTTTTTTATTAAAAATATTTAAAATGTAAACTGTTAAAGGAGACTTCTTCGTAATTATTATTTTTATTTTATAATAAAAACCACGGGCGCATTATGTTATCTTTTAATTTTCTGATTTGGATTAAAATCTTGCTAATTAAAAATCTAGTTCTTTCCAAATAAAACCTTTTAATTAATTAATTAATTAATTAATCCCAACGGCTTTTTGCCCTCCATTCCCGCCCAACCGACACGAGCGGCGCAGTCCGCATGACGTGCCGAATAGTGGAAACAGGAGTTTGTTAAGTGTCGAGATTTACAACTATTCAGCAAGAGAATCAAATTCATCAGCTGATTGGATATGCTAAAGATAGTATTTCAATTATTGAGAGTGGAAATTATAGTTTTCTTTATAGTAAAAATCGAGTCCGATATATCAAACGTGGTGGAATGAGAGTTAAAATCTTGACATAAACAACGGAATGATTCGTTTAGTTCAAAATTAGTTTTGCATGTCTTCAAAAACAGAGGTCGAAAGTGTCTTGACACTCGAGAGGGGACATTAAAATTGACCTCAGCCAGGAGGGCCGGGCTATTAATCAAGCCTGTCATTAATTTTACGATAAATATTAAACTTAGCATTTCTCTACGACTTGCTAGTGTTGGCAAATTTATGAGCTTTAGACGACTTGTGTAAGGGGGGAGATTGTAATCTGAATCCCAGTTAAAGTCACGAAACGCAAAAAGCAAGAATTGTTTTTGAATTGATTCAATCCTCTCTAAATGAACTTGGTAGCGGGGATTCCAAACAATAGATCCGTATTCTAGTATAGGTCTAACTAAAGTGGTAAAAAGAGGTTTTGTAACATAAGGATCTTTGAACTCTTTTGACCATCGCTTTACAAATGCAAAAACGCCTTTGGCTTTATTGACTGTAACATTAATATGATGGTTAAAATTGAGTTTGGGATCCATTGTGATACCAAGATCGACAAAATTGGATACCTTCTCCAGATTTTAATTTGAAATTGAATAAACAGCTGGTTGAACAGCCCTCCGAGAGAAACACATAGCTTTACATTTTTGAAGGTTTAGTGGCATATAGTTTGCATTACACCAACTAACCACGTTGCTCAGATCCGCTTGTAACAAAGACCTTTCTTCGATAGAGGACAATGTTTTAAAAAGTTTCACACCATTGGCACATATTAAAATTTTTGAATGTTTTATTATAGAAGAAATATCATTAATGAATATCAGGAACAGAATCGGACCAAGGTGGCTTCCCTGAGGAACTCCCGAAGAAACTTTAATGATGTTGGAAGAACAATTATTAACAATAACTCTTTGTGTTCTATCAGAGAGGTAAGATGAAATCCATTGAAGAAGACTGGGCTGAAAGCCGATTAGGTCGAGTTTACGGATGAGTAACGAGTGACATATTTTGTCAAAAGCTCTACTGAAATCGGTGTATATTACGTCGGTATGAGAAGCTCGGCCAAACACTAACATTTGTGTAAGCGCCAATTAATATTATTATGAGCATTTTCTCTAAAACCGTTTGATACATGAGTTGTAAACTCCAATAAATTAGTGATAGTAGATTTTCCTTTAGAAAACCCGTGCTGAGATTGTGAAATTGAAGAAGATATAGAATATAAGCAAACGTCAAGCTGTGAAGTTGTACTTTATTGTGCTCTGATTTTGGCTTTCTACTTACTAAGTTCATTGTGCTAATTCTGTGTTAAAGTAGTGATAAAAAGTGCTTATGAGCATCAGAGTGTGAAATAATTGAAGCTAAGTGAAAGTTATTGGTTTTATATAAAAGTAAATTTAATTAAATTTCACTAGCATACATTCTAATTTTGCCGAGTCATTTGTTGTTATCATTGTTGTTGTATCCTTTGTAGTTAACTTTCATTTTGTTTTTGCACATTTGTTCTACTCTTTTTGTTTACTTCTTCTAGTAATTCTTGTCACAGCTGTTTGCGTTGCGTTTATTAAGTGTCATAATTACAGTGATACTCAAACTGTTCGCTACATTTATTTAAAGCTATTTACATCGGCTCCTTAATTGTTATAATTTATTTTGTTTGTCTTTTATAACGAGTGTATTACATAAATCTTTCAATATGATGTGTGATCTTGATACTTGCCAAATTAAAAGCGATTCTGAACGCTACTTATCGTGCTGGCTGTGTGATGGTATTTACCATCTGAAATGTGCTGGTTTGACGGGAAGTATTCTGGACGCTATTAATGATGGCAAGGGCCTTCGCTGGTCTTGCGTAAAGTGCAGGTCAACCGAAGTTGATCTTTTCAAGCTATTTAGGCAAACCAGAAATGGTTTTACAGAAATAGGAAGAGAATTGTCGCTACTGACAGAAAAATTTGAGCATTATTAAAATATGTTTAAATCATTCAAATGCTTAGATACCTTGCAAGCTGTTAAGGATATCCGTGTGTCTAAACGTAAGCGTCTTCATAGTCCATCTAAGGAAATTGCTGCCGTTGCACGTCAGAATAATCTTCCGACGGACTTAATTAATTTATCCTCTCCGTGTCCTCCAGCATCAGAATCCTCAGCCTCAAAAGACCGTGCAACGAAATCTGCTTCGGATAATAAAGAGCCTGAAGTATCTTCCCCTTCCCCCATTGAAGTGGTGGTATCATCTACAAAGCCTCCACCGCCTTCCCTATCCTCAACTACTAACGCAGAAACTCAACCCCCTCCACCGGTAGTCCAGTCTGATACGAGGAAACTAGTTGTGGTTCCGCCAAAGAAGTCAATCTTTGTTTCTAGATTTTCGAGAGACACTACCGAAGACGATATAAAGCTTTACATCTCATCAAAAATTACAGCTGCCGACTTAAGCATCAGAAAATTTAATTTTAATTACGAAAGAAATATTGCTTCATTTAAAATTGACGTAAATTTAGATAATTTTAATGCGCTGCAAGTAGTTCTTTTTGGCCCCCCGGAGCTTTCGTTCGTGAATTCGAATATAGGCCCAAAAAAGTAAATAACTTAGCTAATATTCCCCGTCATAACACTGAATCAAAAAACTAATTATTAAATCTGCTTTAAGTATTTATTACCAAAATGTAAGAGGCTTAAATACTAAATTAACGAACTTATAATTTAAAGACCTTGAATGTAATTATAATATTCTTTCTTTTACTGAAACTTGGCTGAAACCTCACATTTTCAATTCAGAGATTCTTCCAAATAATTATCATATCTATAGACAAGATAGGGAGGACAGAATCGGCGGTGGCGTACTCTTCGCTGTAGACTCTTCAATACCATCTGAAGAAGTTAGTCTTCCAGACATTGATTCAGTAGAGTTCAAATGCATTCGTGTACAGGCTGGAAAAGGGTCTATTTACTTAGCTCTATGCTATATCCCTCCCCGATCTGACACATTGGTGTATTCACGACTCATCTCTTTACTGAAATCAGTTAATTTACTGACTAAACCCTCTGACTCAATGATTGTGTTGGGTGATTTTAATTTACCAAGCATATCATGGAACATCATTGACAATGATATCGTACCTTTCGCGTCTAGTGCGTGCAACAACGTATTTTTAGAGGAGATGGCTGAACTCTGCCTAACTCAGGTTAATGTACTTATGTTTGGTAAAGTATTAGATCTTGTTTATGTTGATAATGCATCTAAGTCCGTTGCAAATAAGTGTGATCCACTAGTTTTGCCCGAAGATGTCTACCACCCTGCTATGGAGGTATCTTACGAAGTTATAAGTGATGGTCAAAATTGCAGTACCCAAGCATACGAACCAAATATTCGCTTTGATTTTTCGAAAGCCAACTTTAAAATGCTTAACAAAGAACTATATAAATTGTCGTGGCCTGCATTTAAAGAAAATATTGAACAAAGCGTTGCACTTTTTAACTTTACTTTAAAGCATTTGACAAAGTGTGCCACTCGTTGCTCATCTACAAACTTGATCTTCTTGGTCTTCCACCTAATTTTCTACGTTGGATCTCTTCATACCTCTATGATAGATCACAAAGGGTAATGTTTAAAAATACTATCTCTGACGTCATTGATGTTACTTCAGGAGTCCCTCAAGGTAGCCACCTAGGCCCGGTTCTGTTCTTGCTTTTTATAAACGATATTTCTACAGATATACAATTTTCCGAAATTTTTATATATGCAGATGATGTAAAGCTTTATAAATCGTACGTTTCAATTAAAGAAAGATCTTTGCTACAATCAGACTTAGACGGCATGGCTTACTGGTGTCAAGTAAATCTTATGCCTCTAAATCTTAAGAAATGTAAATTAATGAGCTTCTCGCGAAGAGCTGTTCATCCCACTTCTTATACAATAGGTAACCATAACCTGGAACAAGTATACAATTTTGTGGACCTTGGTATCACAATGGATCCTAAGCTTAATTTTAATCTTCATATTTATGTGACAGTCAACAAGGCTAAACGTGTACTTGCATTTGTGAAACGATGGTCAAAAGAATTTTGTGACCCTTATATCACTAAAACCCTGTTTACAACATTAGTTAGGCCAATTCTTGAATACGGTTCGGTGGTTTGGAATCCAAGGTATCAAATTTACTCAGACAAGATAGAGTCAATTCAAAAACAATTCCTACTTTTTGCTTTAAGAAATTTCCGTTGGGATTCTCAATATAACCTTCCACCTTATACGAGCCGATTAAAACTTATTAATCTTCCTACACTTTCCAGCCGCAGGCAAATGCTTGGTACAATTTTTATAGTTAAATTACTAACAGGCTCAATTTCAAGTCCGCTTCTTCTTGGCGAAGTTAGCCTTAATGTTCCCTCCCGGGTATCAAGACACTTTTTCCCCCTATTTCTGAAAACTTGTAAAACTAATTTTGAATTGCACGACCCACTCCGTTGCTTATGC
>NW_023458559.1:5636472-5637980 GCF_013731165.1 Rhagoletis pomonella
TAGGGAAGTCTACAGAATAATTGGACCTAAAGAGCTGGGCAAACATGTTGGCAATGAGTTGGCTGTCGCTAGATACAGTGTTGCGATAATGCATAGCGGACGGAAAACCATGTACTTTACGCTTTGAATTTACGAAACTATAAAATGATTTAGGATTGTTAATTAAATTCTTTTTAATTTTACATAAATATGAGTTATAACATTCCTTATTTAATGCAAAGTAGCTATGCCGCAAAACTAAGTACTTTACATAATCACTATGTAAGACCGTTATTTTTTCAGTTTAAAAGAATGTGACATTTAATTTTTCAATTTTTGAAGCTCTTTAGTGAACCATAATTGTATTGGTTCTTCATGAACAATATTACGTTTTGGCAAATACTTTCGAAACAAAATGAAACCGTATCATTAAATTGCTCAACGCTACGCTCCACGTCATCTATATATATTGGCCAAGATAACTTTGAAAGTTCTTTGTAAATTTTCCTGACATTTGCTTTCGCAAAAACATATCTAGTACTTGAACTATACGACTTATTATTATGTATTTCATTTATGATTTCGTAGCTTAACTCAAGAGTGGGATGGTACGCATCCTCTGGGAAAACTACCGATTAATTGAGGCCTTCGGAACATCATCAACTTAAACGAGATCCAAGACCTTTCCAAACTTATTTGGACATATATTTATTTGTTTAAGGCATAGTTCAGCCATTTCCTCCAGAAATACATTGTAACTATCTCTAGATGAAACTGGTACAACATCGGCGTCAATGATGTTCCATGAAATGTGTGGCAGGTTTAAATCGCCGAAAACAATCATAGAATCGGATGCCGTAAGCATTGCATTTACTTTCTCAAGTAAAGAAACTAGCTGCATATATATTGATACGGCAGAATTAGGAGGGTTTGTTGCAAAGAGCTAATTAAATATAAACCTTTCCAGCCTGTACACGTATACATTTAAATTCGGTATATTCAATGACAGGAGCACTAACTTCCTTGGATGGTATCGATGAATGCACCGCAAAAAGAACACCACCGCCGATTCTGCCCTCGCGGTCACTCCTGTATATTTGATATTCATTTGGAAGAATTTCGGAATTAAAAATATGAGGTTTGAGACATGTTTCGGTCAAGGAAATAATATTATAATCGCAGTAAAAACCTTTTAAACATAAGTCAGTTAATTTGGTATTCAAATCTCTAACATTTTGATAGTAAATACATAAATTAGACTTGCGAGTTAGTTTTTTGAAGACGAATTAAGATTAGAAGTTTTAGCTACGTCGTTATTACTTTTATTAGGTTTATACTCAAACTCGCGAACAAACACCCGGTCGGCCAAAATGAACTATTTAGTAGTGAATCAAAATCTTCGGCAGCTACATCAAAAAAAGATGAAATATCGCGATCGATTTTAAAATTAAATTTACGAATAAATACATCTTTAGTTCTCATTTTAGGCGATATGTATGACTTTATATCATCCGAAGAAGTATCTTTGG
>NW_023458559.1:5638080-5639088 GCF_013731165.1 Rhagoletis pomonella
CTCAATATGAATTTACATTTTCTCATTATAAACTTGAAAAGGTGTAGACATGTTAACAATATGCATGTTTATACCTGTGCCAGACATCTAGTAACAAAACCATCATAAAGTTATTATAGTATTCTATTTACTAGGTTCAATGACACACATAATTTAATATTTCATTCCTAGTATTTCAAATATTTTTTATACAGCTTAATAAACTCACATACATATGCATGTATTTGCACCAGGAAATTCAAGTTCTGCTCAGTAAAGAATAAAGAGTAAGTTTTGCACTCATAAAAAGATACACAAGATTTCGCATGCTAGCGCCTCGAAATCCTCATTTATTAAAATTTTCTGCATATTCAAAACATTTTTATCAAAAACAAAATTTTATTTTCTTTATTTTATTTTTATTTATTATTTACACAAACTGAGAATGTGCGAAATCGTTTTGATTTCATTTCTACAACTTCTAGCTGTGTTTCATACAATACCAGCCAAATACTATGAAACTTTAGATGGTATTGTTATTAGATAAAAACCATGTTGATCACATAGTAATTAGTTGGTATTTCAAGGCACACATATGGTATTTGCTCGGTTCGTAGTAACAATACTAGATGTCTGTCACAGGTATTACTGAAACTTCCTTCTTTTTGATGTGTATACATCTTTGGTTTCGGTAGGGGTAAAATTTGCGAAGCTGTAACGCATATCCCAGCACAAAATTTCGAAGGGCTTAACATGTGTATTTCAGCATAAAATTTGTATTTTCATTAGAAGCACCCTGTGTTTGCTTGCCAAATGGTTGCATACATTTAGGCATATGCATAGTAAGAGGAAATGCGCTACAATTGATTATTACTTCCGATTATTTAAACTCCGCACATGCATACGGCTTTGTACCTATGTATGTACATAAATATGTATGGACTCATTTGTTGCAACTGTGCATGAATCACGTAACTTTGAAACGATAGTCGTTCAAACGATACTGACAAAACGATGTTGTCAAAACAC
>NW_023458559.1:5639188-5641164 GCF_013731165.1 Rhagoletis pomonella
AAAAAAAAGGCGTGAGTACTAGGTACTCATGAAATTTGATGTGTATACATATGCGAACGGCAAAGCATAAAAGTACGTTTACATATAAATATAATCTCAATCAAAGCTGGGTAGCTGTCAAATTGGTTGTGCTTGTTATTCACACAACTCGAGGAAAAGTTAAACTTCTTCTCTGTGCCACCGTGGTCACTTTTTTTGCAGCACATATTAGGCCATTTAAATATACTAGAGTGCCAGTTACTGTCGAAATTCGACAGTTTTTCTAACTTAACACGTAGCGATACTTATACGGTACAAATTAACTAACCGGAAAATCTTCTGCTAAAACGTAACTAAATTTTTTTTTTATCTGAGAAAGTCTTTGGAGGACTTCGGCTGGACTTGGAATTGACCCGATACATTCAAGTTTATCGATAAATTTCAATGATTTGATACATATCGATAGTTCGATGAATTTCAAGAACACTAAAATTCGATAACTCAACAAAATTCGTTAACTCGACCAATTTCGATAACTGTGAAATTCGATGGCTCGATAAATTTCGATAACTCAAAAAATTTAAAAACTTTGGATACCTTTACAAATTTTTACTTTGGGCATCTCCACATTTTTCGAAAACTATCTAAACATTTTGATAACTCGTTACACTCTGTTAACACGAATAAATTAGATAAGCAGTGATAAATCGATAAGCTTATATAACCTTGAAATTTCGATAATCGATATATTTTGAAAATTCCATAAACTTCGCTTCGTTGAACCAACCAATTTCAGTAGATCAATAATTATCGATAACTCTGTAATTTGAAAGAACTCCGTGCATTACGACACCTTGATAAATTTCGTTAAGTCTACAAATAATGATAATTCAATAAATATCGATAACTTGATACATTTCTTTAACTTAACAAATTTCAATAATCACACACGTTTTTATAACTCGATAGCTATCCGTAAATTTAGACAACTAAGTTTCTGTGTCTATAAATTTCGACAACTCAGTAAACATTGATCAGTTTGAATAATTCGATACGTTGCGGTAACTTAATAATAAATATAATAATAATAGATTGGCGCTTACACGTATGTTAGTGTTTGGCCGAGCATCTCCTCCGACTTGTGGCGTGCGCCTTGATTTTGTCACACAAAGCGGAGGGACCTACAGTTTACGCCGACTCCGAACGGCGATTGTATTCTTATGAGAAGCTATTTTTCATGGCAGAAATACACTCGGAAGTATGCCATTGCCTGCCGAGGGACTACCGCTGTTAAGAAAAAACCGTTTTCTATATTTTTTGCGATGTTGCTTTGACCAGTGCTTGAACCCAGGTGCTGATGAGTGAAAGCGCGCACTGCTTACCACTACACCACAGCGGCCGACAATAACTTAATAAGCATGTATAAATTTCGATAATTATAAACTTCGATGATTCGATAAATTTCAGTAACCTTTATGGCTGATTTTATTTCGATTCCTATCGGAAAATTTCAACTCTGTTAACCTAATTCATATGTATTTCTCATTGTCTCCATTTTCGCCTTTATCTCAATTTTCGTCTTTATCTTCAATTTTACCTTTTTTTGTCTCCATCGTTATCACTTTTTTCTTCATCTTCATATTTATTTTTATTTCAAAGTTTAATATCAAATACGAAGTAAAACAAAAGGCGAAACGGGTTAAATTGAACAGGTTGCAAAAACAACCATACACAAATATGGAAATTTTTAAACGACGATTTTCAACCAATTTCGAAACTATAAAAACTCTCCTCATCTACAGAAAATTACCTTTCCAACGGTGTTTTTGGTTTTGAAATCGGTAACTTAACCTTGGTCTTCATCTTTGTTTTTTTCTTTCACATCTTTGCTTATATCCTTTTCTTTTTCTATTCACGTAGATGAGATGAGGTGCGATGACGTGATAAGATGTGACGTGATTTTATGTGATGTGATAGGATGTCATGTCATGTGTTGT
>NW_023458559.1:5641174-5642393 GCF_013731165.1 Rhagoletis pomonella
TTTTTTTTTCCAGAAATTCCCAATGTATTTTTAAGTTAAGTTTTTAATTACATTAATTTCATTAAAAAAAGTACTAATTTCGAGTTTTATTATTTTTCGTCTGTATTTGTGTTCCATTAAAATTTTTTTGTTTTTTATAATAAAGGAAACTAGTAATAATCCCCGAAAGTCGGCGTGCTCCGTGGTCTAAAAAATCTGCATATTTCTTTATTCTAAAAACCACATGCATTGGTATTTAACATTGGTATTTTGGCAAGATCATGCTATACTCAGTACGTATACACAGCTGGCCATGCGTAAAGCAATCCCCTTGTTAGGGTCTGACCTTACATATTTATTGTTATTGCGAGCGCTAAAAAGTTTTGAATTGGCGGCGTTTAAATATATGGGGCATTTCACCTCAAGTGACCCAACTTTTGAAATCTATGTCTTCCGATCGGGATGAAATTTGCACCAAGGTTAGTCCTAAAAAATAGTAGTTATGACACAAAATTTCAATGGGATCGGTCAAACACACTCCGAGTTGGAGGGTCTAGAATTTTGACATTTTGGTCAAACGGCCATTTTTTCGGATCCATATAACTAATTACCTATAGTATTTAGAACACTTTTTCAGGAATGTTTTCGATAGATTTCTCTTCAGTCTTTACAAATTTTATTTTTTTTTAATTAAAATGAATTTTTTTTAATATTTTTTTTTTTAAATAAAAAATAATTTTTATGTTTTTTTCAAAAAGGGGTATTTTTTTATTTACTTTTTTTTGCTCAAAAGAAAGCTTAGGTATTTTTCTTTAAGAGCTTTGTGGTCGCTTAGTGGGATGCAACTTGTGTATCAATCAAAATTAGCGTTTAGTAACTCGAAACAGCGGTTTTTTTAATTTTTAATATATGACCTATTGTCTTCTTTTTTTCGTATTATTATGTAAGTGTCTCGGAAACCTGAAAATAAAACTTATATGAGAAGGTATATACAATTACCTTTCCAACGGTATATAACACGCCTAACCAAAGTTTCATACCCTCGATACTGCCATTCCCGTAGTTAAGGATGATTAAGATTTTTCGTAGTCTAACACAGCAGGTACTCGATTTTGTGCATCCAAACTCTTTATTAATAGCTTTGCAGAATTTTGAGTATTAGATTTGCATACCTACTAGCACAATATTTAAAAGGTATGAAGAATATGGGATTTTCCGGTAGTTAAGGATGATTAAGATT
>NW_023458559.1:5642493-5645459 GCF_013731165.1 Rhagoletis pomonella
GAAGGATCTTTACACCACTTCTTACCTAGGGTATTTTTGAGTCACTGGTTACGAATCTGAAGTCACTTATCAAAAATTCAAAATGGCGGATCCAATATGGCGGACGAAAAAAAAAAATCGGTAGATTTCTATGAAACTGGGTATCTGGGGGTTTTCTGGCTCGCTGATTACATATCTAAAGCCATTTGGCAAAAATTCAAAATGGCGGATCCAATATGGCGGACGAAAATTTAAAAAAAAATCTGTAGATTTCTATGTAATTGGGTACCGGGGGGTTTTCTGGGTTGCTGATTACGAATCTAAAGTCATTTACTTTATTTACTTCGGAACGAGCATTTTCATCAGATATTTCTTTCAATTTACTAATCACATAATCACGGACACCCTGTTGTCTTTTAGAAGCTTCAGCAACACTTCTCCAAATGTCAAACAACTCACTTCTTAAGATTTTACTTACCATGACTAAAATTTAACACAAATAAATTTCAGAAAAAATTTTATAACAGTGCTTAAAGATTTGCATGCCTGTTGTATAATTTTGTAATTTCAGAATGCGGAAAATTCGCGAGGTACTATTTTTTTTAACTCTTACATAACCAAAGTTTTTATAACTCCAAGTATTTTTGTGTTGTAACACACGGAATTCCAAGTACCATTAAGTATTTTAAAAACAAACAAATTTTGACTTTCGTCCAGCTAGATCTGCTATCCGAACCACTGTGCATCGTTTTGTCAGTATCGTTTGAACGACTATCGCTTCAAAGTTACGTGATTCATGCCCAGTTGCAACAAATGAGTCCATACATATTTATGTGCATACATAAGTACAAAGCCGTATGCACGTGCGGAGTTTAAATAATCGGAAGTTGTAATCAATTTTAGCGCATTTCCTCTTGCTATGCATATGCCTAAATGCATGCAATTATTTGGCAAACAAACACCGGGTGCTTCTAATGAAAATAAAATTTTTTTGCTGAAATACACATGCTAAACCCTTCAAAATTTTATGCTGGGAGATGCGTTACAGCTTCGCAAATTTTACCCCTACCGAAACCAAAGATGTATACACATAAAAATAAATTAGAGTGTATTTAAAGTCTTTTCAGTAAAATTCATAAAAATTCCCTTAAATAAATCAAATTTAGTTTTTTAAACAGTGTATTTTAAACTACATTGAGATCTTCTTTCTTTTTATATTAACAAGTGAAGATATGTGATATGAAAGAGATATATTTAATTTATATATATATATTAAGATCTTGCTTAAAGCATTTCTTTAGCTAACTAAACAATTGCGCCTAAAAGCTTAAACAGACGGCAGCGTTGATCGGGATTATTTGGGACTTAATCCGGATCAACTGCAGTTAATTCCCGAGTTGATCGGGTTTAACTGGGACTTAATCCGGATTAACTGCAGTTAATTCCCGAGTTGATCCGGATCAACGCTGCCGTCTGTTAAAGCTCTTTTTACACTGCTTTAGTGAGATCTCTTCATATGTTCATTGCTTCATTCACAAAAAATAAAATGCTCAAATTTCACGCTTAAGTGGCGATTTTTATAACATTTAGAAAACGTCTTTAATGAAAATCTATTTTTGAACGAAAAAAAATTTATAGAAAATATAAATTTTTGGCCTATTTAAAAAAGGCTTGAGTACTAGGTACTCATGAAATTTGATGTGTAAACATATGCGAACGGCAAAGCATAAAAGTACGTTTACATATAAATATAATCTCAATCAAAGCTCGTTAGCTGTCAAATTGGTTGTGCTTGTTATTCACACAACTCGAGGAAAAGTTAAACTTCTTCTCTGTGCCACCGTGGTCACTTTTTTCTGCAACACATATTATGCCATTTAAATATATTTTAACTGAATATTTTATTAAAAATACCTTTATAAACCTATTTTCCTTAATAGCGTCAATTTTTGTTTACTTTAACATTTGACATTCCTCCTCTTCTTCGCAAGTATAATCGATAAAACTAGGTTGGACACCAAAAAGTTATCGGTTTAACCTGAGATATTTTTAGTTATAATATTGCATGGCTAATATCTTTTTCTAATAACAGATTAGGGAGTTAAGCTCGAAAAGAAGGATGATGCTTTTATATGTAAAGCTATTATTAGGCGATTCAGTTACATACATTCAACTGTAGGTTAGGTTAGAAATTAAACATTAATTTCACTTAATTTTATTCATTTTGCTGATTTAATTTTTTTATTCATTTTCATTTTTAATTATTTTAATACATGAAATTATCGGTATGATTGATAAAATATACTTGTACATACTTGTGACTCAAAGGCGTTAAAATATCTTGAAAACACCCCATCAATTACTGTTTTTGAGCTTTTAGTTTGAGCATTTCTATTTGCATATATTCCTAAATTTAGTTTCTAAATGCAGTTCATATTGCAGTATTTTACCCGATGCTTTTTTGTTCCGTACGTTTTGCTATTACACACTTTTTACTCTCACTTCAGAGAGTGATTTTGCTGTTTGACCTTTTTCCAGGATTTTACACGAAAAGTATTGGATCAGAGCTATTATATCATCCATACATATGCATATTATACATACATATATTCATGTATGTTCATCAGTTATCAACGACCACAGTTAAAATGATATCGGTATTTTTTTAAATTTTCGCCTTTCTTTTTTATCAAACTAGACTACTAAACCTATGCCTAAAACCATCTACGAATATCAAAACCAGGGCATGAATCACGTATGACGACAATCGTCTGAACGATATCGTGTCGAGATTGTCTTGCTTCATAAAAATCAAAAATTTTTTGATCGTTTGTCCGATATCGTCAACTCGATTCCAGTTTTGCTTCACGTAACAGTAACAGTGTTTTGACAACATCGCACAGTGGTTCGGATCGCAAATCTAGCTGGACGAAACTATTTAAACAAATACTCGTTGAAGGATCTTTACACCACTTCTTACCTAGGGT
>NW_023458559.1:5645559-5648236 GCF_013731165.1 Rhagoletis pomonella
GAGTCACTGATTACGAATCTGAAGTCACTTATCAAAAATTCAAAATGGCGGATCCAATATGGCGGACGAAAATAAAAAAAAATCGGTAGATTTCTATGAAACTGGGTATCTGGGGGTTTTCTGGCTCGCTGATTACATATCTAAAGTCATTTAGCAAAAATTCAAAATGGCGGATCCAATATGGCGGACGAAAATTAAAAAAAAAATCGGTAGATTTCTATGTAATTGGGTACCAGGGTTTTCTGGGTTGCTGATTACGAATCTAAAGTCATTTACTTAATTTACTTTATTTACTTCGGAACGAGCATTTTCATCAGATATTTCTTTCAATTTACTAATCACATAATCACGGATACCCTGTTGTCTTTTAGAAGTTTCAGCAACACTTCTCCAAATGTCAAACAACTCACTTCTTAAGATTTTATTTACCATGACTAAAATTTAACACAAATAAATTTCAGAAAAAATTTTATAACAGCGCTTAAAGATTTGCATGCCTGTTGTATAATTTTGTAATTTCAGAAAGCGGAAAATTCGCGAGGTACTATTTTTTTTTAACCCTTACATAACCAAAGTTTTTATAACTCCAAGTATTTTTCTGTTTTAACACACAGAATTCCAAGTACCATTAAGTATTTTAAAAACAAACAAATTTTGACTTTCGTCCAGCTAGATCTGCTATCCAAACCACTGTGCATCGTTTTGTCAGTATCGTTTGAACGACTATCGCTTCAAAGTTACGTGATTCATGCCCAGTTGCAACAAATGAGTCCATACATATTTATGTACATACATAAGTATAAAGCCGTATGCACGTGCTGAGTTTAAATAATCGGAAGTAGTAATCAATTTTAGCGCATTTGCTCTTGCTATGCATATGCCTAAATGTATGCAATTATTTGGCAAACCAACACCGGGTGCTTCTAATGAAAATAAAAATTGTATGCTGAAATACACATGCTAAGCGTTACAGCTTCGTAAATTTTACCCCTACCGAAACCAAAGATGTATACACATCAAAAACTTCTGTTATATTTTATAACAAGGATTTTTTGGCTAAACAACAATGACCACATGAAATGAAATAAAGATATTTTTTCGCTCATTTTTATTTATCTACAAAAATATTATTCTAAAACAAGGCGCTTATTCCCAGCGATCTACTATTATACATCAAATTAAAGTGCTCGATCTAAAAATTTGGACAAACTTTTCACATTTAAGATTCATTGAACCACTTTCTAAATATTTGCGTCGAAAGCTTTTACAATTTTTACATTGAGCAAAGCATTGCTACGTTCATTTCGATAGGCAGCGTCTCAGCGGGACATATGTAAGAGAATGAAAAATATGTAATTCCATTTATTCGCTTTCGTCCCTATTTCTGTTTCATATCGAGCAATGCATTGCTACGTTCGTGCGAATTAGGTAGCGATACAGCGGTAGATCTGCAAAACAAAAATGTTGCTTTTGTCTCTGTATAGTGCAAATTTATTTTCAATTTTGTATATTTTTAAAAAGCTGAAAAACTTAAAGAAGAAGTTTCGGGCAGACGGACTGAGAGAACGGTAAAGTATTTTAAACTCTCCATATATATGCGTTTAAGAGAATCTGATTATTTCAGTTTTCTCTTGCGGGTTAGAGAACTCTCGCCGGACTCAAAGATTTAGATAAGATTTTTGTACTGAAATTTTGTAGTTAGCTACCGATTCTGAGTAATTAATCAAAACCACTTGAAGGATCGATTAATTTCGGGTTCAAAAAAATAAACACTGTACGATAGTTAATAAAGATATGGTTAACATGTTGTACGTAAAAGAAAATGTTTACTATGGCGTCGATATCTACTTCGTTTCTGAATATCCACAGGAGAATGTAGGAGTAGGAGAGTTGCACCTCATGACTTGATACTAAAGATCGGAGCAGTTGTGATGTTAGTCCGCAACCAAAATTTATACATATGAAGGGTTAGATAATGGTCTCGCCTAATAGTTAAAGAACTACAATATAATTCTTTGGATGCCGCAGTACAAATATGTACATATAAAGGGTTAGTTAATGGACATGTGATTCACAAGGGAAATGAATTTTACTACCCCATATAAATTTACAGCCCAGCGAATCAACATTTCCCTATGTATTTAAACGCCGCCAATTCAAAACTATTTTAGCGCTCGCGATAACAATAAATATGTAAGGTCCGACCCTAACAAGGGGATTGCTTTACGCATGGCCAGCTGTGTATACGTACTGAGTATAGCATGATCTTGCCAAAATACCAAAGTTAAATACCAATGCATGTGGTTTTTAGAATAAAGAAATATGCAGATTTTTTAGATCACGGAGCACGCCGACTTTCGGGTATTATTACTAGTTTCCTTTATTATAAAAAACAAAAAATTTTTAATGGAACACAAATACAGACGAAAAATAATAAAACTCAAAATTAGTACCTTTTTTAATGAAATTAATGTAATTAAAAACTTAACTTAAAAATACATTGGGAATTTCTAGAAAAAAAAGTATTGGCATTTTTGGGAAAAATTACAAAAAACTTGTGTAAAAAGGTCACTTTTTAAATAAATCACACTTTATTCCAGGAATATAGTCATGTAATAGATTATTATCATCGTTGCCGCTTTGGTAATTTTTAACCAAAATTGGTAATTTTTTTCTT
>NW_023458559.1:5648246-5649191 GCF_013731165.1 Rhagoletis pomonella
TTTTTTGAGTCGGTCCTACATGTCAAATAGGTCAATATTGGTTCTGATTCCACATAAGTAAGTGGACCGTAAGCGTATCCTTTTATATAAATACCAGGTAATCGTGGCTACTAGAATGGTGTGTTCTTTAACAAACTGCTTGAAAGTGGCTATTGCTAAGTACATCCACCGTATCCTTTCCTAGAAGGTTTTGGGTGGTCCTACCTTTCCCTGTCAGTTCGTCAGCTTTTCAATTACCATCAATTTTCCGGTGTACCCGGCAACCATATATATGAATAGAATTATACGTAAATACGTATGTTCTCGTTCAAAAAGCTCAGCGGGGGACTTCACCCTGTCTATATGTGAGTCGAAAGCATTCCTTCAAGCGTTGAATTGTTGATATATTTTCCTGTCACTTGTTAACCGACTTCCAAAAAAGCAGGAGGTTATCAGTTCGTCAGAATATTTTTATTTTTTTTATGTATGTTACCGCATAACTTTGGACCACGTCAACTGAGTTCGATAATTATTTTTGCATCGGAAAGCTAGTGTCTCCGAGGTGGTCCCATACTAATCTGGTTTAGATCGGATCATTGGATCATGAGATATATATATATATATTTTTTTTAACTCGTTTTTTTTTTGCTAAAAATTACTTGTTTACATACAGTGGTCGAAAAAATTATTTCCGCTTCATAGTTTTACAAGATTTAAAATGTAATTTTTTTTGTGATTTAATTTTGGTTATTTTTTTTTTTAAATACTGTTCTTTCTTTAACAGACCTCAAGCAAATTCAAATTTCAAACTATGTTCAATGTTTAAAAAAATTCAACAAACTTTCGTAAAAATTTGAGGTTAATGGAGCGCTGATTGCCTGAAAAGCTTGGTATCTTCGGATATATACATTTATGTATAGACATATCGAGCCCTAACTGCCAAAATAACATAAGCGACATTTTTTC